>NC_081180.1:231740467-232080468 GCF_029867415.1 Vicia villosa | reverse complement strand
CCCAAAAGTCAAAGGTGTTCTTGTACAGTTGACTTTTTCAGACGAATCGCGTTTCTGGAGATTTCAAATGAAACAGGCTATCCTCACCAAATGAATGGTATGAATGGATCACATTGAAGCATTAGAGGTTATTGAGCCATGGTTTGAGTTGTGGCACCATGTCCTGATTAAAAAGAGTCAGTTATTCAGTGAATTAGGTCAAAAAACCCTAATTGTCGACCTGATGAAATTGATGACTGTGGATCTTGAATTGAGATGCAATTCCCATTGTATATTGTCATAGGGATTATTTGAAGATAATTGAAACCTTTGATTGACTTCCTGGGTGTTTTTAGGGTTTCCCAAATGTGATCCCTGATTTTGGTCCCTGATAGTTCAAAACCCTAATCTGATGATTTGAAATTTCACTGTTGATCAATCCCTGTGTAGGAGATGTTCTAAGCCAATGGATTAGGTCAAAATGATGCACTTGGGGTCTTGAGGTCATGTCCCAAGTCATTAGATCAAATCCTGAGCAAAAGTCGGGAGTATACTATCTTCAGTCAAAACCCTGATCTGGTTGGTTCAGAGCCTTTGAGTTTGTTGAAATGAATCTCTGAGGATCAAATGTTGATTGTTGATGAAGATAGTTCTTTTGAGATGGAGGGAGAACAAAACCCTAATTGATTGTTACTTGTACTGATGAGTGATCTCTTGATTAAACCCTGCTGAGCACAAGTAACAAACACAAGCTATGCAATTTGTTAGAGATGCAAATGATGCATATGCAAATGATATGAGGTGGTATCTTAGGTCAAAAATTGGGGTATGACAACAAGCACGAAAAGAAAGAAAATAAAGAAAAGTCAAAGGACACGGAAAAGAAGTCTATCGCTCTAAAGGCTTCAAGTTCTAAGTCATCCACCAAAGATACATGTGATAGTGAGTCTAGTGATGAAGATGATAGTCCGGATGAAGATATGGGATTATTCGTAAGAAGATACAACAAATATCTTCGAAAGAATGAAATTAAGCATTCGGACAACAATCTAGTTGATTATAGACGTCAATCAAAGCCTAACTAGCAAGATGAGTACAAGAAGACTAAACCTAGAGGATCTTGTTACAACTGTGGAAAACCCGGTCACTACAAACCGGATTGCCCTTCGCTAAAGAAAGATAAGACAAAGAGTAAACCTCAAAAGAAGCAACCAAAAGGAAGAAGAGCTTACATCGCTTGGGAAAGTGATAGTGACTCATCTAGCAAAGAAAGCTCAAGCGATGAAGAGGAAACCGTCAATCTATGTCTCATGGCACATCAAAAGAAGAAAAAGATTGTAAGTCATGATAAATATAATAATGTTGATGCTATGTCTTATTTTGAATTAAAGCATGCCTTTGATACCTTGCATCATGAAGCTAAATAAGCATTTCAACGATTAGCTTCAAATAAAAGGATTTTCAAATACCTTGAGAAGAAAGTTTCCGATTCCGAAAAGGAATTAGAAACTCTCAAGGAATCTATGATCAAAAGTATCAAAGACACAAGCGTTGTTGACAAGAGTCCTTGGTTTAAGTGGGGAGGATGTGAAACTTGTCACATTTGGCAAAAAGAAGTTAAAACTATCAAAGCCAAATTAGACAAGGCCTCACAACCAAAAATCACATATGCTATTGATCGATCATATTTCAAAAATAGTATGATAAATCCGTATCAACGATACACTTATGAGATAAAGGATCAATCTAGTAAATGTGATGACTACTCAAACTCAAGATGTCTATACTGTTGCAAAAGGGGGCATACCATTAAAAAATGTCGCTTTAGGAGATTCTTGGTTCCCAAAGGCATTTTCAAATGGAATCCTAAGAGCAACCTTTGTTTCACTAACACACAAGGACCCAATGAAAATTGGGTACCTATTTCCCTTGTTTAAATTTGTAGGTGGAATGTCTTGAGTCATCCGAGAGAAGATGGTTTCTAGATAGCGGATGCTCAAGACATATGACGGGTGACTTATCTTTATTCTATGACTTTGTGGCTAAGAAGAAAGGATTTGTGACCTATGGTGATAACAACAAGGGAGAAATACTCGGTAAAGGTAGTGTAGGTAATCCCTCTTCTACTACTATCTCTGACGTCCTTCTAGTTGAGGGCCTTAAACACAATCTTATTAGCATCAGTCAATTATGCGACAAAGGATACTCAGTATCATTTTCTAAAGAAAGTTGCATAATTCAAAATGATGACAAGAAAGATGATGTGTTCAAAGGCCTGAGGGTAAATAATGTATACATGCTTGATCTAAATGATGTATCCTTAATTGATGCAAAATGTCTAGCAACTATGAGTGAAGACTCATGGCTTTGGCATAGACGTTTAGCTCACGTCAACTTTGATTTGCTTAATAAAATCGTCTCAAAAGACTTAGTGTCCGGCCTACCTAAAATAAAGTTTTCCAAAGATCACTTATGTGATGCGTGCCAAATGGGGAAGCAAACGAGGATCTCTTTTAAATCTAAAAAATTGTTTCAACTACAAGACCTATTGAACTTCTCCATATGGACCTCTTTGGACCATCTAGAATAAAAAGTCTAGGTGGAAACTATTATGGGTATGTCATAGTTGATGACTTTTCTAGATATTGTTGGACGATTTTCTTAGCAAATAAAAGTGACACCTTCTCCGCATTTGAGAAATTTGCCAAGTTAATTCAAAATAAATTAAACACGAACATAGTATCCATCCGAAGTGATCATGGAGGTGAGTTTGAAAACCATCTCTTTGAAGAGTTTTGTGGCAATCATGGCATTAATCATAATTTCTCCGCACCACGAACTCCCCAACAAAATGGAGTTGTGGAACGTAAAAATCGTGTGTTGGAAGAACTTGGGAGAACTATGATTAATGAACATGGGCTTCCAAAATATTTTTGGGTCGATGCCATTAATACGGCTTGTTATGTTCTGAATAGGATCCTGATACGTCCTATTCTAAACAAAACACCGTATGAACTCTTGAAAGGGAGAAAACCGAACATTTCTCACCTTCATGTATTTGGATGTAAATGCTTTGTTCTAAACAATGGAAAGGAAAATCTTGGCAAGTTTGATGCAAAAGCGGATGAGGGTATCTTTCTAGGATACGCTCAATCTAGTAAAGCTTATAGAGTATACAACAAAAGGTTACATATTGTTGAAGAGTCCGTACATGTCTCTTTTGATGAGTCTTGTCCGACAGTTTTCGGAAAAGGTAGTGTTCTTAATGGTGCAGGTGTCTCAACTGAGAGTTTACTTAATGATCCGGATGCCAAGCTTGAGAATGATAAAAAATCCCTCTTACCCGAGAATAATGAA
Organism: Vicia villosa; assembly: GCF_029867415.1. Taxonomy (NCBI): domain Eukaryota; kingdom Viridiplantae; phylum Streptophyta; class Magnoliopsida; order Fabales; family Fabaceae; genus Vicia; species Vicia villosa. The sequence continues at coordinate 232,077,132 of NC_081180.1, read as the reverse complement.
GAGGAAGTGGATCAAACACCTAAAGAAAAAGTAGAAGATCAACCAAGCGAGAAGAGTGATCTTCCTCTTGCATGGAAATCTTCTAAGGACCATCCTATGGAGAACATTCTAGGAAACATATCAAAAGGGGTGACAACACGGTCAAGGATAAGTAACTTTTGTTTTTATTATTCTTTCGTCTCTAAAATTGAGCCTAAAAACTCAAAAGATGCATTAGTCGATGAGCATTGGTATTTAGCTATGCAAGAAGAGCTAAACCAATTTAAGAGAAATGAGGTTTGGGACCTTGTCCCCCCTCCGCGAGACCATCGAGTAATTGGCACTAAATGGGTGTTTAGGAACAAACTAGACGAAAACGGTATCATCACTCGCAACAAGGCCCGTCTTGTTGCTCAAGGGTATAGCCAAGAGGAAGGGATCGACTATGAGGAGACCTATGCTCCGGTCGCTCGACTTGAGGCAATACGCTTGTTAATTGCATTTGCATGTTCACAAAACTTTAAGCTTTATCAAATAGACGTTAAGAGTGAATTTCTAAATGGGTTTATTAATGAAGAGGTTTATGTATCTCAACCTCCCGGATTTGAAAACATTGATTATCCTGATTATGTTTACAAACTTAAGCGTGCCTTGTACGGTTTAAAACAAGCTCCTAGAGCTTGGTACGAGCGGCTTAGCAATTTTCTAATTAATCAAGGTTTCTCAAAAGGGAAAGTTGATACCACCCTATTCATTAAGAGACATGAAAAGCATTCAATACTAGTTCAAGTGTATGTGGATGATATTATCTTTGGTTCTACTAACATGACTCTTGTAAAGGAGTTTTCTAAGCTTATGCAGGGAGAATTTGAAATGAGCATGATGGGTGAACTAAACTACTTCCTTGGACTTCAAATAAAGCAACTAAAAGAAGGAACGTTTGTGAGTCAAACCAAGTATTGTCAAGAACTCATCAAACGGTTTGATATGGCAAAGTCCAAGGCCATTGACACTCCTATGCCTACCGCGGTAAATCTTGATCGGGATGAACATGGTATGCCGGTTGATGTAAAAAAGTATAGAGGTATGATTGGTTCCCTACTTTACCTTACCGCTTCCCGTCCCGATATTATGTTTAGTGTGTGCATGTGTGCAAGATATCAATCATGTCCCAAGGAGTCTCACTTAAAAGTCGTTAAGCGCATACTTAGGTATCTTGTAGGTACTACTAAGCATGGCTTATGGTTCTCCAAAGGTAGTGATTGCTCTTTGGTTGGATATTCCGATTCCGACTTTGCCGGGTGCAAATTGGATAGGAAAAGCACTAGTGGAACATGTCACTTCTTTTCAAATTCCCTGGTTAGTTGGCATAGCAAGAAACAAGTGTCCGTTGCTTTGTCAACCGCCAAGGCGGAATATGTGGCGGCTGGTAATTGTTGTGCTCAAATTCTTTGGCTCAACCAACAATTACTTGACTTCAATGTCAAGCTTGATCATATTCCTATCTTTTGTGATAACACAAGTGCTATTAATCTAACCAAAACTCCGGTCTTGCACTCTCGCACTAAACACATAGAAATTCGACATCATTTCCTTAGGGATCATGTTGAGAAGGGTGATGTAGTGTTTGAGCATGTTGATAGCAAAAATCAACTTGCCGACATCTTTACAAAACCACTAGCTACCGAGCCCTTCTTTCACATCCGTAGGGAACTTGGCGTCCTTGATATATCGGATAGGTTGCAACTATGAGTAGTTGCATATGCTTTATTTATTATTAGTATCTATGCTCTCACTATTTTTTTTATTGTTCATTGAAAGATTTGTGAGGGCTTGTTTCTCCTCTCTCCTGTGTAAAGGTAATATCGTTTCAACCTAGATTCACTTCATGCTAATATATCACTATGGTAAAGTTGATATTTGTTCATCAATATGATTATTCTTTGCAAGATTTGGTCATAACATGCATACATTCATTGCATACAGCCAAATTTTGAAATTTGCAAGCCTTAGGTCGACCTACTCTTTATGTGAGTCGACCTATTCAAAAATAATTTTAAAATTTTAAGGCTAATGCGTCGACGCATTCACTGCATAGGTCGACGCATCGTTCGCAGAATTTCAAAATTAGGTTACATTTAAAAAGGGAACACAAAGCAAATTCACTTCTTCCTTCTCCTCCTTGCGCCGACCCCCTCACACAAACCCTAAGCACCACTCATCTCCTCCCTCTTACTCATCCATGGCTTCCCACAAATCACTAAGAAAGAGAGCAAGCAGAGAAGACTCTTTCTCTCAACAATAACCTGAAATAGAGGATGCTTTGTCACTTATCCCTGATGCTCTTGTGGAATCCTACTCATCCCATTTCAGAAACCGAAAAGTCATCAAACAATTCATGCTGTTCACAGGAACTCTACGAAGACTTCATCTTCAAAAGGTAATGGAATTGATTGAATTTCAAAATTTGGGTACTTTTCTTGAACTAAGCCATGAGTACAATGAGGATTTGGTAAGGGTTTTCTACAATGGTATGCAAGGACACTTCCAAGGCAGTTCCTTCAACTTTCAGATGGGTACAACCACATACGCCATCACCGACAACACTTGGAGGCAATTAGGTCTATTTCCACTCCGTGAGAATTCCGTCACGGTAACTGATACCAACGTTTTGACCCAATTTGACTATAATGTTGCTCTGAACAACATGTTGAGGCGCCCTCATGCTGACCATGTAGTTCAAAGCAACTTGTTCCCTCGGTCCGCTACTACAGGTCTCTTAAACATTGTTGATAGAATTCTACAATGGATTGTGTCACGAATCATCCGACCTAAACAAGGTGGATATTCTCGTGTTGACCAACAAGAAGTGTACTTGGTTTGGTTGATCAAGAGCAGAATTCCGGTAAATTGGCCTCATTTTATTGTGAAGCGCATGTTTGAATTAAAGGAGTCAGGTAGAGGCACCGCTATTGGATATGCATCTCTCATTCAATGGGTGCTTAATACAGTCAATATTCCCTCTCAGCGGCTTCCCAATAAGACCATTTCAATTGACCAAGAATTCACAAAGAAGACACTGAATATGATGGGATTCTTCTACAATCGCGCCACGGGTGCCTATGGAGCTGTTCTACGAGGAAACAATCCGGACCTCAATAGAGAAGATGAGGATGAAATGAACATTGATGAAGAGGAAGATATTGCAGGTGAAGATGAAGATGAAGATGTAGGTGCTGAAACTGCCGGCTCAAACATTACACAATTGATGGAGGCTATGCGTCTTCAACAAATTGAAAATCAAAATTTGATGAATGAGCGCCTAACTACTCTAACCACTCGTGTCACTGAGCAAGGTGCTCAATTTACCGCCTACTCAACACTTCAAGAGCAAAGGTACAACACGCTCTATGGCATGTTGGATGCCTAGAGCAACCAAATCTCATCCTTCACTAGTGCCTTCATGCAACACTACCCTTTTCCTCCTGTTCATTCGGCTCAACCACCACCACCGGCTCAAGAAGGAGATGATGATGCCAATGCCTAGTGTTCTCTTTTGATTTTTTTTGCATTCATCATTTACATATTGTCATGAACATTTTTATTGTATTTTGTGACTTCTTTTTATTTTATGGTGGACAAAATTCTACCGTACTTTGTGTTTGTGTAAGGATTTGAATTGAGCTATGTGCTCATTATGCGTTTAGCTATTTATGTTATGTTGCCGTTTATTTTATCATTAAGTATTGTTTTATGTGAACGATTGCTTTATGATTATGATTGCAAAAGGGCTTAGTACTGATCACGATTGAGTTATGTTATTCCGCCATATATGTATAATATTGCCTATCTCTTTTTGATGTTGTCAAAGGGGGAGAAAACTGAGTGAATCAACAAGCAATGGAAAACAAACGCACCAAGTAAGGGGGAGCATACAGAAAGGGGGAGTATGCATGTCGGACAAGCAACACCTCGACAAAGATTCACAAATTTTGCCATCATCAAAAAGGGGGAGTATGTGAGGGCAAGGTGTTGTTTTCATGTTGTCAAAATATTGTGAATCAACCACAACTTAAGTGGAAACTTAGAAACAGAGCAAATGCAACCAAGACAAGTATTTTTGGCTACAAGAAACTAATAGGTCGACTCAGAGACACAACAGGTCGACCTACTGCAAGCTGCTTCTAAAAATTTCTGTGTAAGGGCTGAATGCGTCGACGCATCACATGAATAGGTCGACGCATGGAACTTTGTGTTATCTCGGGTATGCGCACGCTGACTTTTCAGGTCGACGCATCCACTCTTTGAAATCCAAATGAAAAATCAAAATGCGTCGACGCATTGAGTGACTAGGTCGACGCATATTATTTTGGGGAACCCACGGGAATGCGCACGCCGACCCTTCAGGTCGACGCAAGTGTCACACATTGCTCTTTTTCAGGTGCTTTACACTCAATAGGTCGACCTATGTAGAGAGCAAGTCGACCTGTCGCTAATAAATCCAGTTTTCTGCTGTTTTCAAATTGGCTAATACATTGTAGGTGTTATAAATTCTCAAGTGATCATTCTCAAGCAATCCAACAAGAAACGTGAAAGATAGACTCAGCTTCTTCTCATCTTCAACCTTTCGCTTATTGATCGAGAATCACACATAATCATCTTTCTCGATCGAAGTAAGGAACGTGTGTTGATAAGGTTCGACGGTAGATATTTGTCTTGTTCGAGATTCGACGGTAGACATTCATCTTGTTCGAGTGAAGAGTGTTGAGGGTGTTTCTTGTATAAAACCTTAGAGTTTTTCCTTCTTCATCAAAGATTTTGTTCGAAGGTTTTTGACGATCGATTTGCTTTGGTAATCAATTCAGCCGTGCATAAGGGATTGAGGGATTGAAGATCCGCTCAACAAACTTGCTACAACCGGAGGATTAAGAAAGGAACGATCGGGGTCTTAATCGTGAAGATCTTAGACATTGAATTGATTCAACTTGAATCAAGGGGAGGATCGAATTGTATTCACTTTTATTGCATGTGTGTAGTTGGTTATTGGTACTTTCTATCCTTGTTAAACATTTTGCAATCTAATAAAACTTTCCTAATTTCATTTGAAATTAGGGGCAGACGTACTTCTGCGAGGACGATAGAGGAACTGCCTAAACAAATATCGTGTTCCTTATCGCTTTTACTTTATCGTATTTCCATTTGTTTTCGTTTATTACCATTGTTGAACAAAAACTAAGGTTAGGTAAAATATCGATCACCAAGTGTTCGATAAAATTACTCAATCAAATTTTTGTTCAAATTTTAGTGAAAACGTTCATTGTGAGTAATATACCATATAGTGTGCAATTGATACAATTGATATATTCGTTAAAAACGTAATTCATAACTTGACATTTTCATCCGTTTGGTTTAGTGCACATATCCGGTCCCCGATAACATAATCGCTCTTAGACGATTAAGTGATTTAGGGAAGTCACGTTTCAAAAGCTAAAATTTTCTTAAGTCGGAAAAAGGTGGTCTATTCACCCCCCTCTAGACCATTCCTATCGTCTAACAAAGGCTACGAAAATAGAAGCATACTAGAGGCTATCAAAAGGAACATTCAAAAATTATGAACAATAAAACTAATACCTATAACGCCTCCATCAAAGCCTCAAACAACACACCCTTTAGTTGATCCTTTGTTCTATACCTTCCAAGGACAGCAGGGGCAAGCTTTCTGCTTCGAAAAGATCTAGAGATCCTTTCATACGCATTCTTCTCACTATACCTTTTTTGAGAAACATGTAGGACATCAATCTTCCATAAGGAAGACATGTCACTACGCCTTGACGAGAGGCAGCCATAGCAACAGCTTCGACAAGTTGCTTGAAGATCAGCAATGGAAAGTTGATTTTCCTTCCCCGGAGAGAACAAAGTATGAACTCCAGATCTTCCATCATGATGCTGTCTTGGTCCTGGTTTCGTGGACGAAAGTTGCCCACTAAAAGTTGATGCCAAATCCTAATGATCTTAGCACTAAAAGGATCATTAGCCATGAGGTCCCTCAAGACATCAGAGGTAGTCATGTTAATGATGTTATCGTCAAACGATTCTCCAAGATTATCACACCTCAGCAGTTCAGAGATAGTTGAGGGAGTAATGGTAATATGAGCTCTTTGAACCTTAGACACAATGGTGGTTCTTCCTTCTGGATCTATGCGGAGGGACGCAAACATCCAGAAGTCTGCCAGCATGTTGGGATAAACGAACCCCTCCAGGATTCCCTGGTAAAACTGGAGTTGTTGGTTGGCAAAGAGTGCGTCTACATTGATGCGGTTCTCATCGAACTCTTCCACAGAGAGTTTGAATTCTTTTTTGATGGAGGACCTGATGGTAGTGTAAGTCAAAGGTTGTGTCATTTTGAGGAAGAGAGTACAAAAAAGAAGTTCTTCAAACTCTGTATTTAAAAGAGTATAAGGGGAGGCGAGGAAACTTTGATAAGAATTTGGTAAGAGAATGAAGAAATGAGTAGAATACTAAGCCTTATATAGAGTACGTTGGCCATAAAAGAATGGTTATATTTTAAGTTTTGATTGGACCATGTTTGGTTTCCCCAAGAGAAGTTATGGAGTTCGCCTTTTCCCGCCTTGGAAGTTGAAGTGTAATCATTTTAGAAACTGATACACGTACGTCCCAAGTAGACGTTTTGAAAAGTGATGTCATCATTTAATGACAGTTGCGGATAAGGGAGTGGAAACGTCAAGTCTAGGTTTAAAGAGGCTGCGAGGAGTAATTATGCCACATAGATACACTATCAAGGTCATTACTCCTTGCAACTATCTATAAGGTTGAATTCCTGACTACGCCACTTTGTTCAACTCATGCTGCTGAGATTGTTTGATCTCTTCTTGACGGGATTTAGTGTTGCTTATTTTTTCTTCGAGGCGTTTAATTTTCTGCTCCCAGGATTTGATGTTTGTCTCACAAGTTTTGTATTCTTCTTGGCGTTTTGTGTGCTCAAGCTCAAGGGCACTAGCCTTGTCTGTGGCGTCGTTGGCAGCTTTCCACGAAGAATTGTGAGAAATCATTTTCGCCTTGAGTTTTTCATCAACATCCTGTTTGCGAAGATTATCAGCTTGAAGTTGATCCAGAAGAGAACTTAGCGAGACAATTACGTCGGAGACTTCGTCCAAGACCTGGAGTAGATCCACTTTCTTCAAAAGGCTGATCAAACCAAAACAGCTGGTGGAGTCCTTGCGCAGAGTTTCAATAAGATTGGTCTCAAAGAGATTTTCCTTTATCTGACGAAGGAGCGTTGGAATGTCATTCTCCTTACCACCGTCCGTCAAAACAGTCGAAGAAGGCTCGAGCCGGATAGGCGAAATACCCTTAGCATTCATCATAGCCTTGAGAAAGCTTACAGGGTTAGTATCTTTGAGTTGCTCCAGTTCTGTAGGAGTAAGCACTGCAGTGGTCTGCTTTGAAGTAGCCACAGGAGTAACTATATTCCCGAGAGTCGAAATTTCATTATTGCCGGGAGGAGGCAAGTTGGAAGTTTCATCTACATCTCCATGTTCAGAGATAGTGTCTTCGCTCTCAATTGGCTGGTCGACTATGTTGCCACTATTTGAATTTTGTGGGTTCTCTTCCATGTCTTTATCTCGGTGGGTAACTGGAGAAGCATCATTCGAATGACTTTCCTCAACACGCACATGGGAGACGATGGTCACGATAGGTTGAACATCTTCGAGGATTTCAAAAAGGGCAGGAGATTTATATTGAGGGACACCTGTTACGTAAATCAAAGTTTATTAGGACAAGAAGCCATCAAAGAGTTGTTTGGTAATCGAAGAGACAAATGCATACCTTGAAGGTTGCCAAGATCAATGCTGAGGTTTGACGTGTTGAGATCAGAAGTAGCGGTGCCCACGTCATCCTGTATCAACAAAATAAGAGATAAACTCGGCTATTGAAGTTAAGTATAAAAAGTGATTATGTTATAAGGTCCAAATACCTTGTTTGGGACGTTATCTAGGCTCGAGTTATGGCTTTCCACAACTGGAATAGCACAAGAGACCTTTAAAGGTGATTCATCAGAAGATATCTTATCACTCGATGAAGTGAGTTTCAAAGTTCCAGACTCCTTTTCTTTAGTTAAAGGAATAGCAGCCTTCTGTCTTTTCTTCGCTGCTTGTCTGGTACGAGGGGGAGATTTATCTTCATCATCTGAAATATTGGTGGGAGAAACTTTCTGCTTTGAAGGGGTCGGAGGCTTCGAACTCTGGAAATGCACAGTAATCAAAGTAAGCAATATTCATAAAATTGCACAAGTCAGAATGTAAGGTATGATTATACCGTGAGTTTTTTGCCAGTAGTGACGGAGTCACTCCCACTTGTCTTGGTGCTTTTCGAAGCTCCAGTGCCTTTCTATGCAGGGGTTTCCTTGATACTTTTCTTTCGAGTAACAGCTGTGAACAAGATAGAAATCAGTATTTGAGTAAAGAAGGAAAGTTAGTCGAAGGATTGTCTAAACCCCAACCTTCAGGTATTGGAGTCAAGACACGAACGTGCTCAAGACCTATATGAATATGTCTTTTGAAAGTATCCAGGGTATGCTTAGTCGGGACCACTCGTTCAACGCGTTTTTTAGATTGTTCCTGAAGGATTTTAATGGCATTCCCACACACAAACCAGTCTGGAAAAGGAGGACTTAGAGCCATACCAAAATCAGCACTAGGTAGTGGAGAGAATTTTGGAGGATTAAGTTCAAAAGCCACTTCATAACGTAGTTCAGGTCGAACATGCGTGGGCAATTTCAACTTATCCAGTTTAGCAGAAAACGTTTCACGTAAAGTGACCGCAGCTTCACAAATGGTCCGACTAAGGTCATCAGGCCTGTAGATAGTTTCAAAGAATTTTTGAAAGGCTTGGATTTCTTTAATATGAGTCGAAGTACCTTTATGGAAGTTCGCCTGCAAATCAGTAAAAGCTTCAGTTAGTTCTTGAGTAAGGCTCTCAGCATCAAAGAATTGCGTAGTATAGTAATCTGTCCACCATTGATGAAAATCTATGGTAGAGTAAAAAACAGGTTCGAAAGAGACGGGAGAGAGAGTGGTGATGCCAACATATTTGGAGATTTTGGACTCATATTCATCTTCCGCTAGATGCAGAGTGTGTAGACACATGTGATTCCTTTTATCGTACATACACTTTGGTTTCAGTTGAACCAATCCAAATTGTCTCGATACCAGATTTGGTTGGTAGCAAAGAAGATAGCAATGACTTTTGGGAGATCGAAGTCGGTGGTATAACAGCTTTGGGGTAAGAAAAGCCTCCCAGATAACCATGGATTCGGCTTGTTGATCTGGAGACATTGTTGGAAATTCTTGAGTAAACCACTCAGGACCCACTTTCCTTTGTACAAATGGAGCCATGGAGGGGCTAAATTGATAACGTTTAGCGAACATCATCATGTATGCTAAGAAGGTTTCACGAAGCTTGCCAGTTTCTTCTTTTGGAGTCAGGTGAGCCAACCTAGTTCCTTATACCGTTCGATTTTTTATGGCCGGATCTTCTTCCTTTACAACACCTTTGTATGGGAGATGAGCTTCGAAAGTGGCGTTGAGCCATAACTGCAACAACCAGAAGGGACCAACAAAGAGAAGAGATCCTGTTTTGTAGTTCTTAACCAGGTCTGTTGCTTCACCAAGATTCTCGTAGAGAAATCCTAGAATTAACTGGCTTAAGTTTAACTTTTTCCCAGCATTTATCTGGTTAGCCATACAAAGATATCTCTTTGCTACTTGTATAGACCTAGAACAAGAAACGCATCTCGAAAGCCAGAGTGCTAGAAATGCAATGTGTTCTTCATCTGTGACTTCTGTGGTCGTTTGGACATGGTATCTTTGGATAAAAGCAGTACAAGTGATTGTTGCTTCATTAAAGTGGATGGTGTCAGTATCCATGAAGTTGGGATCGAAGGTTTCTCCAGTTGGTCGAAGCCCTGTGATAGCGGCTACGTGGAAGAGAGTAGGGGTAACCATTCCACATGGAAGGTGGAAAGTATTATGAGAAGCATCCCAGAAATGAACTGACGCTACTAGCATGGTTTGGTTATATTCTAAACCTGTTTTGGATAACTGGATTAGGTCATAAATCCCTAGTTGTTTCCAAAAAGAAGCCTTTTGTTTTTCCACTTTAGTTAGCCAAGTGTTATACCCCAAAATTTGCCCGCATCTTTTTTCAAGAAAACTCCAATCTAAAAATTAAGAGTCTCATATAATCATGGATTTTTATTTCAATAAATATCCTGACATGTGAAATACTTAGTTTTTAGAATTTTTCTTATACAGTATTTTGGCTTGCAGTTGAATTTATGCTTACGCAAACGCCAAATACTGTTTATTACTTCACACATGCTATTTATTTATTTACAGATAAATAGTACTGACACAATTGGTACAGAGTTAAATCTTTTGCAGGCGCAGAATCAGGAAACTCAGACTGTACTGGTAACAAGTAGATTATTATTATCTTTTGTTTCCCATTAATTTTTGTACTATATTCCATTATTTTCAAAATCTTTTCAAATCTCTTTTTCAAAAATCAAATCCTAACTTTATTCTATACATCTCTCTTTTTCCCAACACTATCATACACTTTCTTTCAAATCTTACTTCCACTCAAATTTTCCTTTTGTACGGAATCACTTCATTCCCCAACGTCTCTATCCTTCTTTCCATTCTATAAATACCTCTCATTTTTCCATAAAAATCTCACATCAAATTCTAACTCATCTCTCAAATTTCTACTTCATATCCATCCTTTCTTCTTCCCCGACAAAATGGCGAAGTGGTGGGAAACGTGTTTTCTTATGGTCATCACCATTGCTACGGTGATCATGTCTTTTTTCTGTCTACATAGCCCGGAACACTGTGGACCTGGGATGCTTGCACTCCCAATCATCTACATGTTATTATTTGTAGCATGGGTTATTAATCGTCATTCTTAAAATTTGCCGTATTTCTTATTTCTTAAATGTACCGTTTATTCGTCGTACTGTTCAATATAGTATGTAATATTTGTACTATCAGGATTAAATGTTGTACTATTTGTCATAATGTTGCTTAATTATTCAGATAATATTTTGTGTATTTTCTGCCAGTCAAATATCCATTTTTCTGTGCATTAAATGATTTTCAGGGTTATTATCGGTAATTTTGCTCGCGTACAGTAAATATTAGTTATTTATTATATCTGTGTTTTTAACAAGTCATGTAAATAAACTTTAATTTTTCACATAAAACAAAAACAACAAAAAGAAAATTAACTTTGACTGTTGATTTTTTACTCTAACTGCTACATTAATACCCGAACAGTCAGTTGACAGTCAAACTGCTGGCAGTACAATTCTCAGTGTTTTGTACCATCAATCAAATCAATCTTTTACAATTCAAAATTCCAAGATTTTTGTCCTAGAAGTCTTCTGAATATCACATGATTAGCAGAGACTCAACACTGCACAAAAATCAGGTACGCTTAACTGTCTCCTACACAAACAGTCCCTGACTAGGGTTTTTTTGTTTTTACAGGAGAAACAAGTTTTTGAGACCTCAAATGGATTTCATGGACATCCATATATCTCAAAGTACCATCACACAAATTTTCAGACTTCAATTCACTCAGACGCACCGTCAGCAGCTCAAACAGTCAACAGACGACCCGTTTGACCAAAAAAGTCAACAGACAGTCAAAAATGAATTTTTTTGTCAACATCCATATTTTGTCAAAAGATTCATCATTTGATCATTGGATGATCATAATTCATCAAGGAAAGATCAAAAATCAACAAAACCCTAAGATTCAAAATTAGGGTTTTCTCCTAAAAAGTCAACTGAACTTTGACTGGCCATAACTCTCTCATCCTTCATCCAAAAAATTCAAACCAAAGCTCATTTTGAAGGAAATTCAATTATCTTTCAAATGCAATTGATCCCATGGTCATTACATTCACCATTTGAAAAATATGAACAAAGACATTACAGGTCTTTTTCAAAGTCAACAAAAAGACACTTTTTTCAAAAGGACACACAAGGCGCATCAAAAATCATTTTGACATGAGACCAAAGACATTGGTTAGAGGACTCTTTGAGGTTTCCAAAAAGTGCAAGATCTCATTCATATCACAAAAATTGAGGGATTTACACCTTGTTGAAGTTGGCTAAATTTTGGGAAAATGCATAAAACCAACATTGCTCAAAAATGTATTTTTTCCAAATGGGCCAAGTTTTCATGGTTCAAACATGTTTGCCATAATATTATGGGCCTCCCACGACCAAGACAAAGCCCACACCATTTTTATCCATTTTTGGCTTAATTTTATCTTATTTTAAGATTAAAAGAAAAAAGAAAATGGAAGGATAATGGATAGCTTAAATCTTAAGCATGACTCATCCAAGAATCTTCAATTTTCTGCAGAAGATTGAGGTACAAGGCAAGAGCATTGAAGAGAAGCAAGACTTGGTCAACAATTCAAAGGTTTTTAATATAAAAAAATCAAGAATTCAACAAAGGCAACTAAAGGCTTCTTGGCTTCAATTCTAAGCACAACATAGCCTATATAAAGGCTATAACACTTCACAAACAAGAGAGCACGAAATCAGAGCCAAAGTCTTGCTTGTAACACACTTGTAACATCTTGAAATATTCAAAGAAATTTAAAATTCGAATTTTAAGTTCAAGCTAGTTTCAATACAAATTAAACACTCAAACACGTTCCTTGAACTTCACTGAACCTATCCAGATCAGTTGCAAGCATTGAAACCTCAAGAACACGAGCCTAGAACTCACGGTTTGTTCAAAACAAAACTCACCAAAATCTCATAACACATGCATATTTAACAAGATGTAGACTCATATTTAAGTTTGGTTTGAGGTCCTGATCATTTCTGGAAACTTAATTGAGGTTTGGACACCTATACGAGGAACCACCATTTTAGGGTTCTTACTTTCAAATTTAGGGCTTTACAGTTAGTGCAAAATCACGAGCTCTAAATAATATCATTAAACTCGCATGAACAAGACGAACTAAATGGTGGCATCGCGCCAAATTTATGTTGTTGTTTGCTTGTATTCGCTATTTCCAACAGGTGTAAAAGGTCAGAGTTTCTACACCACCTGCAAAAGAAAGGTGAAAAAACTCTATCCTGAGGAAGAAGATGATGCGTGGCGTCCTCTGATTGGCTGGAGGGCGCGAGCGTGTTTTTTTTAAATTCACTTTGGATTCAGTGTTTTGCAAGTACGTCACGTGTCATGGTCCCTCATGATGGTAACCATCAGATCTGTCCACTCAGCAATCCAGCGCACCAGAATGAAGCACCATATCATGGACTCCATTTAAATATCACATCTGATCATTCATCTTTTTATTTTCTATTTTATTTTAATTTCTTGTTAAATTAATTAAAAATAGTTTTAAAAATCCAAAAAATACACAAAAAATATTTTTAAGTTTCTAAAATAATATATTATTTTCTGATATAAAAATATTTTATTTTTCTTCATAATTTAAATATTTTGCATAATTAATTAGTATATATTTATATATTTGCTTTTTAATTACTTCAACCAATCAAAAAATCATAAAAAAATTGTTCTTTATATTAAATATTGTTTATATATTATAAGCTAATTTTGTACATATTTTGAATAATTTTCTCTTCAAGTTTTAATTATTTGTGTAATTATTTGTATAATTATGTATTAATTAACTTAATAAATTTCAAATCAATTTCAAAAATCCAAAAAAATTAGTTTTGCTTTAAAATTAATTAGCAAACATTTTGAACATATTTTAAACTTAATTTTTAGGTTTAAAATTTTATTTCCATCTTTTCCTCATTTTAATTAAATTAATCATGCATTAATCATAATTAAAATAAATCATAAAAAATCCAAAAAAACATGTCTTTATTTTCTTGCAATTTAAATTCCTAGATCAATGTATAGGCTGTCAAAATTCATGTAAATAGCGTAGTTTACATTTCCCGCACAATCGATGTAATAGCGTAGATTTACTTTCCGCATTTTACATTTCCGCATTTTAAATTCCAGCATATATAAACTGCGTGTATGCCAAAGATAAAATTGAATCGTTAGATCACTAACTCCAAAAGATAAAATACCTGAATCCAAACACAATCACACTTGCACCTCCTAAGGTAATCCTTTATCTTTTTTTTTAAAATCAAAGTCAAATTCTACTGTTTCGAGTACAAAATCGAACCTTTTGTTTGTATCCGGTGAAAGGATAGATTTTTAAAGGAAATAGGATAAAGACCTTACAACTCAGGGTAGACCTCCTAATTTGCTTGCTCAAATCAAAACAAACAAAATTCTCATACACTGTTGTTTTTCAAAATAAAACTTTCCAAAAAGACAATACTTTGTATACATCCAAACAAGGATCATTACGAAGTTAACGTTCTTTTTCCAAAAAAACATCTTTTGAAAAGATGAAAACACTTTGTATACATCCGCACAAGGATCATTACAAATTCAACTTACAAAGGTATTTGAAACCACATATGAGCATTTTAAAGCAATTGAAAAGTGATCGAAAACAAGTGAGCTAAGCAAACTTAAGAGCCCATGGATAACCATGGATACAAAGGGTGCTAGCACCTTCCCTTTGTATAACCTACCCCCTTACCCAGAATTTCTTAAAGGTCTTTTTTCTGTTTCTTTTATAAACCTTTCCTTAATTGGATAAAATAAAAGGTCGGTGGCGACTCTCTGAATTTTCAAAAATGCGAAAGCAGAAACAATACAAAAGAGTCAGTTCACGTATCTCTCCGCGAGAGGTATGGCCGAAAACGGAGGACCACAGAACTGGCGACTCTGCTAGGGACTTACTTTCAAAAAACAAAATGTTTTCAAAAGGGGTTACCTTAAGAGAATAGATCACTTCGATGTTTTCAATTGATTGATTTGATTGCTCTATTTTTCAAAGGTTTGTTTGGGTATTTTGCTTGTGTGAAAGATTCTAACCCGAATCTCGAGATACCTTAAGTATATGACAATAGACCAAGGAAACTGTACGGCATGTACCGATACGGTTGATCTGGTAGTCATCGTTAGTGCGATACTTTGGTTTATACTGATGTCCCTTGAAAACGATCAAGGAGTATATTAGGCTTCCGAAATGTCATTAAACACTAATTTGTCTTAGAACCTTTTTAGTTGAACTTGACTTATGGCCTATTAAGTAGCTAGCTTTGAAATTGATCGAAGTTAGTTATCCTCGAGGAATATTTTGATCGGCCGCTCGAGCGCCGTATTGAGATGTTACCTGCAAGGATCATAGAACCCGAATACTATTCTAGGACAGGTTTTAACCAACTCAACTTCAGTGGGGAGGGTATCACCTATCAGCTCCATGCAGGCCTTTAAGCCTAAGGCTATTGTTTGATTTGTTTTTGTGTGCCACATGTTTGACATCATAAGCATCATAAGCATATCATTTTCTCACTAAGCACTTCAAGGATCAAAGAGTTTACCTTTGTTTATTTACAGGTAATGGCTCCCGCCACCAGAGATTACATCCGAATCAACATCTCAACGGTACCATCTGAACTAAAAGACTTATTATCAGAATTCCCCAGGAATGTTCAATTCACCGAAAGGCATGGTCACCTACTCCATTTGGTTACCTCAAAATTTGAAGAAGACATGATACGGGTCCTGTTCTAGTTCTTTGACCCTGAACATCATTGCTTTACCTTTCCTGATTACCAGTTGGTACCCACTTTGGAAGAATTCTCTGAACTAATTGGATTACCTGTTCGAAATCAATTACCTTTCACTGGTTTGGAAAGGATTCCAAAACCTGAAGTCATTGCTGCTGCTTTACATTTGCGAAAATCAGAAATCGAGTCCAATTGGGAAACAAAGAGTGGAGTTAAGGGTTTGCTTGCTAAGTTCTTAATGGAAAAGGCTCGATTACTACTAGAAAACAAAAGTTATCCAGCTTTTGAGGAGGTTGTGGCCCTTTTGATCTATGGGTTGGTTTTATTCCCTAATCCCGACCAGTTCATAAGTGTACATATCATCAACCTTTTCCTAACCCGTAACCCGGTACCAACATTGCTGGGAGACATTCTACATTCTCTACACACTCGTACCATGAAGAAACGAGGAACTCTTATGTGCTGTATACCACTACTGGCTAGGTGGTTTACATTTCATCTTCCCCGATCAGTGTTGAGAAATGAACAAAGGATGCAATGGTCTCGCAGGATTATGTCTTTGTCTCATTCAGATATCCGGTGGAACAATTTCTTTCAAAGAGACATTACTATCATTGATCATTGTGGAGAGTACCCTAATGTGCCACTCCTTGGCATCAAAGGGGGCATCACTTACAATCCCTCTTTGGCTCTACGCCAATTCGGATATGCAAGGAGCAACGGTCCTCATGACATGATTATCCGTGGCATTGTGTTTGATTACGAGAATGATTCTCATAGACACCGACGAAGGTTCATACATGCATGGGGCAGTGTCTATAGAATAGAAAGCAAAACTTTGGGGCAATGGAATTCTATCCCTATGGAACCTTACCTCAGATGGGTCCGTACTCATGCTCAGAAGCTCATCATGCCATATCCCGCCATTCTACCTGTAACTATTAAGCCAGAGGTCGAAGGAGACGAACCCCACGTTATTCTACACCCGGATATGCCAACTGACCTAGAAGAGTTGCAAAAATCTTGGGTTCAACTAAAAGAGGAAAGAGACACCTTCAAAGCACACTGTCAAGACTATGAGAGAAGGATATTGGAGCTCACCGGACAGCTTCAAGAGGAGCAGCAGATCAACACATTCCTGGGGGCAAAGAGAAAGCGTCCATGGGAGACCTGAGGGATCATTCATTTCCTTTATTTCTGTTTTGTAAGCCCAAATGAGGCAAAGAAAAAAATAAAGCAAAAAAAAGAAATAAATTGTTTAACTAATGTTTGTTTCTCCTTTGTTTTAACAAATCTAAACTCTAAGATCCTTGAAAACATTGCACACACATTGCATTCACATACATTGCATTCACATACATTGCATTCATAGACATTGCATATACATTGCATCCATTCATACACATTGCATAACAGGTTCACATGACGGATTTCTCATCTTCTCGCTGTTTATTTCAGTCAGAAGAGATGGAATCTGAAATGAGCATCAAGAATCTCGAAGCCCAGAATGCCCAAGTTCAAGTGGCAATTCTAGAACTGGCAAAGGGGCAACAAGAACTGAAAGCCCTGATGATCAAGAAGAAAAAGAAGCCCAAAGGATCTGTAGGCGTGAGCCACCTGAAAAGGAAGATCAAAATCCCAGTCAAAAAGTTCAAAAAGCCACCGATCCCTGAAACAGTCGGTGATGATGAACAAGGAGACAATCACAGCAACCAGGGTTCTGCTAAACCCTCTCTCTCTTCCAATGAAGAAGATGATCATTCTGGGGACGAACCGGATGATGACAAGTACCAACAGCTGGAAGAACGTATGAAAGCTATGGAGATACAAAAAATACCTGGCTTAGATTTCAATGATCTGGGACTCATCTCGGATGTTGTTATCCCTCCAAAATTCAAAGTTCCTGTCTTTGCAAAATATGATGGAGTTTCTTGCCCAAAACTACATCTGAGGTCCTATATAAGGAAGATACAACCTCATACAACAGATAACAAATTGTGGATTCACTTCTTCCAAGAAAGTCTGTCGGGTACACAACTCGAGTGGTACTACCAGCTGGAAAATACCAAGGTTCATACTTGAAAAGAATTAGCTGCTGCTTTTTACAAACAGTACCAATACAATGCTGATCTTGCACCAACCCGTACTCAACTAAGGGGCATGTCCATGGCACCAAAAGAAAGTTTCAAAGGATATGCACAAAAGTGGAGAGATATGGCTGGAAGGGTTCAACCACCCTTATCTGATCGCGAGCTTGTCGACATGTTCATGGGCACTTTAACTGGCCCTTTCTATAGTCATTTGCTGGGAAGCTCATCATCAGGTTTCACTGACCTGATATTGACTGGAGAACGTGTCGAAAGTGGCATTCAAAATGGAAAAATTCAAATAGGCTCCTCCTCTGGTACTACAAAAAGGCCCATCAGCGGGAGAAATGAGGTCAATACAATGCAAATTCAGAAAGGTCACAAAAATGAGCAGCATCAATCTGTAGGGGCAGTTCTGATCTCCGCATCTGCGCCTCAAAAAGATCAACAGCCAAAATATACGCGTCAAACAGATGCGCCAAGAAGAAATTTCACCAGAATCAACATGCCAATCTCTCAGGCATTGCAGCATTTGCTAAAAGCAGATCTGATCACATTAAAAGGTCCTCCAAAGAATGTCAACACTTCCTCTCCGAGTTATCGCCCTGATGCAACATGTGCCTATCACTCAAATTGTCCAGGACATGACGCAGATCACTGCTGGGCCCTGAAAAATAAAATACAAGATATGATAGATGCTGGGGAAATTGAGTTCGATCCTCTAGAAACTCCAAATGTCATCACTGCACCTATGCCAAAGCATGACAAAACTGTTAACGCTATCCTGGACACTGTTTACATCTATGATGTGAACGAATTATCAACTCCACTATGCGAAGTCAAAGGAAAGCTAATCCAAGCTGGTTACTTTCCAGGATGTGACCCGATTGCTTTTATTGCTCATACCTGCCCAATGGTTGTGAAAATCTGAGAATGGGAATTCAAAAGTGGATGGATCGCCGTATCATTATGTTTGAGAGGCTCCCTTCTATGGACGTGTTATGCGAAGTCTTTGCAAACGGGATAAGAATAGAGGATATCTCAGTGATCTCCAGTTTACCATTCAAAATCTCTGCCAAGGCTCCGTTCAAAATTTCTGCTACACTCAAAGTGGCATCAGTAGTCATTGCTAGCCCAACTCCATTTCCATACTTCTCAGACAAAGCTGTCCCATGGGGTTACGACACTAATGTTTATGTTCATGGAGTTAAGCAGGGTACCTCGACTGAAGAGGCCGCAAAGTTAACTACTCCAACTGTGGATAATATTGTGGGTACCAGCAAGATCACGAGAAGTGGAAGAATCTTTTCACCAGAAATTTCTCCAAATGTTGCTGCTGGTCTAGTCCGAGTCCCAGTTCCTAATCGAGATGACAGCGCTCGAGGCAAAGAGCCACAAGTTGAACAAGTTCAAACCCCGGTGGAGATCACTGCTGAGGATCCATCAAAGCAAGAAATGGAGGAAATATTGAAAATCATCTGCAAGAGTGATTACAATATTGTTGAGCAACTAGGGCACACCGCTTCAAAAATCTCAATGCTATCTCTGCTAAAATATTCAGAAGCTCATGCCAAAGCTCTGATGAAGTTCCTGAAAGCTGCGCATGTGCCTCAAGAGATCTCAGTCGACCAATTTGAGAATTGTGTTGCCAATTTAACCGTGACCAATGGCCTCGGTTTCTCTGATGTGGATCTAACCCCTGCTGGAAAAAATCACAACAAAGCCCTACATATCTCCATTGAATGTAATGGCACCACTCTATCTCATGTGCTAGTATATAACGGTTCTTCTTTGAACGTGTTACCGAAAACAGTACTAGAAAAGCTTGACTTCGAAGGAATTGTGTTACAACCAAGTGATGTTGTGGTAAGAGCCTTTGACGGGTCAACAAGAACGGTATACGGAAAAGTGAATCTCCCAATCAGAGTGGGTTCTCAGATCTTTGATTCTATCTTTTACGTAATGGCAATTCACCCAGCCTATTCCTGTTTACTTGGACGCCCTTGGATACATGGGGCAAACGCTGTAACTTCTACCCTGCATCAGAAGTTAAAATATCCAGTAAAAGGAAAGATTGTCACAGTCTATGGCGAAGAGGAATATGTGGTTAGTCACCTAAGCAATTCCAAATATGTTGAGTTGGAGGACGAATTCATCGAAACTCCCTGCCAATCTTTTGAGGTGGTCTCTCCAGATGTCTCTACCACCAAGCATATTCCTGCTATTCCAACTACAACTATGGCTTCTCTCAAAGATGCCAAAGCTGTGATCGAACAAGGTGATTGCACAGTATGGGGACAGCTTCCCGATATACCCTACAAGTCCGACAAGCTAGGCCTGGGCTATGATAGTGGAAATCAAAAGAATGATCAAAGTCCTCGTTCTGGAGGATTAATGTCACACTTCGTCAGCCAAGAAGTAAACGTCATTGAAGATGAAGGAGTGTTCTTGAACCATATCATTCAGCCATATCCAGATGAAATTCCACCCATTTCCATGGGAATGTGGGATGCTGTGGGAGAACCAAGTGGCGGGTATAATTATCAGTATACCGCACCTCAGAGTTCTTATATTGCTATGGAAGACATTACCCCGACTGGATGGGGCGATCAATTTGGAAATGACAAAAGTTTCACAAGTCCCGTCGCTGAGCAATATCAAAATCCACCCAAAGAAGTATGGGATACGCTAGGAGAACCCAGTGGCAAATATGACTATATGGTGAAATATTCCGCTCCTCCGAGCTCACAAATTGCTATGAAGGACATTGTCCCAACTGGATGGGATGAACATTACGATGACAATTTCACTCTTGAAGAAGCCAGGGAAATACCAAATAACGAGGGTTGCTTTCTGTCAGAATACACTCCTCACCAGGATGCACAAGTCTCTATTCAAAACATCATCCCGACTGCATGGGACAGCCTTATTGAGCATCTTGCTCAGCCAACAGAGATATCTCAGCCTGGGCTCTCGTATCCAGCAGAGTATATCGCTTATCCCGAAAGATCACCGGCTCATTTTCCCACTAATGAAATCAATGTTGTGGAAGATGAAGAAGACAACTGCAAATGGAACAGCTGGATACTCCCTGCTCACAACAATGGATTGAACAACTGGAAAGCTGAGGATGTGATCTCCTTTGACCAGGAGTAAATGCCATTCCCTCTTTTCTTTGTGTATATTGTGCAAAGATAAAAATGGTTCCTGAACTATCGAACCATGAGCTTGAAAGCCGTGTTCCTTGCCCGAAGCGCACTGGTCCTTTTATAAGGGCTTATCATATCATGATCATGTGCATTCAATAAAATCATGGGACGCTTGCATATTTAAATTTTGTGATCCTTTTTCTTTCTTTCTTTGCTTTCAAATAGCTATGTTTTTTTTTCACACACACTCACGTAAATAAAATGCAGATTCACATAAACTTTGGATCCAGTCAATAACGATCCTGCTATTGCCCGTCATGACTTTGAAAATCCGATCTACCAAACTGAGGACGAAAGTGAGGAAGATTGTGAAGTACCAAGAGAACTTGCAAGGCTGCTAGAGCAAGAAGACAAGGCCATACAGCCTCACGAGGAGCCAATTGAGGTCATCAACTTGGGCAGCAACGAGGAAAAGAAAGAAGTCAAAATAGGGGCTGATTTAGAACACAGCATCAAGCAAAGACTGATTCAAATGCTGCGAGATTACGTCGATATATTCGCCTGGTCCTATGAAGATATGCCAGGCCTTGACACGGACATTGTAGTTCATCGCCTGCCAATCAAAGAAGGTAGCACTCCAGTCAAACAGAAACTACGAAGGAGTAGGCCTGATATGTCAAAAAAGATCAAAGACGAGGTTGAAAAACAGTTCAATGCCGGATTCCTAAAAGTTGTAAGTTATCCTCCTTGGATAGCTAACATCGTGCCTGTACCTAAAAAATACGGGAAAGTCAGAATGTGCGTGGACTACAGAGATCTGAACCGGGCAAGCCCCAAAGATGATTTCCCTTTACCACACATTGATGTACTGGTTGACAATACCGCACAATGCAAGGTATTCTCCTTTATGGACGGATTCTCAGGGTACAATCAAATCAAGATGGCACCCGAAGACATGGAAAAAACAACCTTCACAACACCCTGGGGAGCCTTTTGTTACAAAGTAATGCCCTTTGGTTTAAAGAACGCAGGAGCAACCTATCAACATGCAATGGTAGCTCTGTTCCATGACATGATTCATCAGGAGATAGAGGTGTATGTCGATGATATGATTGCAAAATCCAACACCGAGGAAGAACATCTGGGTCATTTACACAAGTTGTTTGACAGACTCAAGAAATACAGGTTGCGATTGAACCCAAATAAGTGTACCTTTGGAGTAAGATCCGGCAAACTCTTAGGTTTCATCGTCAGCAGCAAAGGTATTGAGGTTGATCCCGCCAAGGTCAAAGCCATTCAAGAAATGCCTATACCTCGTACCGAGAAACAAGTCAGAGGATTCTTGGGACGTCTGAATTACATCGCTCGATTTATTGCCCACATGACTACTACTTGTGTGCCGATCTTCAAACTGTTGAAGAAAGATCAAGTGGAAAGGTGGAATGACAAATGCCAGATATATGCTGACAAAGTACATGTACCTCCAGCTCCATTAAGCGTCCTGACGGCTCCTTGGCCTTTTGCAATGTGGGGTATTGATATGATTGGAGAAATCAAACCTACTGCCTCCAACGGACATCGCTTTATCCTGGTCGCTATTGACTACTTCACAAAGTGGGTAGAAGCAGCTTCATTTGCTTCTGTCACCAAGAATGTGGTGGCCGGTTCATCAAATACAATCTCATTTGTCGGTATGGCATCCCTGAACGGATTATCACGGACAATGGCACAAATTTAAACAACAGAATGATTACTGAACTTTGCACACAGTTCAAGATCAAGCATCATAATTCCTCTCCATATCGACCAAAGATGAACGGCACGGTGGAAGATGCCAACAAGAACATCAAGAAAATCATACAAAAAAAGACAGTAACCTACAAAGACTGGCATGAGATGTTACCTTTTTCTCTTCATGGTTATCGCACATCTGCGCGTACTTCAACAGGGGCAACTCCATTCTCCTTAGTCTATGGTATGGAGGCAGTTCTTCCAATTGAAATTCAGATTCCTTCCCTAAGGATTATGAAAGAAGCCAATCTAGACGAAGACGATTGGATTCAAACACGGTTGGACCAGATAAATTTGATTGATGAGAAAAGGCTCGCAGCTATTTGTCATGGTCAGCTATACCAAAAGCGTATGATCAAAGCCTTCAACAAAAAAGTCAAAAGTCAAGCATACCAAACTGGTGGCTTGGTTGTCAAACGCATCATCTTACCACAAGGTGATCCCAGAGGCAAATGGACTCCCACCTACGAGGGACCATTCATAATCAAGAAAATATTCTCCGGCGGCGCCATGTTGCTTACCACCATGGATGGCAAGGATTTCCCACACCCTGTGAATGCTGACATAGTCAAAAAGTACTTCGTTTAAAAAAAAAACAGCTCGCTAAGTTGAAAACCTGAAAGGGAAACTTAGGCAAAAAAATGAGCATCTCGGTGGATTGAAAACCCGAAAGGGCGATCCAGGCAAAAATTAGAGACTAAACAAATACTATCCCGGTAGGCTGAAAACCTGAAAAGGCAGCCTAGGCAAAAGTTAGGGAGTAAAGCGTACTACTGTGTTCCGTTCAGTTGCCTACTCACCGTCAAGATTCAACACATCAAAGACACCGATCAGTCCAATCACTTTCTTCCAACAAGTGAGGGATGAGATGCTCGAAGACAGATTGGCCATAGCAGAATTGAAACTTGACTGGATTGTTTTCACATAGCTATTTATCTTTATAAATATTTTCCAAAGCTTTATGACAATTTCCTACTTCTAGGATTGTTGTCTCCCTGTGCTAATCAGCCTATCATGGCTCTTTTTCAAAAAAAAAACAATGCAGTTTAGGCTCAAAATCACTATTTTCACTTTTTCGGTTTTGAATACGTAAACGTCCCAATGATAATTCTGAATGAACATGTGCATTTGAATATGATTGATGTTTACCAGGAAAAACAGGAATAGCATTCAGGTAATGTCCCAATTATCTGAACATCATCCCATCAGAAGAAAAATCCCCAAGAGAAACACATTTCTCAGCAAATTCCTCAATAAGATTTTCTCTCCAAAAGAAGTCTTATCCCCCAGCAGGGTTGTTCCAGATTAGTGTCCTCAGAAGGTGTGATCTCCACACCCGGACTTGGTCAGATAGTGCATCGGAGGATTATGCATCTTCCTCATTCCTACTTAAAAGGGCATCAAAATCAAAACTTCCAACTACCTTTCATTCCCAAGCGGTAGTCAAAGATCCTTCAACAGAGTACCATGGTTCTCAAAGAAGTTCCCCAGCCGAGGGTACTCAAACAAGACAAAAGATCATCAACAATCACAATATAGTCATATCCAGATGACTGGCGGAAATTTATTTTCCCAACTAGAAGCTCGATATACTCATCATACATCATATTCATACATCGTATTCATACATCATACATCATGCATCATGCGCATATTCATACACATATTCATGCACAACATAACATGCATATTCCTCCTTTAGCTCACATTACATGCATCATAAACATTGCATATCACTAACTTGATTTTTTCAGGCAGACGGATATCTTCAACAAAGATGTTCTCAATCACATACAGTGTTCACCTGAATTCCATGAACGGTTCTCTCAGATATAATCAAGCCGAAGATTCATTTTGAAGAGATTTCTCCTTTCAAATCACTTATCAACTCAAAAACAAGCATGACAGATCTAAAGTCGATACCTCAGACAGTTCCAGAACGATCTAACATCGAAGATCTAAAGCTGATACCTCAGACGGTTCCAGAACGATCTAACATCGAAGATCTAAAGCTGATACCTCAGACGGTTCCAGAACGATCTAACATCGAAGATCTAAAGCTGATACCTCAGACGGTTCCAGAACGATCTACCATCGAAGATCTAAAGCTGATACCTCAGACGGTTCCAGAACGATCTAACATCGAAGATCTAAAGCTGATACCTCAGACAGTTCCATAATGATCAACTTTCAAAATATAAAGCGGAAAAACTTTGGACAAGTTCCGTAACGATCATCCTCCTAGACTCAAAATCTAAGTGCAAATTTTCAAGGCATCTAAATATTCAATCATCTTCTACCTTCAGATTTCAGACAATCTCTTCAGGTTTAAGAAGATTGAATAGGGGCAACTGTTATACCCCAAAATTTGCCCGCATCTTTTTTCAAGAAAACTCCAATCTAAAAATTAAGAGTCTCATATAATCATGGATTTTTATTTCAATAAATATCCTGACATGTGAAATACTTAGTTTTTAGAATTTTTCTTATACAGTATTTTGGCTTGCAGTTGAATTTATGCTTACGCAAACGCCAAATACTGTTTATTACTTCACACATGCTATTTATTTATTTACAGATAAATAGTACTGACACAATTGGTACAGAGTTAAATCTTTTGCAGGCGCAGAATCAGGAAACTCAGACTGTACTGGTAACAAGTAGATTATTATTATCTTTTGTTTCCCATTAATTTTTGTACTATATTCCATTATTTTCAAAATCTTTTCAAATCTCTTTTTCAAAAATCAAATCCTAACTTTATTCTATACATCTCTCTTTTTCCCAACACTATCATACAATTTCTTTCAAATCTTACTTCCACTCAAATTTTCCTTTTGTACGGAATCACTTCATTCCCCAACGTCTCTATCCTTCTTTCCATTCTATAAATACCTCTCATTTTTCCATAAAAATCTCACATCAAATTCTAACTCATCTCTCAAATTTCTACTTCATATCCATCCTTTCTTCTTCCCCGACAAAATGGCGAAGTGGTGGGAAACGTGTTTTCTTATGGTCATCACCATTGCTACGGTGATCATGTCTTTTTTCTGTCTACATAGCCCGGAACACTGTGGACCTGGGATGCTTGCACTCCCAATCATCTACATGTTATTATTTGTAGCATGGGTTATTAATCGTCATTCTTAAAATTTGCCGTATTTCTTATTTCTTAAATGTACCGTTTATTCGTCGTACTGTTCAATATAGTATGTAATATTTGTACTATCAGGATTAAATGTTGTACTATTTGTCATAATGTTGCTTAATTATTCAGATAATATTTTGTGTATTTTCTGCCAGTCAAATATCCATTTTTCTGTGCATTAAATGATTTTCAGGGTTATTATCGGTAATTTTGCTCGCGTACAGTAAATATTAGTTATTTATTATGTCTGTGTTTTTAACAAGTCATGTAAATAAACTTTAATTTTTCACATAAAACAAAAACAACAAAAAGAAAATTAACTTTGACTGTTGATTTTTTACTCTAACTGCTACATTAATACCCGAACAGTCAGTTGACAGTCAAACTGCTGGCAGTACAATTCTCAGTGTTTTGTACCATCAATCAAATCAATCTTTTACAATTCAAAATTCCAAGATTTTTGTCCTAGAAGTCTTCTGAATATCACATGATTAGCAGAGACTCAACACTGCACAAAAATCAGGTACGCTTAACTGTCTCCTACACAAACAGTCCCTGACTAGGGTTTTCTTGTTTTTACAGGAGAAACAAGTTTTTGAGACCTCAAATGGATTTCATGGACATCCATATATCTCAAAGTACCATCACACAAATTTTCAGACTTCAATTCACTCAGACGCACCGTCAGCAGCTCAAACAGTCAACAGACGACCCGTTTGACCAAAAAAGTCAACAGACAGTCAAAAATGAAATTTTTTGTCAACATCCATATTTTGTCAAAAGATTCATCATTTGATCATTGGATGATCATAATTCATCAAGGAAAGATCAAAAATCAACAAAACCCTAAGATTCAAAATTAGGGTTTTCTCCTAAAAAGTCAACTGAACTTTGACTGGCCATAACTCTCTCATCCTTCATCCAAAAAATTCAAACCAAAGCTCATTTTGAAGGAAATTCAATTATCTTTCAAATGCAATTGATCCCATGGTCATTACATTCACCATTTGAAAAATATGAACAAAGACATTACAGGTCATTTTCAAAGTCAACAAAAAGACACTTTTTTCAAAAGGACACACAAGGAGCATCAAAAATAATTTTGACATGAGACCAAAGACATTGGTTAGAGGACTCTTTGAGGTTTCAAAAAAGTGCAAGATCTCCTTCATATGACAAAAATTGAGGGATTTACACCTTGTTGAAGTTGGCTAAATTTTGGGAAAATGCAAAAAAACCAACATTGCTCAAAAATGTATTTTTTCCAAATGGGGCCAAGTTTTCATGGTTCAAACATGTTTGCCATAATATTATGGGCCTCCCACGACCAAGACAAAGCCCACACCATTTTTATCCATTTTTGGCTTAATTTTATCTTATTTTAAGATTAAAAGAAAAAAGAAAATGGAAGGATAATGGATAGCTTAAATCTTAAGCATGATTCATCCAAGAATCTTCAATTTTCTGCAGAAGATTGAGGTACAAGGCAAGAGCATTGAAGAGAAGCAAGACTTGGTCAACAATTCAAAGGTTTTTAATATAAAAAATCAAGAATTCAACAAAGGCAACTAAAGGCTTCTTGGCTTCAATTCTAAGCACAACATAGCCTATATAAAGGCTATAACACTTCACAAACAAGAGAGCACGAAATCAGATCCAAAGTCTTGCTTGTAACACGCTTGTAACATCTTGAAATATTCAAAGAAATTTAAAATTCGAATTTTAAGTTCAAGCTAGTTTCAATACAAATTAAACACTCAAACACGTTCCTTGAACTTCACTGAACCTATCCAGATCAGTTGCAAGCATTGAAACCTCAAGAACACGAGCCTAGAACTCACGGTTTGTTCAAAACAAAACTCACCAAAATCTCATAACACATGCATATTTAACAAGATGTAGACTCATATTTAAGTTTGGTTTGAGGTCCTGATCATTTCTGGAAACTTAATTGAGGTTTGGACACCTATACGAGGAACCACCATTTTAGGGTTCTTACTTTCAAATTTAGGGCTTTACAGTTAGTGCAAAATCACGAGCTCTAAATAATATCATTAAACTCGCATGAACAAGACGAACTAAATGGTGGCATCGCGCCAAATTTATGTTGTTGTTTGCTTGTATTCGCTATTTCCAACAGGTGTAAAAGGTCAGAGTTTCTACACCACCTGCAAAAGAAAGGTGTAAAAACTCTATCCTGAGGAAGAAGATGATGCGTGGCGTCCTCTGATTGGCTGGAGGGCGCGCGCGTGTTTTTTTAAATTCACTTTGGATTCATTGTTTTGCAGGTACGTCACGTGTCATGGTCCCTCATGATGGTAACCATCAGATCTGTCCACTCAGCAATCCAGCGCACCAGAATGAAGCACCATATCATGGACTCCATTTAAATATCACATCTGATCATTCATCTTTTTATTTTCTATTTTATTTTAATTTCTTGTTAAATTAATTAAAAATAGTTTTAAAAATCCAAAAAATACACAAAAAATATTTTTAAGTTTCTAAAATATAGAGGTAAAGACCTCCTCTTGAGTACTTAACAAGTCTCAAGGACACATAAAGGCGAGGACCTCCTCTCGAGTACTTAATAAGTTTAAAGGAATACACATAGAGATAATGACCTCTTCTCAAATACTTAACAAGTATCGAGGAACAAACATAGAGGTAATGACCTCCTCTCGAGTACTTAATAAGTATCGAGGAACAAACATAGAGATAAAGACCTCATCTCGAGTACTTAGCAAGTATCGAGGAACAAACATAGAGGTAATGACCTCCTCTCGTGTACTTAACAAGTCTCGAGGAATAAACATAGAGATAAAGACCTCCTCTCGAATACTTAACAAGTCTCGAGGATCATCTACTCTTAATCAAGAGAGACCACACAAATGAAACCCAAAGAAAACATTCACAACCAAACATGATTTAACAATCAAGCATTCAATAGATGAACAAAAGGTTTAAATCTTATTAGAACAAACAATTAGGTAAACGCCTAAACAATCATGACATCAACATAAATAAGAAGTCAACACTTCAAAAGCAAACAAGAATCCAAGGAGGATTGCTGTAACACCCATATATAAATACATACATCAAAGCATATAGGTATACATGAATCCAAGTATTTGGTACTGAAAATACTTATAAGTTCCTAGTCAACACATTATACATATTAATGCCCTAACACAAAAGTTCTACCAAAAGGCATAATACATACAAGATGTCCAAAAGAAAATACTAAGAACTAGATCAAACAATGATCACAAAAGAAATCCACAACGGAAGCTTCGCCATATCCAAAAAGAAACATAAGGAATAAGGAATCAAATCGCTTTCTCCTTACCCTTTGCGGAACCTGTAGTACCTGAAATCAATATATAATGGGGTGAGATACAAAATCTCAATGAGTTCCCTATCTTATGGATCCTCTCGGCTTTACAAGGTTCTAGCCTATTAATCTCAAGTCACAACAAGGAACTAGACCTTGAGTTCACACACTAACATTATATGGAATCATACATAGAGTTCAACAACTCAACACAAATACTACTAATCGGAAAACTGTTACCAAGGTATCCCTCTATTCCCGTCCCCTTCTACGTCTAGGAGGTGGCACGAGTCATGGATCCTTTGGGAAATCTTGACATACGAAATGGATTCGGACTCATGAGCCTTCCCTCATGAATCGTCACTTCATATGGCCCGTACACCATCACAAGTCTCTACCCTGTTGGGTTCCATTCGTACACAAAAGCGAGAATCAAACCTGCCAAGATTATTAGTGCCTCTCTGCACAGTGCCTCTCTGCACAGTGCCTCTCTGCACATAGAATGCCTGTCAGCATTCAAAAGAAAAAGAAATAAACAAAAACAATGGTTCCGATTAGTACATCATACAATGGTGATTGCTCACGCAAATCACTAGGCCTGTTAGCCATTCTCTAGGCCTGTTAGCCTTTTCTCATAAAATTCTAATTAAACGTATGTTCCATATAATGTCTCATCCTAGGTTTTTCTTGTTAAGTTACACATACCTAACAAATCCTAGTTTACATCACTTATTTTTTATTCACATAACAATGAAGTTATCCAAACCTCTTTGATATAAACATATATAACAAAGGTATACCAATCCACCTGCAATAGAACTCAACCAAACAATTATCATCATTGTCTGTAAAAATGGCAATTTATCACAATTATAGAGTACATATTCGTCATACCAAAAGCATACCGTTCACATGGTTCCGAACGATAAATAACCCAAGTAATCAAGCAAACTACCGACTCTCGATTAAATAATCCTCCTTTTGATCCCAAAACCTACACTACTAGAAAGTACACGCTTCTAGCTTCCTACCACTTCGAACAGAGTTTTGGTTCAAAAGTTATGATCGAAATGGTTTATCTCATTAAACTAAAGAATGAAGGATAGAAAAACACTTAGAAAGGGGGGGTTTGAATAAGTGTAGTTTCAAAAACACGTAAGATAAAAATAATTTGCACAAGTATTTTTATCCTGGTTCGTTGTTAACTAAACTACTCCAGTCCACCCTATACAAGGTGATTTACCTCAACTGAGGATTTAATCCACTTATCACACGAGATTACCATGGTTTTCCACTTAGACAACTTCTAAGTCTTCTAGAGTCTTCTGATCACAACTTGATCACTCTAGGAACAACTGCTTAGAGACCTTCTAAGACTTCTCTAGAGTATACTGATCACAACCCGATCACTCTAGGATCAACTGCTTAGAGACCTTCTAAGACTTCTCTAGAGTATACTGATCACAACCCGATCACTCTAGTCCGTTACAATTTAATGTAAACAAATTCTAAGAGTATTACAATTGCTTCTTAAAAGCGATAATCACAAACTGTGACATTTCTCTTACAGATTTAAGCTTAGACTCACTAAAGTATTACAACAGCAATGTAGTGAGCTTTGATGAAGATGAAGTTTCTGAGCTTTGAGTTGAACAGCGTTTCAGCAAGTTAATATTCACAGAAATTGTCAAGAATTGGTAACCTTGCTTCTCATCAGAACTTCATTTAAATAGGCGTTTGAGAAGATGACCGTTGGGAGCATTTAATGCTTTGCGTATTCCGTACAGCATTGCATTTAATGTTTCACTCTTTTGTCAACTACCTCGAGCCTTGCGTTTGCTGTAACTACTGACGTTGCAGTTAATAGCTTCTAACGTTCCTTTTGTCAGTCAGCGTAGCTTGCCATCTAGTACTTGATTCTGATTTGTTCTTTGTAAATACTACGTTGAATATCATCAGAGTACAAACAGCTTGGTGCAGAGCATCTTCTGATCTTCTGATCTTGATATGCTTCTGAGCGTGATTCCATGACTTCAGTGCTTCTGCTTCTGAACTCAAGTTCTTCTGATGCTTCTAATAGACCATGTTCTGATTCTGCTTGACCATCTTCTGATGTCTTGCCAGACCATGTGCTGAAGTTGCATACTGAACCTTCTGAGTCAAAGCTTCTTAGCGCTGATTTGTGCATACTCTTTATATATTTCCTGAAAAGGAAATTGCATAGGATTAGAGTATCACATTATCTTGAGCAAAATTCATATACATTGTTATCATCAAAACTAAGATTATTGATCAGAACAATTCTTGTTCTAACAATCTCCCCCTTTTTGATGATGACAAAAACATATATAAATGATATGAATTTGCAATCAGAATAACAGACGGCAAAAGACAATTACACAGTTATAGCATAAGCATATAAACATAATGTGAATGTGTCTCCCCCTGAGATTAACAATCTCCTCCTGAGATGAATAATCTCCCCCTGAAATTAATACTAGAAGAATTTTATAAATAAAAGACTTCCCTGAGTATTTCAGTAGAGACGTTCACATATGCTTGAACTTCAGAACATTCACTGTTTCTGATTTCTGCTTCCATAGGACAGCTTCAGAACATTGAATTTCTTTAGATCCTCAGAACATTCACAGCTTCTGATTCCTGCTTCCATCGGACAGCTTCAGAACTTGAATTTCTTTAGATCCTCAGAACATTCACAGCTTCTGATTCCTGCTTCCATCGGACAGCTTCAGAACTTGAATTTCTTTAGATCCTCAGAACATTCACAGCTTCTGATTCCTGCTTCCATCGGACAGCTTCAGAACTTGAATTTCTTTGATCCTCAGAACATTCACAGCTTCTGATTCTTGCTTCCAGCGGACAGCTTCAGAGCTTTGAATTTCTTCTTGAATTATTCCATGCTAGATTGTATCAGAACATTGTTGAATGTACTTGAGCATCTTTAGAGCATCTTCTACATTCTGAAATGTTACAGAACAAACTCCACAACAAAAGTTGTAGCATGAATAAATCATAACTTATCACATATATATATATCAGAACATACACAATGCATCAGATTATATATGATAAGATATAGGATTATCAGAACATGTTAAGGACAGAAAATAAGTTAATGCATATTCTATCAGAATATCATCACACTTCTTTCTTCCTGCTTCTGATTCTGAAGCTTCATAGCACTCAGCTTGCTTCAGTTTCCATGAGCATATTCCTTTTACAAAATTTGCGATTCCTCATGATTTTGCTTCTAATGTTGAGCTTTCAATCCTGCAAAACAACTTAGAAACATATGAAGCTTGCAGCTTCTGTTAGAAATGTGGGGGCTTTCTTCCCGGCAACTGCTAATATAAATCAAATCATTTATCACTATTTCTCCCCCTTTTTGTCATAACATCAAAAAGAATGTAAAAGATTCAGATGTAACCACAGGACAAATGGAAAGAGAAACAAATAGTCATTGATAAAATAAGCAGAAGTACAAGAGTTATGCAGAAAAAACTTTTCATTGATTAACCAAACAGAGTTACAGAAGATGTATGCTGATACACAAGAGCAACAAGCAAAGAAAACTACAAGGACACAAAGACTACAACCCTACCCTAGTCCTAATCTAAGCCAATATATCATGAATCCCAGCGTTGTTCTTGCTCTTGCTTGGTCATCAAATCTTGAAACTCTGCATGCCTGAGCAGCTCCCAGAGAAAGAAGTAAATGAATACAAAGGAGGAACTGAGAACAGTTCACCAGGAGAGAGCGTATTCTTAGATGGGCTTTCCTTTAACATAGAAGTTAAGTCCTTATGGAACCTAACTTCATCCAATATCTCAAGAAAGTCTTCTTCCTTTGGACAAATGTTGATAACAGCATCAAAGAAGAGATCTGACTTGAGAAAAACTTGGAATGCCATCCCGAGATATGTTTCTTATCCTGTAACCGATTAACCCTTCCATCCGTTCTATTCAAATAGATCAGCCACTTTTGAGACTTAGTTTCTTCAACTGGTTTAAAGTTTTGATGAAGGGAACTATGCGAAGGATTCATGATGAACGCTAGATCGATGAAGAATGAACTGGGGTTTACGCAAAAGATATTCATAGAAAAGTGAGAGAAAGAGAGAGAGAGAGCGCAAAGATTGATAGAAGAATGCAAAGAAATGGAGAAATAAATAGAGGGAATGTGGGGAAGGAAACGTTCTAGGGAAGGGAAACATTTGACGGATATAAAAACGAAAAAGAAAATAAAAGAAATGATGAATGGCATTTAATGTTACGTGACAAGAGGAGAGAGAAACTATGACAAATGAAGTGATAGAACAGTTACCTAGGAAAGGCGCCTCCTCAACTGCACGCATGCTTGTCCAAATAGGGTAGACACGTGTTACCATCTGGAAAGCCAGTTACAACTGTTTTACTTTTAGAGAGATTCTGAGTCAACTTAGACAATGAAACGTTAGTAATAACAGAATCACTACTTCTAATTGATTACAATCAGAACTTCTTATAAAAGACTAATCCAATCTCATTTCAGAAGATACTCATACATAAGATCTTCTCATCTTCTCATTCTGGGCATAAATCCATACTAATATTCTTCAGAATAAACTTAAACCTATCTTCAGCAAGGGGTTTTGTAAAGATATCAGCCCATTGATGGTCTGTATCCACAAAGTTTAAAGATATAACACCCTTCTGAACATAGTCCCTTATGAAATGATGTTTAATCTCAATATGTTTAGCTTTTGAATGTAAGATAGGATTTTTAGATAAACAAATAGCAGAAGTATTATCACAGAAAATAGGAATGTTACTCTCATATATCTGATAATCTTCTAGCTGACTTCTCATCCAGAGCATTTGTGTGCTACAACCAGCAGCAGCAACATAGTCTGCTTCAGTTGTTGAGAGGGAAATAGTAGCTTGCTTCTTGCTGTACCATGAGATCAGGTGACTTCTAAGAAATTGACAACTTCCAGAAGTACTCTTCCTTTCTATTCTATCTCCAGCATAGTCAGCATCATAGAATCCTACTAAGTTGTAATCTTTGGATCTTCTGTAAACTAAACCAACATTAGTAGTACCTTTCAGATACCTCAGAATTCTCTTAACTGCAGTTAAATGAGATTCTCTCGGATCTGATTGGAATCTAGCACACAAACAAACACTGAAGAGAATGTCAGGTCTAGAAGCAGTTAGATATAGAAGAGATCCAATCATACCTCTGTACAACTTTTGATCTACTTTCTTACTTACCTCATCCTTGCCTAGGACACATGTTGGATGCATAGGAGTTTTGGCTTCTTTACTTTCAGAAAGATTAAACTTCTTCAGAAGTTCTTTCACATACTTCGTTTGATGAACATAGGTTCCATCAGAAGTTTGGCTGATTTGAATCCCAAGGAAATACTTGAGTTCTCCCATCATGCTCATTTCAAATTCAGCCTGCATAGACTCAGCAAACTCCTTTCCAAGTGTAGCATTAGATGTTCCAAAGATGATATCATCAACATATATTTGACATATTAAAATATCCTTTTTAAAGGTTTTACAAAAGAGAGTAGTGTCCACTTTTCCTCTAGTGAAACCATTTTCCAGAAGGAAAGAACTTAAACGTTCATACCAAGCTCTCGGAGCTTGCTTCAATCCGTATAATGATTTCTTTAATTTAAAAACATGATTTGGAGACTTGGAGTCTTCAAAACCAGGAGGTTGATGGACATAAACTTCTTCATCTATATAACCATTTAAGAAGGCACTCTTGACATCCATCTGATAAAGAGTGATGTTATGTTGAGTGGCAAAAGAAATTAATAGACGAATAGATTCTAACCTGGCCACTGGTGCAAAGGTTTCTGTGTAGTCAATCCCTTCTTGCTGACTATAACCTTGAGCAACCAGTCTGGCTTTGTTTCTTACCACTTCTCCCTTCTCGCTTAGCTTGTTTCTGAATACCCACTTAGTGCCGATGATGTTAAATCCTTTTGGTCTAGGAACCAAGTCCCATACATCATTCCTTGTAAACTGATTGAGTTCTTCTTGCATGGCAATTATCCAGCCTGGATCTTCTAGAGCTTGATCAACAGAAGTTGGCTCGTTCAAAGAAACCAGACCTAATTGACATTCAACATTGTTCTTGAGGAATGCTCTTGTTCTGATAGGATCATCTTTCTTCCCAAGAATCACATCTTCTGAATGAGCTGAAGCAAGTCTAGGTGATCTTCTGACTGTTGGCTCTTCAGAAATCCTGAGATTCTCTAAAGATGCAGCAACTTGATCTTCTGATCCATTGCTTCTGAGACTATCAGCTTCTGCATCTTTGCTTCTTGGTTCTACAGCTTCTGATATATCAATATCTATATCTGCAAAATTCTCAAGCTGCTTTGGTTTTTCAAGACCAAGCTTATCATCAAACCTGATATTGATTGATTCTTCTACAATCAATGTTTCAGTATTGTATACTCTGTAGCCTTTAGAGCGATCAGAATATCCAAGAAGGAAACACTTTTGTGCTTTAGAATCAAACTTACCAAGATGATCTTTAGTGTTCAGAATAAAACAAACACATCCAAAAGGATGAAAATATGAAATGTTGGGCTTTCTGTTCTTCCACAATTCATAAGGAGTCTTATTTAGAATAGGTCTTATAGAGATTCTATTCTGAATATAACATGCAGTGTTTATTGCTTCTACCCAGAAGTGCTTAGCCATATTGGTTTCGTTGATCATGGTTCTGGCCATTTCTTGTAGAGTCCTATTCTTTCGTTCTACAACTCCATTTTGTTGTGGAGTTCTAGGACAAGAGAAATCATGGGCAATACCATTTTCTTTGAAGAACTCCTCAAAGAATTTGTTCTCAAATTCACCACCATGATCACTTCTGACCTTTATGATTTTACACTCCTTCTCAGTTTGGGTCTGAGTGCAGAATTCAAAGAACACTGAATGAGACTCATCCTTGTGTTTCAAGAACTTTACCCATGTCCAGCGGCTATAATCATCAAAGATGACTAATCCATATTTCTTCCCTTTGACAGATGCTGTTTTGACTGGGCCAAACAGATCAATGTGCAAAATTTCTAACGGCCTTGAGGAAGAGACAACATTCTTAGATTTGAATGCAGGTTTGGAGAACTTGCCCTTCTGACATGCTTCACAAAGAGCATCTGATTTGTATTTCAGATTAGGGAGTCCTCTGACAAGATTTAGTTTGTTAATCTGAGAAATCTTTCTCAAACTAGCATGTCCTAATCTTCTGTGCCAGACCCATTGCTCTTCAGAAACAGACATAAGACAAGTCACCTTCTGATTCTTAAGATCCTGAAGATCTGTCTTATAAATGTTGTTCTTTCTCTTGCCTGTAAATAGGATTGAGCCATCCTTCTGACTTACAGCCTTGCAAGACTTTTGATTAAAGATTATGTCATAACCATTGTCACTTAATTGACTTATGGACAATAAGTTATGAGCTAATCCATCTACTAGAAGAACATTAGAAATAGAAGGAGAGTTACCAGACTTTATAGTTCCTGAGCCAATAATTTTGCCCTTCTGATCTCCTCCAAACTTCACTTCTCCAGCAGATTTAAGCACCAGGTCTTGGAACATAGACTTTCTTCCTGTCATGTGTCGCGAGCATCCAGAGTCCAGGTACCATGACATGTTGTGCTTTTCCTTCTTTGCAGCCAAGGATATCTGCAATAGGAATAATCTTTTCCTTAGGTACCCACATCTTCTTGGGTCCTTTCTTGTTAGTTTTCCTCAAGTTCTGATTGAACTTGGGTTTAGCATTATATGAAATAGGAGGAACAGAATGAGAGTTTATGTTTTGAGTTCCATGATATTTCTTAGGTTTTGTCACATGCTTCTTGGTGTGTGTTATGTGAAAGCTTTGA
Organism: Vicia villosa; assembly: GCF_029867415.1. Taxonomy (NCBI): domain Eukaryota; kingdom Viridiplantae; phylum Streptophyta; class Magnoliopsida; order Fabales; family Fabaceae; genus Vicia; species Vicia villosa. The sequence continues at coordinate 232,040,001 of NC_081180.1, read as the reverse complement.
GCATGTGATGTGTGCCTAATATCATGGGAGTGGCCAAATTTAAATTGGTTATACAGAGGCTTGTATGATATTTTCATATCATCCACAGATTCAAGCTTGTATGGGATTTCACCCTCATAACCAATGCCAGCTCTTTTGTTTCCTGACACAGCATATATCATAGAAGCAAGTTGACTTCTGCCAATACTTCTAGATAAAAACTTTCTGAAACTTAAGTCATATTCTTTCAGAATATTGTTCAGACTTGGAGTAGATTTTTCAGAGACAGAAGGAGATCCAGTATTTTTGGATAAATTTAAAACTTTTTCCTTCAGTTCAGAATTCTCCACTTCAAGCTTCTTAGTTTCAAATTCAAATAGCTTTTTCAGCTTCTTGTATTTGATACTAATTTGAGACTTGAGTTCCAGAAGTTCTGTTAGACTGGAAACTAACTCTTCTCTAGATAGTTCAGAAAATACCTCTTCAGAATCTGATTCTGATGTAGATTCTGATCCGTCATCCATTGTGGCCATTAGTGCCAGATTTGCCTGCTCATCTTCAGAGTCTGATTCTGATTCTGAATCATCCCATGTTGCCATAAGACCTTTCTTCTTATGAAATTTCTTCTTGGGATTTTCCTTCTGATGTTTTGGGCACTCACTTTTGAAGTGTCCTGGCTCATTGCACTCATAGCACACAACCTTTTTCTTGTCATATCTTCTGCCTCCAGAAGATTCTCCTCTTTCAGGCTTCTTTGAGCTTTTGAAGCTCCTGAACTTCCTTTGCTTGCTTTTCCAGAGTTGATTGACTCTTCTTGAAATCATGGACAGTTCATCTTCTTCTTCTTCTTCTGATTCTGATTCTTCAGAATCTTCTTCTTCAGCCTGAAAAGTGTTAGTGCATTTTTTAAAATTAGATTTTAATGCAACAGACTTACCTTTCTTCTGAGGTTCATTTGCGTCAAGTTCAATCTCATGACTCCTCAGGGCACTGATCAGCTCTTCCAAAGAAACTTCATTCAGATTCTTCGCAATCTTGAATGCAGTTACCATTGGGCCCCATCTTCTGGGCAAGCTTCTGATGATCTTCTTTACATGATCAACTCTGGTGTAGCCTTTGTCCAGAACTCTTAGTCCAGCAGTCAGAGTTTCAAATCTTGAAAACATCTTCTCAATGTCTTCATCATCCTCCATCTTGAAGGCTTCGTACTTCTGGATTAGTGCAAGAACTTTGGTCTCCTTAACTTGAGCATTTCCTTCATGAGTCATTTTCAAGGACTCATATATGTCATGGGCCGTTTCCCTGTTAGATATCTTCTCATACTCAGCATGAGAGATAGCATTCAGCAAAACAGTCCTGCATTTGTGATGATTTTTGAAATCTTTCTTTTGATCATCAGTCATTTCGCTTCTCGTGAGCCTTACACCAGTAGTTTTAACAGGATGTTTGTAACCATCCAACAGAAGATCCCATAGATCAGCATCCAGACCAAGAAAGTAACTTTCCAATTTATCTTTCCAATATTCAAAGTTTTCACCATCGAATATTGGTGGTCTAGTGTAACCATTGTTACCATTACCATTGTATTGCTCAGCTGAGCCAGATGTAGAGGTAGATGAAGGTGGTGGAGTCTCAACCATCTTGACTTAATGTTTTTCTCTTCCTGAATCTTTTCTAAACACGGTTAAGTGCTTGCACCTTAGAACCGGCGCTCTGATGCCAATTGAAGGATAGAAAAACACTTAGAAAGGGGGGGTTTGAATAAGTGTAGTTTCAAAAACACGTAAGATAAAAATAATTTGCACAAGTATTTTTATCCTGGTTCGTTGTTAACTAAACTACTCCAGTCCACCCTATACAAGGTGATTTACCTCAACTGAGGATTTAATCCACTAATCACACGAGATTACAATGGTTTTCCACTTAGACAACTTCTAAGTCTTCTAGAGTCTTCTGATCACAACTTGATCACTCTAGGAACAACTGCTTAGAGACCTTCTAAGACTTCTCTAGAGTATACTGATCACAACCCGATCACTCTAGGAACAACTGCTTAGAGACCTTCTAAGACTTCTCTAGAGTATACTGATCACAACCCGATCACTCTAGTCCGTTACAATTTAATGTAAACAAATTCTAAGAGTATTACAATTTCTTCTTAAAAGCGATAATCACAAACTGTGATATTTCTCTTACAGATTTAAGCTTAGACTCACTAAAGTATTACAACAGCAATGTAGTGAGCTTTGATGAAGATGAAGTTTCTGAGCTTTGAGTTGAACAGCGTTTCAGCAAGTTAATATTCACAGAAATTGTCAAGAATTGGTAACCTTGCTTCTCATCAGAACTTCATTTAAATAGGCGTTTGAGAAGATGACCGTTGGGAGCATTTAATGCTTTGCGTATTCCGTACAGCATTGCATTTAATGTTTCACTCTTTTGTCAACTACCTCGAGCCTTGCGTTTGCTGTGACTACTGACGTTGCAGTTAATAGCTTCTAACGTTCCTTTTGTCAGTCAGCGTAGCTTGCCATCTAGTACTTGATTTTGATTTTTTCTTTGTAAATACTACGTTGAATATCATCAGAGTACAAACAGCTTGGTGCAGAGCATCTTCTGATCTTCTGATCTTGATATGCTTCTGAGCGTGATTCCATGACTTCAGTGCTTCTGCTTCTGAACTCAAGTTCTTCTGATGCTTCTAATAGACCATGTTCTGATTCTGCTTGACCATCTTCTGATGTCTTGCCAGACCATGTGCTGAAGTTGCATACTGAACCTTCTGAGTCAAAGCTTCTTAGCGCTGATTTGTGCATACTCTTTATATATTTCCTGAAAAGGAAATTGCATAGGATTAGAGTATCACATTATCTTGAGCAAAATTCTTATACATTGTTATCATCAAAACTAAGATTATTGATCAGAACAATTCTTGTTCTAACAAAGAATTGGTTAAGAAAGCTTCAGTTCGCGCCGCGAACCCTCTGGCAGTAGCAAACGTCACCTAAATCTCATGGTATTCGCGTCGCGAACCCTTGTACGCGCCGCGTACTGATGGCAGAACCAAACCTCAGAATTATCTGCAAGGTTCGCGCCGCCACCCCCTTGTTCGCTCCGCGAAGCGCGCAAAAACAGAATTCCCAGATCTTGTTTTTGGTTGAACAAAGACTAAATCCAACCATCTCCATACTCAAACCTGTTCCAGATTCATACTAAAGCATAGGACAACATAACCATGATATCCCTATAGTTTACAACTCATATCCATGAACATGCAAGGTTTAATTCACAACCTAGGTTTTTCTATAGAAAACCCCCAAATGCAAACTATGATTTTCATCCATAAATCAAAAGTTATAAGTTTCTAACTAGAACCCACCTCGATTACGAGTCGTTGATGTCGAAGATGAGTCGATTCAGCGGAGAAATGATGAAGATCCAAGCCTTTTCCTCTTTTCTCCTCTTGCTCTTCCTTCTCTCTACTTTTTCTCTCTATCTTTCTCTTCTTGTTGCAAATGAAGAAGAAAAGTAAAAAAAGAAAATGATATAAGAAAATATCTTAAGTTACACTACTAACTAAATGTCCAAAAGTATCTCTAATGTACCAATTTATAAAACCTCGGTGTCAGCTAATAACATTAGAGCATTTAATTTAATACGGGGTATTACATCCTCCCCCCCTTAAATAGAAATTCGTCCTCGAATTTAAGAATTACCTGAAAAGGTGAGGGTAAGCATCCCGCATTTCCGATTCAAGTTCCCATGTAGCATCACCCGAATGCGTCACATCCCACTGAACCTTAACAAGAGGAATCTCCTTGTTTCGTCACACATTAGTCTCTCTTCCCACTATGCGGCTTGGTAAGGGTTCAAAAGTCAAATCTGATTCTATCTCAATTGCATCTGGTAACACCGGCTGAAGAGGATCGGGAATAAACTTCCGTAGTTGAGACACGTGAAAAACATCATGCATTTCTGATAGAGAAGGTGGTAAGGCTAAACGGTAAGCTACTTCACCAATCTTTTCTAGAATCTCATACGGTCCCACGTATCTCGGACTTAACTTCCTCGACTTAAACGGTCCCTTCAACCTCAATCTCGGAGTAACCTTCAAGAATACATGGTCACCTTCCACAAACTCCAAAGGCCTCCTACGGTTATCCGCATAACACTTCTGACGATCTTGTGCTTGCTAAACCTTCTCACGAATCATTCTAATCTTGTTCGTGGTCTCTTGAATAATTTTGGGTCCCAAAATTCTATCATCACCAACTTCTGACCAACACAACGGTGTTCTACATTTTCTCCCATACAATGCCTCATAAGGTGCCATACCGATACTTCTGTGATAACTGTTATTGTACGCAAATTCAATCAATGGTAAAAGCTCCTTCCAATTTCCTCTACTTTCAAGCATACAAGCTCTTAACATATCTTCCAAGGTTTGTATCGTTCGCTCCGTTTGACCATCCGTTTAAGGGTGGTTCGACGTGCTCAAACATAATTTAGATCCCATCGCTTGTTGAAAAGCTCTCCAAAACCTCGAAGTGAACTTTGGATCTCTATCCGACACAATACTAGAGGGTACACCGTGCAACTTCACAATTTCTGCAACAAATAATCGTGCAAGATGACTTGCCTTGTAAGTAGTCTTCACGGCTAAGAAATGTGCAGATTTCGTCAACCGATCTACAATCACCCAAATAGAATCATATCCACATTGAGTACGAGGTAAACTGACCGCAAAATCCATTGAAATACTATCCCACTTCCATATTGGAATCTCTAGTGGTTGTAACAATCAACCTGGTCTTCGATGTTCAATCTTTACTTGTTGGCATACCGCACACTCCGATACGTACACCGCGACATCTCTTTTCATTCCGGACCACCAATAATCTCTTTTCAAATCTTGATACATTTTTGAAGAACCCGGATGTATAGTAAAAGCACCCTTGTGAGCTTCATCCAAAATCCTTCTTTTCAATAACGCATCGTCCGGAACACAAATCCTCTGATTAAACATAATCACTCCATCCGTAGCTCGAGTAAACCCTGGTTGAACCAACACCTCTTGTAACTTAGCATCTGACACTTGTGCTTGTTGAATGTCATTTCTCAAAATAGGATTAACATTCAAGTTTCCCATCAATACTCCATTTTGGGTCCAAACGAATTGAAGGTTGAGATCTCGAAATTTTTCCAATAATGCATACTCTAACATCATCAATTCGGCCCTCTTTAACACCTTCTGACTCAAGGCATCTGCCACTTTATTTGCCTTGCCTGGATGATACTTCAAGTCAAAATCATAATCCTTCGAGTATTCCATCCACCGCCTCTGACGCATATTCAACTCCTTCTGATCGAAAAGGTACTTTAAACTCTTGTGGTCACTGAACATTTCAAAATGAACTCCATACAAGTAATGACGCCACACCTTTAGGGTAAAAACAACCGCAGCCAATTCTAAATCATGAGTTGGATAATTCTCTTCGTGAACTTTTAACTGTCGAGATGTGTATGCTACCACCTGACCACCCTGCATCAATACTCCTCCTAATCCTTTCTTGGAAGCATCGCAAAATACTTCATAGGACTTATTTGGATCAGGAACGATTAAAACAGGAGCAGTCGTCAATCCTTCCTTCAAGCCCATGAAATTCTGTTCACACCCCGAATCCCAATCATAAGGACACTCCTTCCGGGTAAGTCTAGTCATTGGTAAAGCCAATTGAGAAAACCCTTTTATAAACCTTCTGTAGTAGCCGGCTAAGCCCAAGAAACTTCGGACTTCTGAGACATTACTCGGTCTCTCCCAATTAATTACCGCTTCAATTTTTGACGGGTCCACCGCCACACCTCCTTGAGATATGACATGACCAAGAAATCTTACCTCCGTCATCCAAAACTCACACTTGCTTAACTTAGCAAACAATTGATTTTCTAGCAATACCGACAGAACAATCCTCAGGTGTTTTTCGTGCTCTTGTGGAGTACGAGAATAAATAAGAATGTCACCAATAAAGACTACCACAAATTGATCTAAGTAAGGCTGGAATATCCGATTCATATAATCCATGAAAACAGCTGGAGCATTCGTCACACCGAAAGGCATTACCAAGAATTCATAATGACCATAACGGGTTCTAAAGGCAGTCTTTGGCACATCTGAGCTCTTCACACGGATTTGGTGATAACCCGACCGCAAATCAATCTTCGAGAACACACAGGCTCCTTTCAATTGATCTAACAGGTCGTTTATCCTTGGTAAAGGGTATTTGTTCTTGATAGTGGCTTTGTTCAACTGACGGTAATCAATACATAGTCTCATCCCACCATCCTTCTTCTTCACTAATAACACTGGAGCTCCCCACGGTGAGACACTAGGTCACACAAAATGTTTAGCCATCAGCTCCTCCAATTGCCCCTTCAATTCTCTTAATTCAAGCGGTGCCATCCGATACGGAGAAACGGATATAGGAGCCGTTCCCGGTATCAGGTCAATAGAGAATTCCACTTCCCTTTCCGGAGGAAGAGAAGTGACTTCCTCTGGAAAAACATCGGGAAAATCTCTAACAACAGCAATTTGCAAAACCTCTAACCTGTCACCCGTCTCCTCAGTAAGAACCAACAGAACAGACTTCTCTTTCTCAAACAAGAAATTAATCATGCCTACCGTACCTTCCAGTATAGTAGTCAAAACATCTTTCGGAGTAGCTTCTTCAGATGGAATAATGATTAACTTCTCCTCACACCCAATGAATACCGAATTAGCAGAAAGCCAATCCATTCCCAAAACAACATCTACCTTCTTAAGTGGTAAACAAACAAGATCAATCTGGAAATTCCTACCACCCACAGATAACACACAATTCTCACACACCAACGGTGTCTCGACCATCTCATCCATAGCAGTAGTAACCGCCATAGGAGGAAATAAAGGAGTAGCTTGCAACCCAAGTCGCTTCATACATTGCAATGACACAAAAGAGTGTGTTGCTCCACAATCAAATAGAACAAAACAAGAATGCCCATTAATGAAACACGTACCCGCAATCAGAGAGCTATCACTCTTGGTCTTCTTAGAATCCAAGGTATAAACTCTACCAGTACCCCTTCCTTGCACTTGATTCCTATTCTGAGGACAATTCCTAGCCATATGCCCTTCTTGCTGACAATGAAAACACTTCACCCCTTCAAAGTTACACCTTCCAAGGTGATTCTTACCACAGCTACGACACACCGGAGGTGCACTAGATCGAGAACCTTACACTTGCTTCCCTTTGAAAGCTTGTGGCCTAGGTCAAAATTGTTGGCTTGGCCTTCCTCTCTCATGTTGATTCTTCTTCTTCAAATCTTCCTCAGTTTGAACTTTCTTCAAACTGGTCTCAGCCACATAACATTGTCGCAACAACTCCGTATAAGTAGTGAACTCCCTCTGGGACACACTATGTGAGATATCAGCCCTTAAACCAAACAGAAACTGGTCCACCTTCCAACTCTCATCAGGAGCATACGCGGCCTGCCTAGAGTAAGCAGCCAAAATTTCAAACTTCTCAGCATAAGTAGCCACTGACATATTTTCCTGCCTTAACTGTTGGAACTCCAACTCCTTCTTAGTCCTCAGCGAACTAGGAAAGTATTTCTCCATAAAAGTGGTCTTGAAATTTTCCCATTCCTTAGGTACTTCCTAAGTAGTCATCAAAGTAGAAGCACCCTTCCACCATCTCATAGCTGGACCCTTCAGCGAATGAGAAGCAAACACCACCTTGTTCTCTTCACTACAATGCACGATCTCAAAGATTCCTTCCACATTGGCCACCCACTCATGCGCCTTTATAGGATCTAGTCCGCCATGAAATTCTGGAGGATTCATGCGAATGAAATCCCTATAAGTCCCACCTACAGCTTCGGGCACAACCACTGGAACATTATGACCGCCATTCATCTGTTGCATCATCTGCACCATGAACTGATTATGCTGCTGTTGCATCTGTTGCATGAACTGGGGCCATGGAACATTCGCACCGCCATCCGGTGGATTCACTTGTGGAGGCCGTGTGGGGGGTCGACCACGAGTCCTGCGTCCGTCCGCCATGTTCCTGGAGGTCATCAAAATGGGATTAAGTTGATCAGGCTCAATACCATAGTCATAACACAACAAAACTCATGTGAACACAACACATCTTGGACAGAAAGAACACTTATAATATCTCATGGCTAGGTCGAGGATACGACCTGCTCTGATACCAACTATAACACCCATATATAAATACATACGTCAAAGCATATAGGTATACATGAATCCAAGTATTTGGTACTGAAAATACTTATATGTTCCTAGTCAACACATTATACATATTAATGCCCTAACACAAAAGTTCTACCAAAAGGGATAATACATACAAGATGTCCAAAAGAAAATACTAAGAACTAGATCAAACAATGATCACAAAAGAAATCCACAACGGAAGCTTCGCCATATCCAAAAAGAAACATAAGGAATAAGGAATCAAATCGCTTTCTCGTAACCCTTCGCGGAACCTGTAGTACCTGAAATCAATATATAATGGGGTGAGATACAAAATCTTAGTGAGTTCCCTATCTTATGGATCCTCTCGGCTTTACAAGGTTCTAGCCTATCAATCTCAAGTCACAACAAGGAACTAGACCTTGAGTTCACACACTAACATTATATGGAATCATACATAGAGTTCAACAACTCAACACAAATACTACTAATCGGAAAACCGTTACCAAGGTATCCCTCTATTCCCGTCCCCTTCTACGTCTAGGAGGTGGCACGAGTCATGGATCCTTTGGGAAATCTTGACATACGAAATGGATTCGGACTCATGAGCCTTCCCTCATGAATCGTCACTTCACATGGCCCGTACACCATCACAAGTCTCTACCCTGTTGGATTCCATTCGTACACAAAAGCAGGAATCAAACCTGCCAAGATTATTAGTGCCTCTCTGCACAGTGCCTCTCTGCACATAGAATGCCTGTCAGCATTCAAAAGAAAAAGAAATAAACAAAAACAATGGTTCCGATTAGTACATCATACAATGGTGATTGCTCACGCAAATCACTAGGCCTACTAGCCCTTCTCTAGGCCTGTTAGCCTTTTCTCATAAAATTCTAATTAAACGTATGTTCCATATAATGTCTCATCCTAGGTTTTCCTTGTTAAGTTACACATACCTAACAAATCCTAGTTTTCATCACTTATTCTTTATTCACATAACAATGAAGTTATCCAAACCTCTTATATATAAACATATATAACAAAGGTATATCAATCCACCTGCAATAGAACTCAAACAAACAATTATCATCATTGTCTGTAAAAATGGCAACTTATCACAATTATAGAGTACATATTCGTCATACCAAAAGCATACCGTTCACATGGTTCCGAACGATAAATAACCCAAGTAATCAAGCAAACTACCGACTCTCGATTAAATAATCCTCCTTTTGATTCCAAAACCTACACTACTAGAAAGTACACGCTTCTAGCTTCCTACCACTTCGAACGGTGATTAAAACAGATTTTTGGTTCAAAAGTTATGATCGAAACGATTTATCTCATTAAAGCTTCAATTCGCGCTGCGCAACAGCTAGGTCGCGCCGCGAACCCTCTGGCAGTAGCAAACCTCACCTAAATCTCATGGTATTCGCGCCACGAACCCTTGTACGCGCCGCGTACTTATGGCAGAACCAAACCTCAGAATTATCTGCAAGGTTCGCGCCGCCACCCCCTTGTTCGCGCTGCGAAGCGCGCGAAAACAGAATTCCCAGATCTGGTTTTTGGTTCAACAAAGACTAAACCCAACCATCTCCATACTCAAACCTGTTCCAGATTCATACTAAAGCATAGGACAACATAACCATGATATCCCTATAGTTTACAACTCATATCCATGAACATCCAAGGTTTAATTCACAACCTAGGTTTTTCTATAGAAAACCCCCAAATGCAAACTATGATTTTCATCCATAAATCAAAAGTTATAAGTTTCTAACTAGAACCCACCTCGATTACGAGTCGTTGATGTCGAAGATGAGTCGATTCGGCGGAGAAATGATGAAGATCCAAGCCTTTTCCTCTTTTCTCCTCTTGCTCTTCATTCTCTCTACTTCTTCTCTCTATCTTTCTCTTCTTGTTGCAAATGAAGAAGAAAAGCAAAAAAAGAAAATGATATAAGAAAATATCTTAAGTTACACTACTAACTAAATATCCAAAAGTATCTCTAATGTACCAATTTATAAAACCTCGGTGTCAGCTAATAACATTAGAGCATTTAATTTAATACGGGGTATTACAATTACAGCGTGGGAGTCGACAGATTCTTTTCCACTATAGTTGGATCAAGCATAAAGTGAGTAAGTCGAGTAAAGACTCAAAGCATCAACGTCTAAGAGATGTGAGCTAAGTATCATAGAAACGACGACAAATTATTGGGTACCGTTTGCAGGCCCTTTCCAATTTATTGACTCAAAAGACAAGAGAGGAAGCAATTATTCAAAGCATCGAAATGTAATGTGAGCTAAGAAAGACCAAGGAACTTGAAATGTGGGGGCCGATTGCAAGCCCTTCCCACTTTATTGACTCGATTACAAGCACAAAGTAAAAGGGGAATGTGAATGGGGATTTCCTTCTTTGAGGACTTTACACAAATGCCTTCATCGAGGTCTTTAAACAACCACAAACATTGCCTCCTTTGAGAACTTTAAACAGAATTGCCCACCTAAAGTAGGGACTCCCAGGCACGCATCTCTATTCCTACTTCTCATGGCAAAGAAATTGAAAGACAATGCGGGAAGGAGATAAACAAAGAAAAGTACCGAATGGAGAAGGTCCGTTGCCTTTTCAAAGCCACACAAGCAATAAGAAAACTCTACAACTGCTTCCCTACTGATCCAATAATATAAGGTTCAAACATTTGAGATCAAAATGGTCGCATCAAACTTCTATCTCAAAATCAGAGCAAATGATTAGCAACAATGGGTATATTCACACTCCATAGAAAATAATGGAAATGAAATTCTAATTAAATTCTAAAGATAAAATCTAACAAGATTTATTATTTTTCACACATTTTATTTACCTAAAAATAATAGGAAGACACTATGTTAACAAACCTAAATTCTAACAAGAAAATGGAGTGAATCCAAAGGGTTTAGGCAGAAAATATGTGTGTGGACAGTAGAACTGGCGCTGTCCACAAAGATTGGCCCAGAACAGTTTTTTGTTTCAGTTTATTTATATGCCAAAAATGGCGCCACATGGGCTACAGGGGGTGTGGAGAGCGAATTTTCGCTAGGCCTAGCATTCAATTTCTCTTCAAATTTCATTTTCAGATTTCTTTATTCAATTCTTATTCAATTTCAATTAATCACCAATATAAAAGCTAATTAAGTGTCAATTAAGAGGAGAATCAGAATAACAACTAAAAGTGGATTTTAGGGTTTTATATTTGTGATCATTGAGATGAATTTAAAAGATCCCCTCTCCATCCCATGAACTTGCAACGGTGTTGCGGCCTAACCGTCTTCTCCGACGAAGCTTTCGAACGCCGCCGCCCTAAAATGATAGCAAACGATGCTCTCATCCTCTCCATCTCTCATCTCTCTGTTATGGCCTCTCTGTTTCTATTATCTCACATCAATCTCTTTTGATCTCATCTTCGATCAAAGCAATGGTAGACTTAACGTATCGAAAGATTGAATCACACACCTAACCAAGTATCCAAAGGGACAAAGTGTTAAAATAAGATGAAGTTACCTACCAAAGACTAGTCAGGTGCATCTTCGTTCGCAACTTTGATGGCAAGAAATTAGGTATTCTGTCTTCTGAACCTTCTTCTTTGATTTTGCATCTTTTGTGACTTTCTATGCGTGATATTGTTGATGTTCTTGTTGCAGTATGTTGATGAAATAATTTGTTGCAGCATGGTGATGAGGTTGATGCGTTGCGATGGTGATACTGAAATTGCATATGCGATGCGTGGAAGTTACGATAACGGTTGGAGATTGCTGAAGAGTTGTCGATGAGAGATGTAACACCCCAAATCTACCCCGCAACTTAATAAGAAATCAGAGTGCAAAATCTCAAAGACAACAACTCATTCGAGGCGTCATATTTTCAACTTAAACAAAATCTCATGGAAGCTCATTAATAAAGATACATAACACAATCAACCGAGGAATCATAATCCAATAGTCGTTCAAAATCAAAACAACTTTTAAACATTGCAATGGAATTCACAAAACTTATAGACTTCAAGTTATAACATTTGTGGCAACAACTAAACAACATGTCTCCACACAACGATATCAAAATCCAACTAAAACATAACAACATAAAGCAAACAAACGACAAATCCCTCGAGTGCTACGTATGAGAGCAATAGACACCAACTCGAGCTACTAACGGGAAACTGCTACTCTTCATCATTACATGCATGTTACCAACAAAGGGTAACATTCAAATAGAAGGGGTGAGATATCAAATAGTATAAAGGAACGTATGCTAATACTTATAACAAAGAAAGATTATACATCGCTCACCACTTCTCATCACAAAACCACTTTCATCTTAACAACAATGTTATTAACCATATACCACAACATATTCAAAAGTACAACTACATCATCAATACATCATAAACTTCACATCATAAACACAACCATTCAAAATGCAACTCAATATGCGACTTGACTTTATGCACATGCATGTGGTACAATTGGAGTAAACTCCCGTCTCAAACATTTGCCACTTGGGCCGTCTCAAACATTTGCCATTAAGGCCATCTCAAACATTTTCCATTAAGGTCAGCTCAAAAATTTTCCATTAAGGCCGTCTCAAACATTTTCCACTTGGGCCATCTCAAACAATGCAATGGATGTGACTCAAATGATGCACATCTACAAATACAGCAAATACAACATAAACAACACGTCAAAACTGTTAGAACAAGATTTGTTCTGATCAATATTCTTAGTTTTGATGATAACAAGGATATGAATTTTGTGTGAGATAATGTGGTACTCTAATACATTGCAATTTCCCTTTCAGGAAATATATAAAGAGTATGCACAAATCAGCGCTCAGAAGCTTTAACTCAGAAGGTTCAGCATGCAACATCAGAACATGGTCTAGCAAGACATCAGAAGATGGTCAAAGCAGAATCAGAACATGGGTCTATGGAAGCATCAGAAGAACTTGAGATCAGAAGCAGAAGCACTGAAGTTCTCATGGTATCACGCTCAGAAGCACTTCATGGTCAGAAGACAAGAAGATGCTATGCACCAAGCTGTTTGACTCTGATGATATTCAAACGTTGTATACACAAGCATCAGATCAGAAGCAAGTACAAGTGGCAGGCTACGCTGACTGACAAAAGGAACGTTGGAAGCTATTAAAGGCAACGTCAGTAGACACAGCGTGAACAAGGCTCGAGGTAGTTGACAAAAGCGTGAAACATTAAATGCAATGCTATACGAAATACACAAAGCATTAAACGCTCCCAACGGTCATCTTCTCAAGTGCCTATAAATATGAAGTTCTGATGAGAAGCAAGGTTACCAATCCTGAACGAACTTATTCTGAAAAACTTGCTGAAGCGCTGTTCAACTCAAAGCTCAGAAACTTCATCTTCATCAAAGCTCACTACATTGCTGTTGAAATATATTAGTGAGATTAAGCTTAAACTTTAAGAGAAATATCACTGTTGTGATTATAGCTTTTCAGAAGCATTGTAAAACTCTTATTTGATTACATTAATTTGTAAGTAACTAGAGTGATCAAGTGTTGATCAGGATACTCTAGGAAGTCTTAACTTGTGTCTAAGCAGTTGTAATTAGAGTGATCACGTGGTGGTCAGGATACTCTAAGAAAGTCTTAGCTTGTATCTAAGCATTTGTTCCTAGAGTGATCAGGTTGTGATCAGGATACTCTAGAAGACTTAGTCGTGGGCTAAGTGGAAAACCATTGTAATCTGTTGCGATTAGTGGATTAAATCCTCAGGTGAGGTAAATCACTCCGTGGGGGTGGACTGGAGTAGTTTAGTTAACAACGAACCAGGATAAAAATAACTGTGCAAATTGTTTTTATCGTTCAAGTTTTTAGACTACACTTATTCAAACCCCCCTTTCTAAGTGTTTTTCTATCCTTCAATTGGCATCAGAGCGCCGGTTCTAAGGTGCAAGCACTTAACCGTGTTTAGAAAAGATTCAGGAAGAGAAAAACGCTTCAGTAAAAGATGGCTGGTGAAATTCCAACAGACCCACCTGTATCTACATCTGGCTCTGCTGAGCAATACAATGGTAACAATGGTTATACTAGACCACCAGTATTTGATGGTGAAAACTTTGAATACTGGAAAGATAAACTGGAAAGTTACTTTCTTGGTCTAGATGGTGAACTATGGGATCTTCTGATGGATGGTTACAAACATCCAGTGAAAGCTAGTGGCATAAGGCTTACAAGGCAAGAAATGGATGATGATCAGAAGAAGCTTTTCAAGAATCATCATAAATGTAGGACTGTTTTGCTGAATGCTATCTCTCATGCTGAGTATGAGAAGATATCTAACAGGGAAACTGCCTATGATATATATGAGTCATTGAAAATGACCCATGAGGGAAATGCTCAAGTCAAGGAGACTAAAGCTCTTGCTCTAATCCAGAAATATGAAGCCTTCAAGATGGAGGATGATGAAAACATTGAGAAGATGTTCTCAAGATTTCAAACGCTAACTGCTGGATTAAGAGTTCTGGATAAAGGCTACACCAAGGCTGATCATGTAAAGAAGATTATCAGAAGCTTACCCAGAAGATGGGGTCCAATGGTAACAGCATTCAAGATTGCAAAGAATCTGAATGAAGTTTCTTTGGAAGAGCTTATCAGTGCCTTGAGAAGCCATGAAATAGAGCTGGATGCAAACGAGCCTCAGAAGAAAGGTAAGTCTATTGCGTTAAAATCAAATGTTAAAAAATGTACTAACGCTTTTCAGGCTAGAGAAGAAGATCCTGAAGAATCAGAATCTGAAGAAGAAGATGAACTGTCCATGATCTCCAGAAGGGTAAACCAACTCTGGAAGAGCAAGCAAAGAAAGTTCAGAGGCTTCAGAAGTTCAAAGAGATTTGAACGAGGAGAATCTTCTGGTGACAGAAGATCTGACAAGAAGAAGGCTTTCTGCTATGAGTGCAATGAGCCTGGACATTACAAGAACGAGTGTCTAAAACTTCAGAAGGAGAATCCCAAGAAGAAGTTTCATAAGAAGAAAGGTCTTATGGCAACATGGGATGATTCTGAATCAGAATCAGAATCAGACTCTGAAGGAGAGCAAGCCAACTTCGCGCTGATGGCTACAGAAGATGATGGATCAGAATCTACATCAGAATCAGATTCTGAAGAGGTATTTTCTGAACTATCTAGAGAAGAGTTAGTTTCCAGTTTAACAGAACTTCTGGAACTCAAGGCTCATCTTAGTATCAAATACAAAAAGCTGAAAAAGCAGTTTGAATTTGAAACTAAGAAGCTGGAATTGGAAAATTCTGAATTGAAGGAAAAAGTTTTAAATCTATCCAAAGATAGTGGATCTCCTTCTGAAACAGAAAAATCCATTCCTAGCATGAATCATATTCTGAAAGAATATGACTCGAGCTTCAGAAAGTTCTTATCTAGAAGTATTGGCAGAAGTCATCTTGCTTCTATGATATATGGTGTTTCTGGAAACTAAAGGTTTGGCTTTGGCTATGAGGGTGATACCTCACATAAATTTGAACCTATTGATGATCTGAAGATCACATACAAGCCATTGTATGATCAGTTCAAATATGGCCATGCACATGATATTAGGCTCACTTCACATGCACAGAGTTTTAACACTGTTCACACCAAGAAGCATGTGACACATCCTAAGAGATATCATGCTGACAAACCTAAAGAATATCATGCTGTTCCTCCTGTTAAATATTTTACTAACCCCAAGTTCAATCAGAACTTGAGGAGAACTAACAAGAAAGGACCCAAGAAATTGTGGGTACCTAAGGAGAAGATAATTTCTGTTGCAGATATCCTTGGCGGCAAAGAGGACAAAAAACAAAATGTCATGGTACCTGGACTCTGGGTGCTCGCGACACATGACGGGAAGAAGGTCTACATTCCAAGACCTGGTGCTTAAACCAGGTGGAGAAGTCAAGTTTGGAGGATATCAGAAGGGAAAAATCATTGGCTCTGGAACCATAAGTCTTGGTAACTCTCCTTCCATAACTAATGTACTTCTTGTAGAAGAATTAACGCATAACTTATTGTCCATAAGTCAATTAAGTGACAATGGTTATGATATAATCTTCAATCAAAAGTCTTGCAAGGCTGTAAGTCAGAAGGATGGCTCAATCCTATTTACAGGCAAGAGAAAGAACAACATTTATAAGATTGATCTTTCTGATCTTGAGAAGCAGAAGGTAACTTGTCTTATGTCTGTTTCTGAAGAGCAATGGGTCTGGCACAGAAGATTAGGACATGCTAGTTTGAGAAAGATTTCTCAGATTAACAAACTAAATCTGGTCAGAGGACTCCCAAATCTGAAATACAAATCAGATGCTCTTTGTGAAGCATGTCAGAAGGGCAAGTTCTCTAAACCTGCATTCAAGTCTAAGAATGTTGTGTCTACCTCAAGGCCGTTAGAACTCTTGCACATTGATCTGTTTGGCCCAGTCAAAAAAGCATCTGTCAGAGGGAAGAAATATGGATTAGTCATCGTTGATGATTATAGCCGCTGGACATGGGTAAAGTTCTTAAAACACAAGGATGAGTCTCATTCAGTGTTCTTTGATTTCTGCACTCAGATCCAATCTGAGAAGGAGTGCAAAATCATAAAGGTCAGAAGTGATCATGGTGGCGAATTTGAGAACAGATTCTTTGAGGAGTTCTTCAAAGAAAATGGTATTGCCCATGATTTCTCTTGCCCTAGAACTCCACAACAAAATGGAGTTGTAGAGCGAAAGAATAGGACTCTACAAGAAATGGCCTGAATCATGATCAATGAAACCAATATGGCTAAGCATTTATGGGCAGAAGCAATAAACACTGCGTGTTATATTCAAAATAGAATCTCTATCAGACCTATTCTAAATAAGACTCCTTATGAATTGTGGAAGAACAGAAAGCCCAACATTTCATATTTCCATCCTTTTGGATGTAACACCCCAATTCTACCCAAAGCATTTAGGCAAGAAAATATCAGAGTATTAAAATTTCATACAACACAATTAGGATGTTACACTAAGTAACCAAACAAACACCTTGAAAACAAACGGACATCACCGATGCCAAAAGCATACACACCTGCCAATAACATGATACATAACACATATAAGATATGAACATATATATATACGTATAGCTCTCACTCTCAAAGAGGAGTTTTCCAAAATAAAGTGTTTACGATACACAATGGCACATTATCACATATACATGTTCAAAAGAGTCATATACAAATAAATAACAACAGACTCCCGGCTACCCAGTGTTACATATCAGAGCGACCGACAAGACCAACTGGAGAACTACCTCTTCCAAAAGACTTCCAAAGCGGCTAATCTGCAGGATGCCACTCAAGCATCAAATCAGCAGAAGGGTGAGAATATAATTCATAATGAAAGCATGACAATTATAGTAATGCCAACAAGTATCATCAAGAATCATACAACAAAGTAATCTACTCATTCAACCACAATCAATATATAAGTAATGTGACACATGAATGATAACATAAATTATAAAGACATACAATGATGAATGAGACTCGACTATGCATATGCATGTGGTACCAAATCCGGAGTAAAACTCCTCCTTGTCATTATGACAAATACACCTTTGCCGAGCATTATGCTGGGACTTCTTTCCCTCCGGAAAATACACCTTTGTCGAGCAACAATTACTTGCCATAAGGCCACACATCATGTTAATAACAAACAACCAAACATTGTCACATATCAAGAATGAACATTCATTAATACATAACACATATGAACATGATCTCATGTTTTCGACAACTAATCACATACCTCGTACCAATACGATAACATTCACACAACACATCATCATGATTTATCATGCACTAGTTCACAAAACCATTTATGAAAATCAACCACCCACTACTACATCCTACATCATTAACAATTACCACCAAGCACTAGGATTATTTACCAATCATATCGCGCATATAAACAATTATGTGTTTTCATCAACAACCCTCATAACCAATTAATAACAAGCTAACCAAGCCTATACTATCCTATAGAACATCCAACTAGCTTCCTAACACTTCGAACGGCGTACGAAACGGAGCTACGGATCAAAAGTTACAAGGTTTCAAAGTTTTGGAAAAAAACAGAAAATGCTGTAGTCCGCTTCAGCTCCGCTCAGCGGACCCTCGCAGAGATTTTTCTGCAAAAGAACCTCCGCTCAGCGGACCTGCGTAAACCCAGAAAAAACCAGAACGAACCAGAACGGTTCTAACCCTCTTATACCCACCAAAACCACTCCAAAACATCATTATAACACCAATACAACACATACAAACCATAGAAACAACCTAACATCAAACTTTTCATGGTTATTCATCAATCTATCTCAAAACCTAACTTTTTATTCAAACTCAGTCAAGCCATGGAAAAGGAAAACAAACATGATCAATCACCATAACACAACAAGGATATCATTTAATCATCATACAATCATTCTCAAACAAACTTAAATCAAACAAAGACCACACAAGAAAATTGTGGAAATTGGAACAAGAAGAACAAGAACAAGAACAAGAACAAGGCTATAAGAATCATACATCCAAGATAAATTAGATTCACCCCCTTACCTTGCTATTGTGACGATCGGCAATCGATTCGGTTGAGAATCCTCCACTTTCTCTTGTTTTTCCTCTTTGCTCTTCTTCTTCCTCTCTTCTCTTCTTTCTTTCCTTTTTCTTTCCATCCTCTTTCCTTTCTCACAAATATCTCCTTCTTATAAGGAAAATATTTATCCCGCGGAAATGACCAAAATGCCCCTACGCTCAAATATCGTTCAAACGCCCCAAAACGCGGAATATTACCTTAATGATATTTCTAGTACCAAAAATATGAAAACCTTCAATTAAATATTAGTCCGCCATCCCGAACTAATACCGACTGAAACGACTCCAAAAACGGTATAATTCCAATAGATGTCACAAACGTCCAAATTAAGCGTATACTTATTTTCCGGGCGTTACAACTCTCCCCCACTTAGAAGATTTCCGTCCTCGGAAATATCCCAAACGCAAACAAACTTGGATACGCTCTTGTATCCGACTAACCAACTATCAAGCCACGAAAGCAACGACACAATCAGCGCCAAACAACGAATCACTCTAGCTAAAAGCAAAACAACCAAAACACAACAACGGCAACGAGATGCAATTCCAATACAATGTACTCACCAACTAACACCAAAACACAAGAAATAACCAAGACACAACCAACAAGAACAAGATGCAATGCCCATACAATGCACTTGTCAACCAAACCGCAACCATAATGTTACCGTCATCAAAGGCAACACACCTGTAATCCCCCATCCAAGGAATTAGCTACATGTACTCGAACCATCACCATGGAAACGAGACATCATCATAGATAAGGACATAAAGTTCCAAGACATATACAGCTTCTGAACATCCTCAACAAAACTAGAATACCAACAACCCGGTCGCACAACATCCAAACAACCATGCCACGACATAGCAGTCAAACATGTAACCAAAACATCTGGTGGTCTTATAATTCCTACCACATCCACTGTCCACAATTTGAACTCTAACAATTCATACACATACGAACCGCGTCATTTCACGCTTCCGATGCGCACTCTGATTTCCCACAACAAATAGATTTACCAATTTCATAACCAACTTCCAACTCCTTCTAGTATTCACCAGAAACTCATTGTTCTCTCTTATCATACTCAACCTCTTAATATGCTGTGTCAGCTTGCACACCAGACAAAAGTCTTTGTATTATCCAATCAAAGGCAAAAAGCTAATCCAAACACATCCTTGTTTCACAACACAAGCCCTCGTAGATCCTCAAGTGCCCAAATCGTCTTCTCAGTCTGACCATCTGTTTGAGGATGATACGCCAAACTCAAACGCAACTTCGTACCCAAAGTACTTTGCGAACCTTCTCAAAATTTCAGAAATAAACCTCGGATCTCAATCTAAACAATACCTTTCGAAACACCATGCAAACAAACAAACCAACAAACAATTTTTATCAACATACCACTCGCCAGTACTTCCATCAGTTAATCCATTCTTATCGAAATAACGTGAGCAGACTTCTTCAATATATCCACAATGACCCAAATCGCCTCACAATTACTCGACGTCCTCGGCAAACCAGAAACAAAATCCATAGAAATGCTATTCCACTTCTACTCAGGAATGGATAACAGTTACATGAAACCAGACGACTCCTGACAAGTCAAACACAAATAAACAATTCCCTTCATATCCTTCTTCATTACCTTGCCACTAAAAATGACCTTCTCAAATCTTGATATATCTTAGTAGCATCTGGATGAATACTCAAATCACTACGACGCACCTCATCCAAAGTCCTCTTTTCAAATCCGAACATTAGGAATACAAACTTGATCATGACATCCCATGACATTGCTCTTATCAATCCGAAGATCACCATCTTTATCTTTGACTACTAAATGTCATCTTATCAACCCATTCAAATCCGATTCCTGACCTTTTCTAATCTCATCAAGAATACCATAAGTAAGCTTTCACATATAAAGCTCAACACATGAAGAAGTCGCTTTACGAACCAAACTCAAATCTCACAACTGTTTCAACAACCACAATACTCGAATCATCAACATAGACGTATGCAATGGTTTCTCATATTCAACTCGTTATGATCAAACGAATACTTCAAACTCTTGTCGTCACTTACACACACAAATCTCGATCCGAATAATCAGTGCCTTCAAATTTCCCAATCAGAAATAACAACTGCAAACTCTAAATCTTGTGACAGATAAATCCTTTCAAAAATCTTAACTCGCATAAAAGCATAAACCTCCACTTACCCCTTGAACATTCACTTCACTCGACCAAAAACTCACACAAGGAAACTTAGCAAACAACTTCTTCTTCCCAAAACGGACAAAACAATTCTCAAGTACTTAGCATGATCATCTTCACACTAATGATACCTATACCTCAATTCAAACTTGCAACACAAACAAGCTCAAACCAATTTGATCCATCAAAATATCAATCCTCGAAAGTGGATACTTTTCCTTAATTGTCACTTTTCTCAATTGTCTAAAATCGACACAAAGCCTCGTAGAACCTTCCTTCTTAACCAACAAAACACGTGTACCCTACGACGACACACTCGAACGAACAAACTTCTTCTCAAGAAAATTCTTAAGTTGACTCCTCAACTCTTTCAACTCAGAAGTTGGCATCCGATACGGAACCCTCGACACAACAATAGTTCTAGGAACTAAATCCGTCAAAATAGAACTCCAAGACAAAATTCCTCTTTTCGACGATGAATCAATTAATCCTTCAAGAAACACTTATACAAATGCGCAACTATCCGCAATCCCAACAATTGCTCTTTCTCAAGAACATCCAAAGTCGTTGACATCATAAACAACGTCGTACCACCTTGCACCGACTCAT
This sequence comes from Vicia villosa, assembly GCF_029867415.1. Lineage (NCBI taxonomy): Eukaryota > Viridiplantae > Streptophyta > Magnoliopsida > Fabales > Fabaceae > Vicia > Vicia villosa. Next base: position 232,018,258 of record NC_081180.1, on the reverse strand, counting down.
TCACTTCCAATATTATCAAACTAGCCAGATAAGCCTATCACGTCCAATACGATTCCGTCTACTATCAACAAGAGATTAAGGGTGATCAAGTCCTCAATTTGTCAATAGGTAGCCGACAATCATAATAGAGTATAAACTATCAGTACCAACATTAATAATATTCTTTTCCAACTTTTGCTCATAGCACAGAAGCACTATGATTCCATAATTCACAAATCTCCCAAGATCATCTGAACCAGCCAACCCGACGTCCGGTAGCTACGTACCAAAACACTTCTAACAATATCTCAAAACAAAATACCTGAGATCCTACTCATCTCTTCATATTCCTAATTCTTACTGGAGTTTCAGAACATTTCCAACAACGTCAATAACTCCTACAACCAGGTCTACCACAATACTTTCCTAAATCAGTGATCCAACAAAGACACCTCACACAAGGCTACTCAAACAACAACTTCACAGTCCATCAGTAGCGTTAGAGCATCACAACTTTCTAAATTCCATTCCTTAGAAATAACCAAAATCTACTCCGAGACACTCCAACTTGATTAACAACCAAAGTCTTAAGTCCAAGTCGCCTTCACTTCAGAAAACAACAAATTCCAACAACACTAGTACTGCTGCCCTCAGTAGCATACTAACATCTTGCAACTGAAACATATCCGAGAAGCATATCTTCTCCCCCACTTAGCTTCAAACCACTCCTGCATACAACTGACTAGAGGCACAACAAGTACTGACAGTGCTCCACACACTTATCACATACTGAGGAATTAAACAACATTAGACAACACTGGCCGGACAGACCGACCTGCTCTGATACCACTAATGTAACACCCCAATTCTACCCAAAGCATTTAGGCAAGAAAATATCAGAGTATTAAAATTTCATACAACACAATTAGGATGTTACACTAAGTAACCAAACAAACACCTTGAAAACAAATGGACATCACCGATGCCAAAAGCATACACACCTGCCAATAACATGATACATAACACATATAAGATATGAACATATATATATATACGTATAGCTCTCACTCTCAAAGAGGAGTTTTCCAAAATAAAGTGTTTACGATACACAATGGCACGTTATCACATATACATGTTCAAAAGAGTCATATACAAATAAATAACAACAGACTCCCGACTACTCAGTGTTACATATCAGAGCGACCGACAAGACCAACTGGAGAACTACCTCTTCCAAAAGACTTCCAAAGCGGCTAATCTGCAGGATGCCACTCAAGCATCAAATCAGCAGAAGGGTGAGAATATAATTCATAATGAAAGCATGACAATTATAGTAATGCCAACAAGTATCATCAAGAATCATACAACAAAGTAATCTACTCATTCAACCACAATCAATATATAAGTAATGTGACACATGAATGATAACATAAATTATAAAGACAGACAATGATGAATGAGACTCGACTATGCATATGCATGTGGTACCAAATCCGGAGTAACACTCCTCCTTGTCATTATGACAAATACACCTTTTCCGAGCATTATGCTGGGACTTCTTTCCCTCAGGAAAATACACCTTTGTCGAGCAGTAAGCTACGACTAAATGTCATCGAGCATTTAGCCCCCACTGATGACCTCTTGCCACTAGGGCAAATACACCTTTTTACCAAGCATTAAGCCCCCACTGGTAATAATTGCCAATTCAGGCCACCTGTTAATAGCATTCCGCCATTAACGTATTGAAATGTTATGCTGTGCAAATATATGACTCTATTACACGACAACAACATCATCAACAATATAACACGGTCACATACCCACGTTACACCGTTTATATTCTATCCAAAAGGATACATCACCAATTAATAACATCGTTATCAATTATATCACACCATAATTACCACACAGTCATTAATAAGCACACAGCACACATTCACCGTCAAAACATACTAGCCACATCGGCATAAATGATCGCATAATTGCATCTCATCAATTAATATTGGCCATTGGCCCACAACTCCATCAATACATCATCAACAAGTTATAATAACAACATTTCAACAATGATAATACATCGTTTTCATAACAACAATTACTTTCCATAAGGCCACACATCATGTTAATAACAAACAACCAAACATTGTCACATATCAAGAATGAACATTCATTAATACATAACACATATGAACATGATCTCATGTTATCGACAACTAATCACATACCTCGTACCAATACGATAACATTCACACAACACATCATCATGATTTATCATGCACTAGTTCACAAAACCATTTATGAAAATCAACCACCCACTACTACATCCTACATCATTAACAATTACCACCAAGCACTAGGATTATTTACCAATCATATCGCGCATATAAACAATTATGTGTTTTCATCAACAACCCTCATAACCAATTAATAACAAGCTAACCAAGCCTATACTATCCTATAGAACATCCAACTAGCTTCCTAACACTTCGAACGGCGTACGAAACGGAGCTACGGATCAAAAGTTACAAGGTTTCAAAGTTTTGGAAAAAAACAGAAAATGCTGTAGTCCGCTTCAGCTCCGCTCAGCAGACCCTCGCAGAGATTTTTCTGCAAAAGAACCTCCGCTCAGCGGACTCACCTCCGCTCAGCGGACCTGCGTAAACCCAAAAAAAAACCAGAATGAACCAGAACGGTTCTAACCCTCTTATACCCACCAAAACCACTCCAAAACATCATTATAACACCAATACAACACATACAAACCATAGAAACAACCTAACATCAAACTTTTCATGGTTGATTCATCAATCTATCTCAAAACCTAACTTTTTATTCAAACTCAATCAAGCCATGGAAAAGGAAAACAAACATGATCAATCACCATAACACAACAAGGATATCATTTAATCATCATACAATCATTCTCAAACAAACTTAAATCAAACAAAGACCACACAAGAAAATTGTGGAAATTGGAACAAGAAGAACAAGAACAAGAACAAGAACAAGACTATAAGAATCATACATCCAAGATAAATTAGATTCACCCCCCTTACCTTGCTATTGTGACGATCGGCAATCGATTCGGTTGAGAATCCTCCACTTTCTCTTGTTTTTCCTCTTTGCTCTTCTTCTTCCTCTCTTCTCTTCTTTCTTTCCTTTTTCTTTCCATCCTCTTTCCTTTCTCACAAATATCTCCTTCTTATAAGGAAAATATTTATCCCGCGGAAATGACCAAAATGCCCCTACGCTCAAATATCGTTCAAACGCCCCAAAACGCGGAATATTACCTTAATGATATTTCTAGTACCAAAAATATGAAAACCTTCAATTAAATATTAGTCCGCCATCCCAAACTAATACCGACTGAAACGACTCCAAAAACGGTAAAATTCCAATAGATGTCACAAACGTCCAAATTAAGCATATACTTATTTTCCGGGCGTTACAACTCTCCCCCACTTAGAAGATTTCCGTCCTCGAAAATATCCCAAACGCAAACAAACTTGGATACGCTCTTGTATCCAACTAACCAACTATCAAGCCACGAAAGCAACGACACAATCAGCGCCAAACAACGAATCACTCTAGCTAAAAGCAAAACAACCAAAACACAACAACGGCAACGAGATGCAATGCCCATACAATGCACTCATCAACTAACACCAAAACACAAGAAATAACCAAGACACAACCAACAAGAACAAGATGCAATGCCCATACAATGCACTTGTCAACCAAACCGCAACCATAATGTTACCGTCATCAAAGGCAACACACCTGTAATCCCCCATCCAAGGAATTAGCTACATGTACTCGAACCATCACCATGGAAACGAGACATCATCATAGATAAGGACATAAAGTTCCAAGACATATACAGCTTCTGAACATCCTCAGCAAAACTAGAATACCAACAACCCGGTCGCACAACATCCAAATAACCATGCAAAGACATAGCAGTCAAACATGTAACCAAAACATCTGGTGGTCTTATAATTCCTACCACATCCACTGTCCACAATTTGAACTCTAACAATTCATACACATACGAACCGCGTCATTTCACGCTTCCGATGCGCACTCTGATTTCCCATAACAAACAGATTTACCAATTTCATAACCAACTTCCAACTCCTTCTAGTATTCACCAGAAACTCATTGTTCTCTCTTATCATACTCAACCTCTTAATATGCTGTGTCAGCTTGCACACCAGACAAAAGTCTTTGTATTATCCAATCAAAGGCAAATAGCTAATCCAAACACATCCTTGTTTCACAACACAAGCCCTCGTAGATCCTCAAGTGAACCAAATCGTCCTCTCAGTCTGACCATCCGTTTGAGGATGATACGCCAAACTCAAACGCAACTTCGTACCCAAAGTACTTTGCGAACCTTCTCAAAATTTCAGAAATAAACCTCGGATCTCAATCTAAACAATACCTTTCGAAACACCATGCAAACAAACAAACCAACAAACAATTTTTATCAACATACCACTCGCCAGTACTTCCATCAGTTAATCCATTCTTATCGAAATAACGTGAGCAGACTTCGTCAATATATCCACAATGACCCAAATCGCCTCACAATTACTCGACGTCCTCGGCAAACCAGAAACAAAATCCATAGAAATGCTATTCCACTTCTACTCAGGAATGGATAACAGTTACATGAAACCAGACGACTCCTGACAAGTCAAACACAAATAAACAAATCCCTTCATATCCTTCTTCATTACCTTGCCACTAAAAATGACCTTCTCAAATCTTGATATATCTTAGTAGCATCTGGATGAATACTCAAATCACTACGACGCACCTCATCCAAAGTCCTCTTTTCAAATCCGAACATTAGGAATACAAACTTGATCATGACATCCCATGACATTGCTCTTATCAATCCGAAGATCACCATCTTTATCTTTGACTACTAAATGTCATCTTATCAACCCATTCAAATCCGATATGAAAACCTTCAATTAAATATTAGTCCGCCATCCCGAACTAATACCAACTGAAACGACTCCAAAAACGGTAAAATTCCAATAGATGTCACAAACGTTCAAATTAAGCATATACTTATTTTCCGGGCGTTACATTGGATGTGTATGTTTTATTCTGAATACTAAAGATCATCTTGGTAAGTTTGATTCTAAAGCACAAAAATGTTTCCTTCTTGGGTATTCTGAACGCTCTAAAGGCTACAGAGTATACAATACTGAAACATTGATTGTAGAAGAATCAATCAATATCAAGTTTGATGATAAGCTTGGTCTTGAAAAACCAAAGCTGTTTGAGAATTTTGCAGATTTTGATATTGATATATCAGAAGCAGTAGAACCAAGAAGCAAAGCTGCAGAAGCTGGTAGTCTTAGAAGCAATGGATCAGAAGATCAAGTTGCTGCATCTTTAGAAAATCTCAGGATTTCTGAAGAGCCAACAGTCAGAAGATCACCTAGACTTGCTTCAGCTCACTCAGAAGATGTGATCCTTGGAAAGAAAGATGATCCTATCAGAACAAGATCATTTCTAAAGAATGATAATCAGAAGCAGTGATCAGAATTAGAAGGCGTAAAGTTCTTTCAGAAAAATACAGCTGTCATCTATTTTCGGATGGTGAACGCGTGTCTGTACGGTCAGTAAAAAGCGTGCAGTTGAAAAGACGCCGATCTAGGTAACTGTGTTAAATCATTTCATTTACCGCGTTCTCTCTCCTAATGTCATTTCTCATTAAATGCATAATGATTCTTTTTATTTTCAAATCATTTAAATAACCCGCTTCACCTTCATTTTTCTCTCTCTCTCTCTCTCTCTCTCTCTCTCTCTCTCTCTCTCTCTCTCTCTCTCTCTCTCTCTCTCTCTCTCTCTCTCTTTTGTGCATCCCTTTCATTGCATCTGTTTTCAAACCCTAGTTTTTGATTTGATCTCAAAGCATAATCATCATGCACTCATCTTCAAGTTCATCAAATCCAAAAGAAAGACTCACTTCTACACAGATCCTTCTACGCAAATATGAGTATGCTCCATTGAAAACATGCTTTTATTCCCACGGAAGAACTGGACGTTCTATGTGAATCTGTTGTGGACATCAACAACCTAAAAGCAAATGGCTTCAAGTGTGATGTAAGAATCTTTGAGCAAGGATGGTCTAAATATCTTGATAGATTGGTCATACCAATTTATCCTGAACTTGTGAAGGATTTCTGGGTACATGCAACGGTTACCCCAACTGCCATCATTTCATTCGTGCTAGGGCATGAAGTGGTTATCACTGAAAAACTCATCAGGAAGCTGTACAATCTGAATGATGAAGAAGGTTGGTCTGGTCTTCAACATGCAACAGTTGACTGGTTTCAAGTTGAACAACAAATCTCTCTGGCCTTTGGAATTGACTCTCATAAAACGAGCACCTTAAGGCCGTTTTATCAAGTATGGGCTGAGATTATTCTGGGTTCTCTTCACCATAGAAAGAAGATGCTCTCCTCCTCCTACATCAGTACGGATCACAAGTATACTCTTTTCTGCATTGGCAGAAGATAGAGATCAACATCTCTCATATTCTGTTTGAGAATCTGAAGACTTCTATTTTTTAGTCAAGAGAAGATGAAAGGGCGAAGTACCCTCATATTTCAAGTCAGACTATTCCTTTCGGAAGAATGATTTCAGATATTGTGATTGAAAGCAAAGTGCTGGACTCCATCAGAAAACTCAATGCGTCTCATTTTCTTGGAGTAGTTCAAGGTCCCATCTTCAATGGTGTGAATTTGTTCAGACTGGAACTCATTCAAAATGTACCTTCTGTGTGCACAAGCTTTCCTGACATCCTGTCAAGAAGAGTTGCTGTTGAAGGTTTTGCCTCTTTGTTTCATAAATAACTTCATCAGGTTGTCAAGCTTTACCTGGAAGATTGTGTTAGGAAGCAATCAGATATTGATCCTGCTTGGATCCGTGGCAGAGTACTTCCGTCCAAAGCTGATCTTCTGAAGAAGGATCAGAAGGAACAAAAGGCTAGGCTAAAAAGAAAGGCCCGAGAAGTTGAGGTTAAGAAAGCCAAGAAGTTGAGGGTCACCTATGATCCTGACAAAGTGGACTCTGTTGAACGAAGAGAGAAAAGGATCAGAGACTCCTTTCACAGAACCAGATCTTCACATGCTTCTTCTGAACACGTCTCCCGGCAGGTTTTTACTCCACCTCCTTCTGTCCTTAAACCATCTCTCCAATCACCTCCATCTGAACCAAAAGTAAACTTTACTTTACCAAATCCTTCTCCATCATCTTTTTCCTCTCCCATTCTAAACCCCACACCTTTAAGTATTCTTCCCCCAACTCCTTCTGATAAATCTTTCTCACCAATTCCCTTTACAAATACTCCATCCTCTTCTCAACCTATCCTTTCTGATATTCCATCCTCATCAATCATTCTCTCAGACATCCCTTCTTCCTCATCCACCGCACCTCCACCTTCTATATCCCATCCCTTACCTACCAGAAAATCCAAACCCTACTGTCTTTTCTACCCTGACTACAAATTCACCTTCAATCCGCCTGAACCTGAACCCTATACCTACCTGGAACTATTCAGACATGAGGTGATTAGCAGTCTAGACCTTCTGAAGGATGCCTTCCTAAATGGTCTGGATGATGTTTCTACAAGAAATCTCTGGAAAAGCTTTCGCAAGGATTTTCAAGTAGAAGCAATGGGAGTACAAAAAAGACTAGTGGTTGCTGCCCCTGGTTACCCTGGTTACCTTCTGGAGGGTGATAATGGTATATACTACCATCCTCTCAGAAATTGTGTTACTGCTGAGGAGAAGCAGTTTGTGGATGAAATGGAGGAAGCAAGACTGGCTGCTGCATTGGAAGCTAACCCTTGCAGGGTGATTGTGGTCTGGATACCTCAATATCCTGTTTTACTTGGGGATTTCAAGACTCTCTTTGACTTTTTAAGGGAAAACCCTTCTAAGAAAGACCCAAGCTTGGTTATTCCGGAAGTTGTTGACCCACCAGAAGTTGAAGGTCCTTCTGCCCCCAGGAATCTAGCTGCCATTCTTCAGGCACTTGAGAATGGAGATTCTGAGGTTCCTGCTGCAGAGTATGGAGATGCTTCTATGGAAGAAGCGGATATAGAAGATCATGTTGCTGAATCAGTTCCTGTTGAGGAAATCCCTGCAAATGATCTATCAATGGAAGCTACAGATCACAATGTCATCCCTGTGGATAGAAGCTGTGAAGCTTCTTCTGATGAACCTTCCCGTCTTGCAAGGACTCTGGAAGTTATTCAGAAGAACCAGGATGAGCAAAGCTCAGTCAATGCTGAGTTTAGAGCTTTCATAGAGAAGCAGAATAAGCACAACAATGGGGTTCAAGAGATGCTGGCCAAGATCTTGTCGAAGCTAGGGTCATCTTAGATTGAGTCTTAGTTGTTTTGTTTTTGCTTTTGCTGCATCTGTTTTGTGCATCTTCTCTTCCTTATCTTCTTGTACTTCTGTACTTTTGTCTGCTTGAACTTCAATGAAAATTATCTTTTTCTTCCATGTGTTTCTTTTTGATTTTCATCTGAATCTTTTATGTTTTTGATGTTATGACAAAAAGGGGGAGAAATATGTGATAAATGATTTGATTTAATCAGTTGCTTTACTAACAAAACTTGCAAAGTTCTATGCTTTAAGTTGTGTTGTTGCAGGAATTGAAGATTCAAGATCAACATAAGAAGCAACAAGATGAATCAAGTTCTTTGATTCTTGAAGCAAGCTGAGTGCTATGAAACTTCAGAATCAGAAGCAAGAAGCAAGAAGGAAGAATGTTCAGATATTCTAATGATAGAATATGCTCTGAAACATTTTGTCTATTTGTTCTGATACATTTTATATGGATCTGATACATTCTATATGGCTCTGATACATATTATGTGTTCTGAAACATATTCTATGTTCTGACTCATTCATGCTGACTTTTGTCGTTTAGTTTTGTTCTGTAACATTTCAGGATGTAGAGATGCTCTGATGATGCTCTGGTACATTCAACAATGTTCTGATACAATCTAGCATGAAGTGATGTAAGAAGAAATTCAAGCTCTGAAGCTGTCCCAATGGAAGCGAGAATCAGAAGCTGTGAATGTTCTGAAGATCAAAGAAATTCAAGTTCTGAAGCTGTCCGATGGAAGCAGGAATCAGAAGCTGTGGATGTTCTGAAGATCTAAAGAAATTCAAGTTCTGAAGCTTTCCGATGGAAGCAGAAGTCAGAAGCTGTGAATGTTCTGAAGATCAAAGAAATTAAAGTTCTGAAGCTGTCCGATGGAAGCAGGAATCAGAAGCTGTGAATGTTCTGAGGATCTAAAGAAATTCAATGTTCTGAAGCTGTCCTATGGAAGCAGAAATCAGAAGTCATAAATGTTCTGAAGATCAAGCATATGTAAACGTCTCTACTGAAATACTCAGGGAAGTCTTTTATTTATAAAATTCTTCTAGTATTAATTTCAGGGGGAGATTATTCATCTCAGGGGGAGATTATTAATCTCAGGGGGAGACATATTCACATGCTTATGCTATAGCTGTGTAAATTGTCTTTAGCCGTCTGCTCTTTCTGATCGCAAATTCATATCATTTATATATGTTTTTGTCATCATCAAAAAGGGGGAGATTGTTAGAACAAGATTTGTTCTGATCAATATTCTTAGTTTTGATGATAACAAGGATATGAATTTTGTGTGAGATAATGTGGTACTCTAATACATTGCAATTTCCCTTTCAGGAAATATATAAAGAGTATGCACAAATCAGCGCTCAGAAGCTTTAACTCAGAAGGTTCAGCATGCAACATCAGAACATGGTCTGGCAAGACATCAGAAGATGGTCAAAGCAGAATCAGAACATGGGTCTATGGAAGCATCAGAAGAACTTGAGATCAGAAGCAGAAGCACTGAAGTTCTCATGGTATCACGCTCAGAAGCACTTCAAGGTCAGAAGACAAGAAGATGCTATGCACCAAGCTGTTTGACTCTGATGATATTCAAACGTTGTATACACAAAGATCATATCAGAAGCAAGTACAAGTGGCAGGCTACGCTGACTGACAAAAGGAACGTTGGAAGCTATTAAAGGCAACGTCAGTAGACACAGCGTGAACAAGGCTCGAGGTAGTTGACAAAAGCGTGAAACATTAAATGCAATGCTGTACGGAATACGCAAAGCATTACATGCTCCCAACGGTCATCTTCTCAAGTGCCTATAAATATGAAGTTCTGATGAGAAGCAAGGTTACCAATCCTGAACGAACTTATTCTGAAAAACTTGCTGAAACGCTGTTCAACTCAAAGCTCAGAAACTTCATCTTCATCAAAGCTCACTACATTGCTGTTGTAATATATTAGTGAGATTAAGCTTAAACTTTAAGAGAAATATCACTGTTGTGATTATAGCTTTTCAGAAGCATTGTAAAACTCTTATTTGATTACATTAATTTGTAAGTAACTAGAGTGATCAAGTGTTGATCAGGATACTCTAGGAAGTCTTAGCTTGTGTCTAAGCAGTTGTAATTAGAGTGATCACGTGGTGGTCAGGATACTCTAAGAAAGTCTTAGCTTGTGTCTAAGCATTTGCTCCTAGAGTGATCAGGTTGTGATCAGGATACTCTAGAAGACTTAGTCATGGGCTAAGTGGAAAACCATTGTAATCTGTTGCGATTAGTGGATTAAATCCTCAGGTGAGGTAAATCACTCCGTGGGGGTGGACTGGAGTAGTTTAGTTAACAACGAACCAGGATAAAAATAACTGTGCAAATTGTTTTTATCGTTCAAGTTTTTAGACTACACTTATTCAAACCCCCCCTTTCTAAGTGTTTTTCTATCCTTCAAAAACATCGTCTTAGAAACATCAACTCAATGCCAAGGTTCTATGGCAACAACCATATCATTAATATGATAGTAACTTATCACATCTCAATCACGTCTTTACGGTATACAACTATACACAAACATTCAACTTCGCAAAATATCATCAAATCGGCAACATACATTTTAATATAAACTTCCAAAAAGGTTTCCAAGGTTTTCAAATCATTTTCATTAGATAAACATTGATTTAAGCTTCACGGAGGTCCAAGCGAATCTTAAAAAGGAGTTACGAATCAAAAGATACATCAATTAGAAGTTTCAAAAAGTTTTCTACAACAAGGTTCGCTTAGCGGGCTCAAGCGCGCTTCGCAGAACTAAATCCAGAAGTGAACAATTTTCGCAGCTCCGCTTAGTGGACCAGCTCCACTTAGCAAGCTTGCGAATTTTTAAATTTGTTCCTAGGGGTCGCTTAGCGGACGCGCGATTATGCAGAAAAACAACAGCGATAACAGACCTGCGTAACCACACTTCCACCACCCAAAACCATTCTCAAACAGAAATTTAAGCCACATATAACCAACATTGAATATCCATTAACAAAAATCATCATCAAAAACATGTTTAGAACATAATTTCATAGAAATCTATCACAAACCGTAACAATTTCAATTCACACATTCATGGATAACAAACATACAATCAATCCCCACCATAAACTACTATCATACAAACCCTTATATTGAAGGAATCTCACCCTTACCTTGGGTTCGGATTGAAGACAACTCTAATCTTCATTCTTGGGGTTGACCTATATTTCTCCTTTTCTCTTCTCTCTTCTTTCTCCTCTTTCTCCAAATGAGGTTCTAACATTCTATTTTCCCCAATTCCCTTATTTTGTTAAACCCTTACTAACTTCTCATATTGCTAATGGGATCTAATTAACATCTCTCAATTACTAATTCTAACTTAGGCCCAATTACTAATAGTTTTACTAACTCATGTTATCTGCTAATAATTCCCAATAAAATAACACAAAACCAATTAATCACATAATTAACACATGATTATCAAATAATTCACACAACACACAATAACATAAATAATTAAAAGAAAAACGGTTGTTACAAGAAAGATGAAGAAGGTTTTTTTATGGTCTTGTGATCTTTTCTCTAATCGCGAGACCTTTGTTCTTTGTATTTGAGGTTTACTAATATTCCTTTCTCTCGATGGGATATATATGTTAGTGGCGACACTGTTATCTTTTTGCGGTAGCGACAACGACTGAGGTAAAGTTGGTTCCTTTCATCCGTATTTGGTGATTGTTCTAGAAAATCAAAGGTGAAATTTCCAGGGATGAGTTTTAGTTTTAATTTTCATTATGAGGGTAGATTTGTGTGGAATCATGTATTATATTTTAAAGGGGACCATGGACATTCAGTAGATGACATTAATCCCAATAAGTGAAGCCTCTTTGAAGATATTAGTATATTGAAAAAGATTAGTGTTCTTGATCATTCAAAATATAGGTTATGGTGGTATAAAATTATGAGAGCAAATACAAGAGGTACTTGTGATAGTTGCTTCTGCAACTCCTACATTCCTTAATCCAATTGAGTTTGTGCAACTCTTTACACATATGTTTATATCACGTTGTTTATAAGTTTCCCTCTATACATGTTTGCTTTGTTGTGCAAAAAAAGAAAAGCAAACCATTGGTTGCAAGTAAACTAAAATTGAAAATGAGGAGAAGTGATAGAACAAGGGTTCTAAAATGAAAGAACCTCAAGGAAGAAGGAAATGACTAACACAACCTTTGACTTTTTAGACATGAAGCATATTAGTGATGTAGTTAGAATTATATCTTTATGTATTTTGAGACCTCTTGGTGATGTATCTTGAGATAACTTTAAATGCATTTTGAGACCTTTTTGCTATGTAATTTGAAACTTCTTGGTTATGTATATTGATACAAGTTAATGTGTAATGGACGACAAGCTCGTATGACTTTTGAATTATATGCATTTTGGTTATGTTATACACATTTAATTTGTGCATTTCTAACTAAATAGGTTTTGCAATTATTGATCTTAATTCATTAAGATGATTAATTAAGGTACAAGGAATACAAATAATTGCATACTAACATTTGATTATTACATTAAAAAACTTTACATTTGTTAAGTAGACACTACGGAATGCAATTTGTATACTATGTACTTAATAATTATGTAATTCTTGCAAAATCTTCAACTTCATTCATTAATTAAATATTACATAGACGACAATCATAAACTCCCAAACTTATATGGATTAAAACAAAAAAGATACAAGCTCCAAATATTACATTCAAAACCAATTTACAAACATCAAACACACATCTTTAAGTATGCAAAAAACAATATCCAGGAGACAGTAAATAAAATCTTAAACATTCCTTTCAATGACGAACTTCATTTTCATCAAATTTTTTTCTATAGTCAAAGTCTTTCATAATTCTAGTTAAGTCATGCACAACCTTTGAGCAATTTCAAGCACTTAGGATTATGGGTTCACTTAATATGTTCGGAACATATGGAGGATGGCCATTAATTTGATCATCCCAAATGAAGAGCTTACAACTTCTTTCTGCCTACAAATTTGGATAATGAACATTAAAATAATCAGATGAACAATGGACAATTAACAATGAACATTACCATGATCACATGAATAATGACCAATGAACAATGAACAAGTGGAAGTCAAACTTATCCTCGAATTTGCACATTTTTAATATCTCCTTTTGGGGGTTTAATTGGAATTGGAGATGAACATCCTCATTGATATATTGCAACCATATTCTGGGATTTCAAATGCGGTGGAGTTCCCAATACAGGAGGTAGACATGCTTAAATATGCAGAGATGGAAGAAATAAGAAGATAATGCAAGAAAGATTTGGAATGAGGAAGAAGAAGATTTTAAATATCACTTTTTTTTGGATTTCGTTCTTCCTTTTAAAACCATATATCTACAAAATCAACATTAGATAGATGGTGTAATCTTTTTTTCTTGGAGTTGGTTGGCTTTAAGCTATCCTATGTCTCACATTAGTTTTTACGGTTGGTACAAGTTACCCTTGTCCTGCTTCGGCTCTAATTAGAGTCTTTTTGTTGTAAGGGTTGCACCTCTAGTGCGATTTCTTATATATCAATTGCTTATTTAAAAAAAAGAATTTGATTTAACAATTGGAATTTAAAAAAAATAAAGTCTCATCACCATTGTTTTCCATGTTGCCTTTTTTTTAACGGAAGGTTAAGTCGGAGATGAAAACAAATGGATATCAACATTTAAAGACTTTTTCATTAAAAAACTATTATTTTTTAATTTTTTATCACCCTCATTTGTAAAACTAATTTATTATTAGAAGATAAATTTTTATTTTGACAAGGGTACATTTAACATCTTACAATTTTAAATATAATAAAAAACTATTAATTTTTCAATAATATAATTATTAAGAACTAATGAGTAAAATAGGCCAGACATGCTTACATGGTCCTATAGCATGATCTAATTAAGTCTGACTTGGATTAACCTATTTATTGAAAAGGTTATACTTATGTTTTTTTTTAAAAGTCTATTTAATTAAATAGGTCAAATTTATATTATTAAAAATCCAATAAATTTATATGCATATTAATTTTAAAAAAATGCTAAATAGTATATAAAAGATCTTGTTGTCTATATACAAAAATAGATTAAGGGTTCATTTGTTTTGGAAATTTTTTTAAAATGATTTTTATAGTGTTACATAATTTTGTGTAAAAATAATTTACATAGAAAATTATTATAAAAGCTTCAAATGAAAACTTGGTTTGAATATTTATTCTTAAAATGTTATTTTAGGTATTTCATCTTTTTATTGAATTTTTTGTTTGGTATCAAAATTTCAAAAAATCACTTAGATTTTCATAAAATCAATTTTGAAATACCACTTTTTAAAAAAATTGCGAATTTGACTATGTTTTAGTTTTCAATAATGTTTGTTTATTTTATAAGATGTCAAAAGTAATGTTTCAATTTTAAAAAAACAAATATAAGAAAATTAGTAATATTTTGAAAAACTATTTTGTAAAATTTATTTTCAAAAAATACAAAAAAATAATCTATTTTTTAAAAGCTGAAACAAACACACCCTAAATAAACTATTTGAAAGCTTTAATATAAAATAGATTTTTAAAATAGACTTTCATGTCAGAACAGACTTTTAAAAATGTATAGGCATATCAAAATAAAATCTATAATAAATCATAAGCCTGACGCGAATCCTAAAACTACTAAGAACTATCATTTTCTTTCTTTACAAAAATCAATTTTTTATAAACTTTTTCAGTAACTAATGTCCTAAGTGAATCATTGGTCGAATATTAGTTTCTCTAAGAAATAAAATTTCCCAATAACTTTTTTGAGAAAACGGTAAGATAGGGAAAAAATGGTTTTTTTAAGACATGTTTTTTGAAAAAGTTATGTATTTGTACTTTAGAAGAAAAAAATAGAGAAAAAGGAGGGTGAAATGACAATGTAAATTATTTTTACACTGTCAATCAATGACGACCATGTAAAGCACTAAGACATAGTGTAAAGTTAAAAATATTTTTATGATTTGACACTTTAAAATATTCTAATTGAATGTATGTGTAATCTTTTTTTATATTGACAGTGTACTACCATTAAACTCAAAAAAATATTTCAAAGTTATAAATATTACAATTTATTTTTTAAACTTCAAATTAAACAAATAAACGTCAATTTAAAAATTTTCACATGAAAAACGCCAAATTTTAAATATAATATCCAAGGACAAGTTTACATATAAACATATTTTTTTTAACCAATATTTCTCTAGAGTATTAATATACATATGAGAATCCTTCCTCTTCCATCTTTCTATCAGTTTTAAGTCTAAAAAATATAAAGATCTACATAACCAATCTCTCATTTTTCTTCAAGCAATTTTATCATAATCTAAAAAAATCTACCAAGTATACTAGAATTTACAATAATTTTGTTATTTACATAGTATTATTTGATATATAAAACCTTAGACTAACTTCAATGTTTATTTTTATTCTTCCATAAGGTACCTTTCGGACCATGTTGTATACTCTTCGGATGGGTCTTTTAGAGCGTCATGTTTTGTACTATTCGATGGATCCTTTTGGATCATGACAATAATGATGTTATGTTTGTTTATCATTTTCTTTAAAATTACAGAAAAATAGAGAATGAATAATAACAATTAATACATAATAGAGTAACCCAACAAACATTTATACATAGAGAGAAAAGTCGGTCTCTTAGACACAATGTACACAATTTGAAGTTGGGAAGACATATGACACTAATAGCTCCCACCATGAGTTAGGATAGTCATCTCAAAGTCAGGAATCTCGATTTCAGGAAAGATCTTAGGCTTGTGGATTGCTACAAGTCCAGTCTCAAGCACTTGCTCATGATTCGATTGTTGGTCGAGAATATAAATATGAAAGTTCTAGAAGGGGAGGGGTTGCATAGACCAATCCCCTTTTCAAAAACATTAACATAAAATTAAAGTTTTATGGGTGGAAGTGAAGACAATATAAGAAGGAAGCTTAGAAGCTCATCGATATGATTTCTAACCAAGATATTTCAATATTATCACTAAGAACATTATCATACAAGGACATACACAAAATAGAATAATTCAATCTTCTTGATCCAAATAATTTAATATCCCATCATAGACATGCTTTTTATCACAACTGACTTAAGCACAATTCAATATGTTTGATGTAACACATACCTATGCTTATACAATAAACCGCCATAAGCATAATCTAACCTAGATGACATCAAACTATGCTATGATGAACATGTGCATAACGAATACAAAAAATTAAAGAGATAAGAAATCAAGATAGTACACATAGATATATACTGGTTCGGTGCTATTGTCCTTGTAGGAACCTACTCTTGTCTTTAATGGTTTAAAAAAATTGGAAAATAATCATGTCTTCCACTATGTTCAAATGATGATGTACGAGTATTTTGATACAATGAACTATAAAAACCTTCACATGGTTTCACCAAAGTCTTCAATGGAGTTTAGTGACACTCTTTGTTATTTATGAACAACAACAACCAGAATCCATGTCAAAGAAACAATTCTTCCACCTGATACAGAAATACTTGACTTCAAAGAAAAACATCAGATTCCCTAATGTATCTTTAGTCTACCTCTCACACTCAATATTTAGATATGGAGATCCATAACAATGGTTCTTATAAAGGTTAAAGATGATGAATAGTATATGAATAATCACACACCCAACTAATTCTCACAAGATCCGCATTTAAGGAGGCTAATTACAAGGTATCAACAAGGAGATATGTGTTGGTCAATGAAGAAAACACACTAGGTTTGCTCAAGATTCTTAGAAAAATGGGTTAGAGGTTCTTGGTGATTGTTCAGAAATTGATCAAGAAAACTAGGCTCTCTCTCTTTTGATTTTTTATTCTACTATAAGAAAACATAATGATGCTTTTGGAGATTGTGTTACTACACACTTTTTGATAAGTTCTATCTTCTTCTTTCTTGTGTGTTCACTTTCTTGGAGATAAAAAACAAGACAAAAGGATGAGAGAATGTAGTACTCACATGGTTGACATGCAGAAAAAAGGTGTTTTTATATCAAACATAGTTATGAAGGAACAAAACTATGATTCAAATCATGTATGTCTCATGATTCGAGTCACACTCTTCTATGATTCGACTCAAATGAGGCTGAGTCAATTCCTAAATTTCACAACGCTTCATGATTTGAGTCATACTATGGATGATTCAAATCAAACATCTTTGCGGCCTTGATTCAAGCATTCTAATTTGTGATTCAATAAATACTTCATACATTGATATAAAACACATAGTTATGCTAATAAAGGAGACAAAACATGGATACAACTACTAAATCAATGAATGAAGAGGTTCTTAAAGGTACAAAACTAGTCATAGTCGAAGAAAACGAATACAAATGATTCCAAACAAATTACAAGAATTAATTATACAAACAATGCATATTCATATTGTAACATCCCGATTTTTATTAATATTTTTATTAATTATATTAGTAATTATATTATTTGGTGTTTAATAATTACTTATTTATCTAGTTATTATGTGATATAATAATTATTTAAGTATTTAATTATGTAAGTGTTTGTGTTGTTTGACTTAATTGAGTTATTAGAGGGATATAACTTAATGGGCCTAAGTGATTGAAACATAATGGATGGATTGGTGGGTTAAGCCCAATTGACATAAGAGAGATAGTAAGAGTAGAAAGTTAGGGTTTTAGAGTTGGAGTCTCATAATTCATTTTGGGGGAGAAAGAAGAGAGAAGATAAAGAAGGGAGGAGAACTTGAGAGAAGAAGAAAAATTATGGAGGAATCTTCAATTTTCACAGCAAGTTTCAACACAGAGTCGCCTTGGCAAAACAGGTGTATCTCTCAATCCAACCGTTGGATCGTTGCGGTACTTGGACACAACGTTCTTGACTCTTAGAGGTAAGTTCTGACCGGAGCGATATTGATTTTGAGTGTTTTAAGTTTGTCTGATAAGCTGATTCCCAAAATGGTTTTTAGGTGTGTCTCCAAATGATGTTAGAAAGAATTTCTTTTTTAGAAAAGCTTAGAGCTATGGTGAAAGAGTCCAAATTTACCAAGGGAGGGGGGAGAATCCTTATTATTGTTATGGGTTAGTATGATTGGGTCAATGGGTAAGTTAATATGATTTAGGGATTTTGTTCTTCAAATTCTAGGTTTTGACATGTTTAGGGTGAAACCCTTAAATTTTTATGATTTGTGATTATTAGGTTTTGATGATAATCTTTGATATGTGATAATTAATTGTGTTTGAAATTAATGTAGTGTGATATTAATTGGTTGATTAAATTAATAGTTGAATTAATTGCAATGAGTCTATTTGATTGGAATATACTTGGACTTGAATCAATTATTCGGTTTGTCGGTAAATTACGATATTTTAAGAATTTGACCGTAATTGTGTTTTTGGTTTGAATATTAATGTTGAGAATAATATATTACTATGTCAATGATGTTGTTTTGAGAATGTTCTCTGTGGGTAGCCGTATGGCATGAATCCTAGCGATTAGTTGATTGATTGTGAAAGTGTGTATTCATATATATTGGCAAATGTGAATTAACATGAGATAGTATGATTACTAGTGTTAATTGGAATTTGTGTTCGTATTTGATAATTGGCCTATATATGTGAATAGTATATCCGTTATGAATGTGTATATGTATAATTGGTGGATAATTCATAGAGTTGAATTATTGTGATATGCCGAATGTTAAGATGGTAGAGATGATCTTAATTGCATATGTGTTGGTGATAATTGTACATACATTTATAGCATAGTTTGCCTTGAGATAGGGGTGGTTTGCTTTGAAATAGAAGCGATGGCTTGATCCTTGAGATGGATATAGAAGCACTAAGCTATATGTTTACGTTTGGTGGGCTTTGGTCTTGTCCGGATCGGAAGCGTGGCTTGGATTCTAGATATTCAATCGGAAAGCGGTGAAACATTGAGTTCACATTTGGTACCACATGCAGAGAGTCACATGTCTTGCATTGACACATTGGTGTTATGTGATGCTTGAATATATGCAATTATGTGATTGTTATGTGTGTATGAGATGTGATAATTGAATTTGGTGATGTTTGGATACATAATTTGGTGATAGATGTTAATATGTAATAATGATGGTTTGTGTACATATTTGGATTAATAGTATTGAATCCTTTTGAATATTATACTATTGAACTTTGTTACATACTTGAACATGTGAAATATATTGATTAATACTATTTACATGATTATGCGAGGTGTGATGAATCCCTATGATTGCAAATTAAATCATTGTACTTTATTATACTTTCTTCATAATGATTTGAATTCTCACCCTTCTGTTTGAATGTTACCCTTTGTTGGTAACGTGCAGATTCAGACGCTTAGTAGCTCATGCGAGGTTAGACGGAGAGCGTCCGAGTTTTGTTGGGAGTTTAGGTAGTGAGTCAATGCTCTGGTAATGTAACACTGGGTTGGGATTAGTAGTATTGAACTCATGTTTTGTTCTGGATATGTATTATGATATTATCTTGTGAACATGTATGTTTAGTTATTTGTTGTTGAGAGACCATAGTGCCGAATATCTTGGATATGAAGTTATATTATCTTGTGGATTATTATTGAGATATGATTATGGTATGACACATGGTCATTTATGAAATACATAAGTATTTATTATTTCCGCGGTGAATGCATATTCTTGATGAATCATGAAAAGTGAAAGGTGTTACCTTGATGACCAGGTGTAATTGTATATTTGATGATGAATGATTGTTGGTTTTTGAAAGCTTTTAGTTTTTGGAAACATTGATGTGACGCCCTTTGTTTATATGCATACTTATTTACTCTGATTATATGTTAAGTATTTGGGATATTAGAAAGGGGTGTTACACATATAACTGACATAGTACGCATACGTGATAAATCAAATAAATCAAACACACAAGTTTAAAAATCCTCAAAACTAAAACTATAATAATGACTGCAATTTCATTGATTCATGCACATAAAAGATTTCCTCAGGGGTATTAGACATATCTCTGTTTCTGGCTATCCAAAACCTGTTATTTCATATATATGGATTGAAGAGGTAAATATTTAAATTAATTATATTTTATTCATTTAAGATTAAAATAATTATATATATATATATATATATATATATATATATATAAATAAGAATTATTATGAAATTATAGCATCACTACTTTGAAAAGACTCTTTCACCATGGTTGAAAAAGGGATACCACATCGATTGATCAACAGCGATAAAGTATGGTGTGGAAGTAAGTATATTGCTTTCCACCATGAGTGTGTGACCATGGTGAGAAACTAAGTAGCGCACTACATATTACTATAGTCATATTAGTAAACCATGGTGAAATATATAATGTTCAAGGGTTTTATTCATAGACATTCCATGGTATATAATAATTGGTGCACCATTTTTTTACCATGGTTGACAGTTTCAATCGTGGTGATATACTTTATTTTTTTCAATAGTTTTTTAATTATTCCATATATGTCTTTATTTTTTTAGCTCTTGTATTGTATAGCATACTTTCTACTACACCAGAATATGAACCAACAAATACACAAATTTTTAAACTAAAATATAGTTATATTGCTTATATGTATACATTATATGTAAGCACCAAAACATGACATCAATATAGTATCAAAATGTTAAACAAACATAAATATTGTTGTGAATTCAATGCCAAGAACAAAGTATAATGCAAGGAAAGAATAAAGTACAAAGAAGAAGAAGACAACTGGTTATAACTGCTATTCTTTTACTTTCTCTTAGAAAACAAGATTACAAGTTTACAAGAATAACAAATAACCTCTCTCACCCTAAATTAGGATTTGCTGTGTTCAATGATGAGAGACTAGTATGCTATTTATAATAAAACCTAACATACTAACTAATGGGCTTTTTCCATAAGGCCCATTACACAAGCCAACTTAATAAACAAGCTAACTTAACAAATTAGGGTTTAAACACTAAACCTAATTTAACATGCTAACAACCATAGCATTTTCGACACAAGCATGTGGACAACCTTCGACTTCATGCTTAATCCTGTCGAACCAAGAAACTACCCTTCGACCATACTAGAGTTCGATCCAATATCTCACAAATCTCCACCTTGGACCCAACTCTACAACGTCCAGGGAACAAACTAGCTTTCTTCATGCAGCTTTATCAACTGCATACAGTGGAAAAACTTGCAACTCGCAATGTCTTTGAGATCATATCGGCAGCATTGTCCTCAGTCGAAACCTTCAGCACTTGAACTTCTCCACGCTCGATTACTCCTCTGATGAAATACAGCCTCATATCAATGTGCTTAGTTCGCTCATGATAGGCTGAGTACTTCGACAAATGTATTGCACTTTGACTATCACATTTAACAGTGATACCTTTACCTTGAAGTTTCAGCTCCTTAGCAAGACCTTCAAGCCACAATGCTTCTTTCACAGCTTCAGTTAGGGCGATATACTCCGCTTCAGTGGTTGATAGAGCAACAACCTTCTGAAGTGTTGCTTTCCACCTAATTGTTGTGCCAAACATGGTGAAAACATATCCAGAAATAGACTTTCTAGAATCCATACAACCTGCATAATCAAAGTCGACATATCCTTCGATTACTGTTTTACTATCTTCACCCAAGGCTCCACCATAAATTAGGACCCTGTTCGGAGACCCATTTATGTACCTTAAAATACAATTCAATGCTTGCCAGTGAGCCTTTCCAGGATTCGCCATGTACCTGCTTACAAGACTTACTGCATATGCTATGTTTGCTCTAGTACAGACCATAGCATACATCAAAGAACCAACTATATTAGCATATGGGATGTTGTTCATATAGGCTCTTTCGATATCAGTACTGGGACACTGATCAATACTCAGCTTGAATTGAGGGTTTGTCGGAGTCACAACTGGCTTCGAATTCGACATACCAAACCTTTCGAGAATCTTTTGTAGATATGCCTCTTGAGATAAGCATAAATTCGACTTCTTTCTATCTCTTCAAATGTCAATTCTAAGAATCCTAGAAGCAGCTCCCAGATCCTTCATATCAAACTCCTTATTGAGTTCAGCCTTCACCCTCTATACATCTTCGACATTGTTGCTTGCTATGATAATATCATCCACATAAAGCAACAAAACAACAAATGAATTACCAGGTCGAAATCTGAAGTAAACACAGTGGTCGAACTCACTTCTACTGAAACTTATGCATGCCATGAACTTGTCTAATCTCCTATTCCATTGTCGAGGAGATTGTTTCAGCCCATATAAGGATCTCTTTAGCTTGCACACATAATCTTCCTTCCTCTTTTTGACATACCTTTCAGGTTGCCTCGTCAGGATCGTTTCATCTAGATCACCATATAAGAAAGTAGTTTTCACATCCATTTGTTCCAGTTCAAGGTCGAACTTTGCCACCAAGGCAAGCAACATTCGAATGGACCTATGCTTCACAACAGGAGAAAACAAATCATTAAAGTCGACACCTTCTTTCTGAGTGAAGCCCCTTACAACTAACCTTGCCTTGTATCTTTTCGATGTCACTCCTTCAATTCTTTCCTTAACTTTGAAAATCCATTTACAGCTGACTAACCTTGCCCCAGCAGGTTTCTTGATCAGTTCCCAGGTGTGATTATCATGAAGAGATTTCATCTCATCATTCATGGACTTCAGCCATTCATTCTTATTTCGGCTCCTCATAACTTCCTTATAGTCTCTAGGTTCTTCGTCTAGAACCTCACTTGTAGAGATTAAGGCATAAGCTATAATGTAGATGTTGTTGATTGGCTGTAATTTTTGGTAAAACTAGTTGTGGTTCTATCTTGTCAAAACTGGTGTCATGACATGCATTCTGCTGTTGTGAAGCCTTTCCTTATGCAGGCCTTTACCTGATGTCAAGGCCGATGTCATGACATTCGCAGCTGTTCGTTCTTTTCTATTACTATTTATGGTTATGTGATCTGATAAGATCCTATGCGCTTTATTTGGTAATGATGGATTCTGATCTGTTTCAAGGACGTCTTGGATGATTATTATTATTAGTTCCTTGATTTATGGAGATTAGTTTTATTAGGGTTAAAACTATTTTGTGGATCCAAGGCCCAGCTGCTGTATTGTATGAAGGCTATTTATTCCACGCAGGTGCTGCTGTTGACGTTAGGGTTTTTGTTTGAGAAACTTTTAGAGTTCTTTGTTTCTAAGTCTTTCGTTGTAGCTTTCTTGTAAGCCAAACAATCATCATGATGATTGTCTTGGTCTAGGCGTTTTGTTTTGAGTTTTAAGAAGTACTCAAAGCTTTTAAGCAAGAGTACTATTGTACTTGATCAAAGCTTTTAAGCAAGATCAAGTTGTGTCCTTGAAGAGTGTCTTCTTTTGTTATTCGTTGGTTAGTTTTCATCACTGCCGTGATTGAGGGGGAGTGAGTAGGATCTCTGGTCTAAGTTGTTTAGATTGAAGTTGCATTGGGTAGATATTAAGTGAAAGGCGTAATCTTGATTTGTATTACCTTTAATTGATATTACTTATAGTGGACTTCCTCCCTGGCTTGGTAGCCCCCAGATGTAGGTGTGTTTGCACCGAACTGGGTTAACAACTTTCCTGTGTTGTTTTTTCTGTTTACTCTTTGTTCTTTTGTTTAAAAACGTTCAGATAGTAATGTCGTGACATCATGTTAGACATCACGTGTCTGAGTCCAGAATTTCAATTGGTCTCAGAGCAGGCACCCTGCCTGTTTTTACTGGGTGAGATCTAGGGACAGTATTTTCTGGTACTATGGACAAAGAAGGTGGTGGATTTGTGATTAGACCACCCATTCTGGATGGTTCTAATTATGATTATTGGAAACCTCGCATGGTGGCTTTTCTGAAATCCGTGGATAGTAAAGCATGGAGAGCTGTGAACAAAGGATGGGAACATCCTGTTATTACTGATAAAGATGGCAAGAAAACTCTTAAACCAGAGGAATAATGGGACAAAGATGAAGAGGCATTGGCGCTTGGCAACTCTAAAGCCTTAAATGCTTTATTCAATGGAATTGACAGGAATATTTTCAGACTGGTGCACCAGTGTGAACTAGCCAAAGATGTCTGGGATACCCTCAAGACTACTCATGAGGGCACCTCCAAAGTGAAGATGTCAAGACTTCAACTGCTAACTACAAAGTTTGAAAATCTAATGATGAGGGATGATGAAAGTATTAAGGATTTTCATATGAATATACTGGATATTGCTAATACCTCAGGAGCTTTGGGAGAGAAAATGTCTGATGAAAAGCTGGTGAGAAAAATTCTTAGATCCCTACCTAAGAGATTTGATATGAAAGTTACAGCTATAGAAGAGGCACAGGACATCAGCAAAATGAAGGTAGAAGAGTTAATTGGATCTCTTCAAACCTTTGAGATGGGAATCAGTGAAAATTCTGAAAAGAAGAACAAAAGCATAGCTTTTGTGTCCAACTCTCAAGAAGAAGTAGAGGAAAGTAGAGAAGAGAATCTATCTGAATCTATAGCTATGCTTGGCAAACAATTCAACAAAATTATGAGAAGAATGGATCAGAAGCCAAGACCTAATGCCAAGAACATCTCATCTGACATCAATAGATCTTATGACTGTGGCAGAAGAGCTAAACCAGAAGAAAAGTACAATCACAGCAAAGGGATTCAATGTCATGGATGTGAAGGGTATGGACATATTAGAGCTGAATGCCCTACTTATCTCAAGAAACAAAAGAAAGGATTGTCAGTCTCCTGGTCTGATGAAGATTCTGAGAGTGATTTTGAAGAAGAATCAGCCAAACATGTCACAGCCCTTACTGGAGTTTGCAATTCTGATGAAGATTCTAGTGAAGATGAGCTATCCTTTGAAGAGCTGGCAACCTCCTACAGAAAGCTGTGTATCAGAAGTGCTGAAGTGTGTCAACAAGGTGAAAAGCAGAAGAAATACATAGCTCAGTTGGAGGCTGATAACAAAGGGCTTAGTGAAACTATATCTGAACTGAATAGTGAAATTATCATGTTACAATCCAAACTTGATCAGATGTCAAAATCTGTAAAAATGTTGAACAGTGGCACAGATATGTTGGAGGAGATTTTGCAGGTTGGAAAAAGTTCAGGAGATATGTCTGGTATAGGATTTGTTGGTGCAAAGAAACATTCCCAAGATAGTAGCAGAACTAAACCTGAAGCTGAGATGTTGAAACCGATGTCAAAACATGTGACTCAACATCACGAGAAAAGTGAAATGAAGAGAAAGTTTCAAAGATGGAGATGTCATTACTGTGGGAGATTTGGACACATTAAGCCTTTTTGCTTCAGATTATATGGATACCCAGATCAAGCTCCTTACTACAAACCTAAGCAGATCATGCCCATCCAGAAGCAACAATGGAAACCTAAAAATATGGCTTTAATAGCCCATACATCTCTTAGAGTTTCAGCCAAAGAAAACTGGTATTTTGACAGTGGATGTTCCAGACACATGACTGGACTCAAGAATCTGCTTGTTGATATCAAGAGTCATTCTACTAGTTATGTAACCTTTGGTGATGGAGCTAAAGGAGAAATCAAAGGAGTTGGAAAATTAGACTGTTCAGGAGTGCCAAATTTAGAAGGTGTTTTGTTGGTCAAAGGCCTGACTGCTAATCTTATAAGCATCAGTCAACTCTGTGACCAAGGATACCAAGTCAACTTCACTAAAGCTGAGTGTGTGGTTACTAATGAAGAAAAGGAAGTAGTAATGAGGGGTGTCAGATCCAAAGATAACTGCTACTTGTGGGTGTCTCATGAATCCAGCTATTCTACTGTATGCTCTAAGGAAGAAGAAGCAAAGCTGTGGCACCAAAAACTTGGTCACCTTCATCTAAGAGGTATGAAAAGGATTATTTCTCTGGAAGCTGTGAGAGGAATTCCTAAGCTACAAATTGATGAAGGAAGAATATGTGGTGAATGTCAGGTAGGAAAACAAACCAGGATGTCACATCCAAAGGTTACACATCTGACTACTTCCAGAGTTCTTGAACTGCTACATATGGACTTGATGGGACCAATGCAAATAGAAAGTCTTGGAGGAAAGAAATATGCTTATGTGGTGGTAGATGACTACTCCAGATACACTTGGGTAAATTTCATCAGAGAAAAATCAGATGTGTTTGATGTTTTCAAGGACCTATGTCAAAGAGTTCAAAGAGAAAAAGAAAATGGTGTTGTGAGAATTAGGAGTGATCATGGAAAGGAATTTGAGAATCAAAAGTTTGCTGATTTCTGCTCCTCTGAAGGAATACATCATGAATTTTCTTCCCCTATTACTCCACAGCAAAATGGGGTTGTTGAAAGAAAAAATAGAACTATTCAAGAATCAGACAGTGCCATGATCCATGCTAAGAATCTTCCTATCTACTTCTGGGCTGAAGCCATGAATACTGCTTGTTATGTCCATAATAGAGTTACCTTAAGAAAAGGAACCTCTACCACCCTATATGAGATCTGGAAGGGAAGAAAACCCACTGTCAAATACTTCCATGTGTTTGGTAGTAAGTGTTACATTCTTGCTGATAGAGATCACAGAAGGAAGATGGATCCCAAGAGTGATGAAGGAATCTTTCTGGGCTACTCTACAAACAGTAGAGCCTATCGAGTGTTCAACTCAAGAACCAGAATAATAATGGAGTCCATAAATGTTGTGGTTGATGATGACCACAATCAAGCAGATGTCATAGAAGATGTCGGAACATTCTGGGATATTACAGCTGAAGGATCTACCAGAGAAGATGATTGCAGTCCTACTATCACAGTATCTGAGACTGAACTTCCTAACAAGAGTCCATCAATAAGAGTTCAAAAAAATCATCCTAGTGAACTTATTATAGGTGATCTCAACAGTGGAATTACTACAAGGTCAAGGGAAGTAGTTTCAAACTCTTGTTTTGTGTCAAAAATTGAACCTAAAAATGTCAAGGAAGCCTTAACAGATGAGTTCTGGATTAATGCCATGCAGGAAGAACTAGGCCAGCTTGAAAGGAATGAAGTATGGGAGCTGGTACCAAGACCTAAAGGTACTAATGTCATTGGAACAAAATGGGTTTACAAGAACAAGTCAGATGAACTGGGAACTGTTGTCAGAAACAAAGCAAGGCTAGTTGCTCAAGGATACACTCAAGTTGAAGGAATTGACTTTGATGAAACCTTTGCTCCAGTTGCTAGACTTGAGTCAATTAGATTACTGCTAGGAGTTGCTTGTATTCTAAAATTCAAACTATATCAGATGGATGTGAAGAGTGCTTTCTTGAATGGATACCTGAGTGAGGAAGTTTATGTGGAGCAACCTAAAGGTTTTGCTGATCCAAATCATCCTGACTATGTGTACAAACTAAGAAAAGCTCTTTATGGCCTAAAACAAGCCCCTAGAGCTTGGTATGAGAGACTAACTGAGTTTCTTACTGGTAATGGGTATAGGAAAGGAGGAATAGATAAAACTCTCTTTGTTAAAGATGAAGGAGGAAAGATCCTGATTGCTCAAATCTATGGGGATGATATTGTGTTTGGGGGGATGTCAGACAAGATGACTAGACATTTTGTTGATCAGATGCAATCAGAATTTGAAATGAGTCTAGTTGGAGAATTAACTTATTTTCTTGGGCTGCAAGTTAAACAGATGGAAGACTCAATCTTTCTCTCTCAGAGTAAGTATGCTAAAAACATTGTTAAAAAGTTTGGAATGGAAAATGCTTCTCACAAAAGAACACCAGCTCCTACTCACTTAAAGTTGTCCAAAGATGAAAAGGGAACCAGTGTTGATCAAAGTTTATATAGAAGCATGATAGGAAGTCTGCTGTATCTCACAGCCAGTAGACCTGATATTGCTTTTGCTGTTGGGGTGTGTGCTAGGTATCAAGCAGATCCTAAGATCAGCCATATCAACCAAGTCAAGAGGATCCTGAAATATGTGAATGGTACTTGTGAATATGGAATGCTCTACTCTCATGGGTGTGAACCTATTCTCACTGGATATTGTGATGCAGATTGGGCTGGAAGTGCTGATGACAGAAAAAGTACTTCAGGAGGATGTTTCTTCTTGGGTAATAATCTTATTTCATGGTTCAGCAAGAAACAAAATTGTGTGTCCTTGTCCACTGCAGAGGCAGAATACATTGCAGCAGGAAGTAGTTGCTCTCAGCTTGTTTGGATGAAACAAATGTTAACAGAATACAATGTCACACAAGATGTCATGACATTATATTGTGACAACTTAAGTGCCATTAACATTTCAAAGAATCCCATTCAGCATAGCAGGACCAAGCACATTGATATTAGACATCATTACATTAGAGATCTTGTTGAAGATAAAATAATTGTCTTGGAACATGTTGCTACAAACCTTCAATTGGCTGACATTTTCACAAAAGCCTTGGATGCAAATCAATTTGAAAATCTAAGAAGCAAACTAGGCATTTGTCTTTGTGAAGGATTATAGCAATTAATTGGGTGTGGGGCCAGCAATATTTCTCTCTCCAAATCTTTGATATCATTACACATTAAAGTGTATTTTCCCCCCCTTTTACAAGTTACCCAAACGGTTTCCATTCCTCCAAAACCTCTCCTCCACACTCACGCTATCTCTCTGTGTTGCTGCATTCACAATCCCTTACCCAGCTTTCCACTTTCTCTCACCATGTCTCAGAGTTCTCCCTCAAAGAAATCTTCTCCTACCTCTGAAACAGCATCAGGTTCTAGGGCACCAAATGTTGTGAGTGATCAAGATGTTGTGCTGGATGTTGTGCCATTGAACTCTGTTCCTACCGATACTGTTCGTAATCCACCAAGAAAGATGCATGCAAGAAAATCAACTGGGGGATCTGTTCCTGAAACCTTTTCTGTTCAAGGTAGAGAGGGTTCTGCTTATGTTCACAATGCGATCGCAGGTATTGTCACAAGAATCTTGAATGAAGGGCACAAGGTTGATGGGATATCTGTTCCTCTAGCCCAGATGTCTGCCTCTGAGAACAGCGAAGATGATCAAGATGGTCAAGATGATGCTAGCAAAGATCAGGGTGATGTTGAGACATCGGTTGATAACACTGATGAGAAGAACCCAGGTGCCAAAGAAGTTGAGACATCTGAAGCTATTAATGTTGAAACATCTGGTACTAAAGATGCTGAAGTTCTTGAGCCTGAGAAAGCTGAAGAGGTTCCTGTTGCTGCTTCTAAAGAAACCCCTAATGAAGGTCCTACTGTGCATGATGTTGTGAATCTGGATGATCTGGATGATTCTATTGATATTGCTGATGATGAACTCATCTCTAGCATCTCTCATAGAGTCAAGACTCGTAAGGGCAAACAGGCTTGTGATCAAGATTTCTCCAAACCTCAGGTTACTCCTCAAAAGAAGGTCACTATAAAGATGGTCAAGAAGGTCCTTGCTGAACCTTCAACCACAGGGAGCAAGGCTACTGTGAAGAAGAGGAAGGAAAGAAGTGTTTCTGTCCCAGAAGATGATGTCTTAAGTGATGTCCCTGACATCCCATCCAAGAAAAAGAGTGCTGTCACAAAGTCCTCCACAAAGGTTCGTGATGTTCCTTTGGATAACATTTACTTGCACTATGCTTCAAATGCTATCCAGTGGAAGTTTGTTTATCAAAGAAGGCTGGCTCTGGAAAGAGAATTAGCAAATGATGTTCTGGAATGTCAAGAGGTCATGAAGCTCAATAAGGCTGCAGGTTTGATTAAAACTGTTACTCATTTTTCAAAGTGTTATGAAATGCTGGTGAAGGAATTTATTGTGAATTTGTCTCAAGATTGTGGTGATGGAACAACTGATGATTTTCATAAGGTGTATGTTAGAAGAAAGTGTATAGATTTTTCCCCTGCTGTTATCAACCTATATCTAGGTAGAGATGCTGAGGCTCAACCTGAGCTTGAAGTGACTGATAATGAGGTTTGCAAGGTAATCACTGGTGGTAAGGTTAAGAAGTGGCCCATAAAGAGCAAACTGTCTGCTAGTTCTCTTAATGTCAGGTATGCATTGCTGCACAAAATTGGTGCTGCTAACTGGGTGCCTACCAATCACACTTCCACCATTGCTGTTGGCCTAGGAAGATTCATATATGCTGTGGGAACCAAGACAAAATTTGACTATGGGACCTACATATTTGATCAAACTATGAGGCATGTTGGTACCTCTGCTACCAAGCTTCCCATTGCTTTCCCATCTCTGATATGTGGAATAATCCTCAAGCAACACCCTGGAATTCTGAAAAGTAAAGATTTTGTATGTAAGAGGGAGAGTGCTTTGTCTTTTCACTACAAGCTGCTGCAGAGGTCTGATGACAAGACATCTGCTGGGACATCACAACCCAGCAAATCTGTGAACAAAGCTCTTCTTATTGCTGAGCTAAAAGAGACTTGTCAAGAGTTGGACAACAGGAAGCTGAAACTTGAAAATCTCATCCACAGTCTTGAGCAGTCTACAGATGATGATCTTGCTGGTGAAAAGGGTGGTGACAATATGGATGAATACAAAGAGGCTGAGGAAGAAGCTGAGGAAGAGGCTGAGGGTGCTGAGAGTGGGAGTAGTGATGCTGCTGAATGGACTAGTAGCTCAAGTGATGACAATCCTGGTGGCTCTAGTGATGAAGACAGTGATGGGTCTGATGATTAGCTCTGCTGAGCTGAATATGTTTTGGCTCCTTTTGTGGCTAAAAAGGGGGAGTAATTGGGAGTGGTAGTGTAGTGGTAGTGGTTGTTTTGTTGTAATGGTTGTTCTGTTATTTTGGTGATCTTTTGGTTTTTTTTTGGACATGGTTTGTTTTGTGGTTTTCTTTATTTTTGTTTTTCTCTGGTTCTCCCTGACAATGACAAGTGGTTTCTATAACAGTTGATTAAGTAGATGTTTTCTGGTTTTCTGGTGATTAATCAAGTTGCTGTCAGAATTTATTTTTCTGTTACAGAATTTATTTTTCTGTTGTTGGCTGCTGTGTATGCTCTGATATCTGTTTACATCTATTAGTGTTTTAGCCAAAAATTTGCCAAAGGGGGAGTTTGTAGATGTTGTTGATTGGCTGTAATTTTTGGTAAAACTAGTTGTGGTTCTATCTTATCAAAACTGGTGTCATGACATGCATTCTGCTGTTGTGAAGCCTTTCCTTATGCAGGCCTTTACCTGATGTCAAGGCCGATGTCATGACATTCGCAGCTGTTCGTTCTTTTCTATTACTATTTATGGTTATGTGATCTGATAAGATCCTATGCGCTTTATTTGGTAATGATGGATTCTGATATGTTTCAAGGACGTCTTGGATGATTATTATTATTAGTTCCTTGATTTATGGAGATTAGTTTTATTAGGGTTAAAACTATTTTGTGGATCCAAGGCCCAGCTGCTGTATTGTATGAAGGCTATTTATTCCACGCAGGTGCTGCTGTTGACGTTAGGGTTTTTGTTTGAGAAACTTTTAGAGTTCTTTGTTTCTAAGTCTTTCGTTGTAGCTTTCTTGTAAGCCAAACAATCATCATGATGATTGTCTTGGTCTAGGCGTTTTGTTTTGAGTTGTAAGAAGTACTCAAAGCTTTTAAGCAAGAGTACTATTGTACTTGATCAAAGCTTTTAAGCAAGATCAAGTTGTGTCCTTGAAGAGTGTCTTCTTTTGTTATTCGTTGGTTAGTTTTCATCACTGCTGTGATTGAGGGGGAGTGAGTAGGATCTCTGGTCTAAG
Organism: Vicia villosa; assembly: GCF_029867415.1. Classification (NCBI taxonomy): domain Eukaryota; kingdom Viridiplantae; phylum Streptophyta; class Magnoliopsida; order Fabales; family Fabaceae; genus Vicia; species Vicia villosa. The sequence goes on along the minus strand of NC_081180.1, from coordinate 231,986,028 downwards.
TTGTTTAGATTGAAGTTGCATTGGGTAGATATTAAGTGAAAGGCGTAATCTTGATTTGTATTACCTTTAATTGATATTACTTATAGTGGACTTCCTCCCTGGCTTGGTAGCCCCCAGATGTAGGTGTGTTTGCACCGAACTGGGTTAACAACTTTCCTGTGTTGTTTTTTCTGTTTACTCTTTGTTCTTTTGTTTAAAAACGTTCAGATAGTAATGTCGTGACATCCTGTTAGACATCACGTGTCTGAGTCCAGAATTTCATATAAGATCTTCATACCCAAGTCTCTGAGGTAGCTTGATGACTCTTCATGACCTATCTCTCGACAATAGGTAGTCATTGATAGTTTCCTCAACTTCCTCAACATCTTTTGCTTCTTCTTCGACTTCATCTGGAATATGCAATTCAACATCAACTTGCTCCACCTCAACAGGAATCACTACCTGTTCCAGCCCTTCTGCACTTCGACAATCATCATCAGTTTTCTTGAAAGCCATCTCAACTTCATTGAAAACAACATCTCGACTGGTGATACACCTCATGTGACCTGGCTCTAGGCACCATAGCCTATAAGCTTTGACTCCTTCAGGGTATTCCATGAACATACATTTCAGAGCTCTAGGTTCGACCTTGTCTTACCTAATGTGAGCATCGGCTATGCAGCCAAATACTCTCAGTTTATTGAGATCTGGTGGATGTCCCGACCAAACTTCTCCAGGTGTCTTCATATCTAACGTTGTCGAAGGACATTTGTTTATCAGATATGTTGCTGTCGAAACAGCCTCAGCCCAAAACACCTTCTTTAATTAGTTAACATGCATCTGAATCTCTCCAAAGTATTTCGATTAAACCTTTCAACCAAACCATTTTGATGTGGAGTACCTGCAGTAGTTCTATGCCTTGCAATACCAGAGGCAGCACAAAAACTGTTGAATGCCTTATTGCAAAATTTAAGGCCATTATCGGTTCTCAACCTCTTGACCTTCCTGCTAGTCTGATTTTCGACCAGAGTCTTCCAACTTTTGAAATTCTCAAAAGTTTCATCCTTAGTCTTCTGGATGAATACCCATAACTTCCTGGAATAATCATCTACTATGGATAGGAAATACCTCACTCCAGAATGTGATGCACACCTTGCAGGCCCCCGAAGATCACCATGGATGTAATCAAGGGATCCATGTGTTATTTATTTGCCTTTGTTGAACTTCACTCTGCAAGATTTTCCAAGTACACAGGGTTCACAAAACTTCAGCTTTTCGACTTTGTCTCAACCAAGCAGATTTTGTTTCCCTAATTCGACCAGACCCCTTTCACTGACATGGCCCAATCTCATGTTCCAGATTTCTGTCTTCGATAATGGTTTCGTGGATGCAACATTTTTCGAATCACTTACAACTTCAACCTCAAAGGTATACAAGCCTTGTTTCTTCAAGCCTCTCAATACTTCCTTCGACCCCTTCATGACTCTTAGGATACTTTTCTCTCCTTGGAAAACATATCCTTTCTTGTCGAATTCACCAAGAGAAAACAGATTTCTCTTCAAATCAGGAACATACCTGACTTCAGTTGACAACCTTATTGACTCATCATGGAGCTTGAATCTCACATATCCAACACCTGCAATCTTGTAAGCTTTGTTGTTTCCCAGCAGTACTGATCCACCATCTTGATCACATAATTCCTCGAACAAGTCTTTGTTTGGAGTCATGTGCCAAGTGCAACCTGAATCCATAATCAACTCCTTCCTAGAGTCACTGCTCGAAACCACAAGGACATCAGATGATTCGAAATCATCTTGAACAATGGTTGCATTGCCAATATCCTTACCTCCATGATCTATCAGGCATTCAGGGCACACCTTTCTTGTGTGACCCTCCATTTTACAATGATAGCATCAAAATCCAGATGCTTCGCCACTGTAAGACTTCGATTGGCTTTTACCCTTCTTCTTGTCGAACTTACCATCCTTATGCAAGAATTTTCCTTTAACGGCCAAACCTTCACCAACATTCGATGATTTATGCTCCTTTCGTTCGTTCAAGTCCTTATAATACAAGGCTGATTGAACTTCTTCAAAGGTCAAGGACTCCCTTCCATACAGGAGAGTTTCTTTGAAGTAAGCATGTGATCGAGGCAAAGCGCACAATAGTAACAACGCTTAATATTCATCATCGATCTTCACATCAATATTTTCAAGATCAAGAATCAGCTTGTTGAACATATCCAACTGCTCAACCAACAAAGCTTGCTTCAGGTAGATTCGATTTACCAGCGATTTGGTCATGTACAAACTTTTAAGTTTCACCCATAACCCTGATGTCGTCGTCTCCTTTGATACCTGCCGGAGAACTTTATCGCTAAGGCTCAACAAAATTGCGTTGTGTGCTTTCTCGATCATAGTTATCTTCTCTGCTGCCGTTAATTCAGCATTCATGGCTGCCTCTCCCTTCAACGTTTCCAAGCAACCCTGCTGAACAAGTAGGGTTTTCATCTTCAAGCGCCACAGACCGAAGTCATTCACTCTGGTGAAATTTTCAATCTCATACTTTGTTGAAGGCATCCTCTCCATGCTCACCACACCAATTTGTTATGAATTCAATACCAAGAACAAAGTATAAAACAAGGGATGAATAAAGAACAAGGAAGAAGAAGAACACAACAACTGGTTATAACTACTATTCTTTTACTTTCTCTTAGAAAACAAGATTACAAGTTTACAAGAATAACAAATAACCTCTCTCACCCTAAATTAGGATTTGTTGTGTTCAATGATGAGAGACTAGTATGCTATTTATATAAAACCTAACATACTTGAAGGATAGAAAAACACTTAGAAAGGGGGGGTTTGAATAAGTGAGTCTTAAAAACTTGAAAGATAAAAACAATTTGCACAGTTATTTTTATCCTGGTTCGTTGTTAACTAAACTACTCCAGTCCACCCCCACGGAGTGATTTACCTCACCTGAGGATTTAATCCACTAATCGCAACAGATTACAATGGTTTTCCACTTAGCCCATGACTAAGTCTTCTAGAGTATCCTGATCACAACCTGATCACTCTAGGAACAACTGCTTAGACACAAGCTAAGACTTTCTTAGAGTATCCTGACCACCACGTGATCACTCTAATTACAACTGCTTAGACACAAGCTAAGACTTCCTAGAGTATCCTGATCAACACTTGATCACTCTAGTTACTTACAAATTAATGTAATCAATTCTAAGAGTATTACAAATGCTTCTGAAAAGCTATAATCACAACAGTGATATTTCTCTTAACGTTTAAGCTTAATCTCACTAATATATTACAACAGCAATGTAGTGAGCTTTGATGAAGATGAAGTTTCTGAGCTTTGAATTGAACAGCGTTTCAGCAAGTTTTTCAGAATAAGTTTGTTCAGAATTGTCAACCTTGCTTCTCATCAGAACTTCATATTTATAGGCACTTGAGAAGATGACCGTTGGGAGCATTTAATGCTTTGCGTGTTCCGTACAGCATTGCATTTAATGTTTCACGCTTTTGTCAACTACCTCGAGCCTTGTTCACGCTGTGTCTACTGACGTTGCCTTTAATAGCTTCCAACGTTCCTTTTGTCAGTCAGCGTAGCCTGCCACCTGTACTTTCTTCTGATCTGATGTTTGTGAATAAAACGTTTGAATATCATCAGAGTCAAACAGCTTGGTGCATAACATCTTCTTGTCTTCTGACCTTGAAGTGCTTCTGAGCGTGATACCATGAGAACTTCAGTGCTTCTGCTTCTGATCTCAAGTTCTTCTGATGCTTCCATAGACCCATGTTCTGATTCTGCCTTGACCATCTTCTGATGTCTTGCCAGACCATGTTCTGATGTTGCATGCTGAACCTTCTGAGACAAAGCTTCTGAGCGCTGATTTGTGCATACTCTTTATATATTTCCTGAAAGGGAATTTGCAATGTATTAGAGTACCACATTATCTCACACAAAATTCATATCCTTGTTATCATCAAAACTAAGAATATTGATCAGAACAAATATTGTTCTAACAATCTCCCCGTTTTTGATGATGACAAAAACATATATAAATGATATGAATTTGCGATCAGAAAGAGCAGATGGCTAAAGACAAATTACACAGCTATAGCATAAGCATGTGAATATGTCTCCCCCAGAGATTAACGATCTCCCCCTGAGATGAATAATCTCCCCCTGAAATTAATACTAGAAGAATTTTAATAATAAAAGACTTCCCTGATTATTTCGGTAGAGACGTTCACAGTGCTTGATCTTCTGAACATTCATGACTTCTGATTTCTGCTTCCATCGGACAGCTTCAGAACTTGAATTTCTTTGATCTTCAGAACATTCACAGCTTCTGACTTCTGCTTCCATCAGACAGCTTCAGAACTTGAATTTCTTTGATCTTAAGAACATTCATAGCTTCTGATTCTTGCTTCCATTTGGACAGCTTCAGAACTTGAATTTCTTTGATCTTCAGAACATTCACAGCTTCTGATTCTTGCTTCCATCGGACAGCTTCAGAGCTTGAATTTCTTCTTTCATCGCTTCATGCTAGATTGTATCAGAACATTGTTGAATGTACCAGAGCATCATCAGAGCATCTCTACATCCTGAGATGTTACAGAACAAAACTAAACGACAGAAGTCAGCATGAATGAATCAGAACATAAAATATGTTTCAGAACATATAATATGTATCAGAGCCATATAAGCCATATAGAATGTATCAGAGCAAATAGACATTCAGAATCAGATCATATTCTATCATCAGAATATCTGAACATTCTTCCTTCTTGCTTCTGATTCTGAAGCTTCATAGCACTCAGCTTGCTTCAAGAATCCAAGAACTTAATTCATCTTGTTGCTTCTTATGTTGCTCTTTAAAAGAGAATCTTCAATTCCTGCAACAACACACTTTAAAGCATAGAACTTTGCAAGTTCTGTTAGTAAAGCAACTGATTAAATCAAATCATTTATCACATATTTCTCCCCCTTTTTGTCATATCATCAAAAACATAAAAGATTCAGATAAAAACAAAAGGAACACACGGAAGAAAAAGATGATTTTCATTTAAGTTCAAACAGACAAATACAGAAGTACACGAAGAGAATGAAAACAAGATGCACAAAGCAGATGCAGCAAAAACAGAACAACTAAGACTCAATCTAAGATGACCCTAGCCTTGACAAGATCTTGGCCAGCATCTCTTGAACCCCATTGTTGTGCTCATTCTGCTTCTCTATGAAAGCTCTAAACTCAGCATTAACTGAGCTTTGCTCATCCTGGTTCTTCTGAAGAACTTCCAGAGTCCTTGCAAGACGGGAAGGTTCATCAGAAGAAGCTTCACAGCTTCTATCCAGTGGGATGGCATTGTGATCTGTAGCTTCCATTGATAGATCATATGCAGGGATTTCCTCAACAGGAACTGATTCAGCAACATGATCTTCTACATCTGCTTCTTGCATAGAAGCATCTTCATATTCTGCAGCTGGAATCTCAGAATCTCCATTCTCAAGTGCCTGAAGAATGGCAGCTAGATTCCTGGGGGCAGAAGGACCTTCAACTTCTGGTGGGTCAACAACTTCTGGAATGACCAAGCTTGGGTCTTCCTTAGAAGGGTTTTCCCTCAGAAAGTCAAAGAGGGTCTTGAAATCCCCGAGCAGAACAGGATATTGAGGTATCCAGACAACAATTTCCCTGCAAGGGTTAGCTTCCATTGCAGCAGCAAGTCTTGCTTCTTCCAATTCATCCACAAAGGGCTTTTCTTCCAAGGTATATCTTCCTCTGAGACGAGCAAACCAGAAGTCTTCATAGCTTCTCAGAATTCCACGAGGCCGTGGAGCAGCTTCTACACAGGCTTCCTGAAGTTCCATAAAGAGAGCATCTGATTTTCTGCGTAAAATTCTTCAGAATTTCCGCATAGCGACGTCATTCAAGCCAGAACTTTCAACAATTCTGAGGGTGTCAAAGATACTTCTAAGATTCCTCTTTACTTTTTCAAAAATTACACCAATAGGGTAGACAAGGCGGGATTTTATTTTGGTTTTTGAAAAGGCAGGATTGGGGATGAAATAAGGTTGAGGTTCTCTATCCAATCTAAAAGAAGATTCTGCTTCAGTATCAGAATCTAACACTACCACTTTAGCTTCAGGACGAGGCTTGGGAGTGTAGTTGCAATCACGGAGCAGCTGTTCATGTGATGCAGAGGTTGGAAGACCAGAACCACTATGGTTGTTTTGAGAGGTAGAAGGAATGGGTTCAAAGTTTGCATGGGGAGGAGATTGAGAGATGGAGATATTTGTGTGAGGTGGAAAGAGAGTTTGAAGGGGTGGTATATCCAGAACAGGATTGATGGTGGGTGGAGACGAAGGAATAGTTACAGGAGAAGATGGAGGTGTAAGAACATGGACAGATATAGGTGATTCTGATGTGACTTTTTCTGGTTCAGGGATAGGGGCAACCGCTATTGGTGCAACTTCTGAATTACCAGCAGGAGTAGAATCAGGTTCAGAAATACATATACCTTTGGATGCTTTCTGAAGAGCTTTGACCACAGCCTCAGTCTTCTTCTGCTTCTTACTCTTCGGCTCTTCAATAATTTTTGTTTTGCCGCTAGAGATCTCTTTCCTTCTGACGCTCGCCAGAACTTCCTGTTGATTCACAGCCTCTTGAACAACATTTTCTTCATCTGATTCTTGAAGAATCATTTTCCTTTTTCTGGTTTTCTTTTTCTCAACAACTTCAACAATCTCATCATTGGTATTTGACTTCTTCTTCTTCTTCTCAGCTTCCTTCTTTTTCTTCTCAAAATCAACAGAAACAGCCTTAAGAACCTTTGCAATGACTTCTTCTGGGACCACTTCTTTCTCAGTGGTAGCAGCAACTTTCTGAATAACTTTCACTCGATTACCAGAAGGATGATCAAACTTTCTTTTGGTCCTTTCTTCCTTCTTGCGATTTATTTTAATTGGAGCACCTTTCTCTTGATCTTTAAGACTTTTATCCTCTTTTTGTGACTTCAGATACCTGGTTCTGACTTCTGGTACCTCATCATTGAAGAAGGTTTCAAATTCAGCTAGAACTGGTTCTCTTCTGACTTTTGTTCCAGCAAGAGGTTGGGGAGTCTTAATGATAGCCTTAATCACTTTCATCTTCTTTAAAGTGAAGGCATTCAGACATGCCCCAGTTGTGACAGCAAGGTCTTTGATAATACCTTCAGATTCCAGGTTCTCAACAATCTTGGAATGAACCAGAAGGTTTGAGATAATTCTACCAAACGGAATGATGGTACAACTTTTTTCTCTGAAGGCATTTCTGGACTCCTTCACAGCCTTCCACATATGGTTGAAGATAATGTAGATAGCATCAACCTTCTTCTTAGTGGCAATGCAGTACAGAATGTATTTTTGCTCATTGTTGATGAAGTCAGAAGCATGTGTTCCTTTCTTGTGATAGAAACACCCAAGAAGAATCTTGGTCCAGATTTTGTAGAGATCTCTCAAGTCCTTGACATTCTTTGTTTCATTTATGTCTGGGTAGAGAGTAGATAAAACATCTTTCCAATTTACCCTTTGATCGATTTCAAAAGCTCCCTCAGCATTTCTCAGATCAAACATCATCCTTAGGATGTTCTCAGTCACAACCACAAACTTTCCATGGACGAAGGACAAGATTGATTTAGGGGCGACAACTGCATGTACCCAGAATTCCTTGACAAGATCTGGGTAGACTGGTCCACAGAACTCAGCAAACAACGAAGTCCATCCTTGAAAAATTATATCTTCTTTGAGATGAAATTCGTGTTCTTCAATGTTATCAAAATCAACCATGAGTTCACATAGAACTTCTAATTTATCCTTAGGAATGGAGCACGCAACAACTGGAGTGAGTTCCTGGTTTGCTTCATTTTGAATATGGAGAAGAGTGGATGAACCAACATTTTGAGATGAAGAAGCAGCCATTGAAACAGAATGAACAACTAAGAGGAACAAATTCTGGGTTTTCGGTTAGGGTTTTAGAAACGACTAAGAAGATTTCAAAAGAGAGTATGCAAGAAGAAAGAGAGACACGGAGCAAAAAAGATATATGAGATGATTTGAAAAGAATATATAGAGACGAAAAAAAATGCAATAAGATTAAAAGATGAACAGTTACAGAATCAAGAGAAATCAATTTACATTAATTGATGAGTGACGTTAGGTGAGAGAGCGTGGTAAATGAAATAATTTAACACAGTTACCTAGGTCGGCGTCTTTTCAACTGCACGCTTTGTACTAACCGTACATACACGTGTTCACCATTAGATAATAGATGACAGCTGTAAAAATTTTGAATAGACTTTACGCCTTCTGATTCTGATCACTGCTTCTGATTGTCATTTTTAAGAAATGATCTGGTTCTGATAGGATCATCTTTCTTCCCAAGGATCACATCTTCTGAATGAGCTGAAGCAAGTCTAGGTGATCTTCTGACTGTTGGTTCTTCAGAAATCCTAAGATTCTCTAAAGATGCAGCAACTTGATCTTCTGATCCATTGCTTCTGAGACTGCCAGCTTCTGCAGCATTGCTTCTTGGTTCTACTGCTTCTGATATATCAATATCAAAATCTGCAAAATTCTCAAACTGCTTTGGTTTTTCAAGACCAAGCTTATCATCAAACCTGATATTGATTGATTCTTCTACAATCAATGTTTCAGTATTGTATACTGTAGCCTTTAGAGCGTTCAGAATATCCAAGAAGGAAACACTTTTGAACTTTAGAATCAAACTTACCAAGATGATCTTTAGTATTCAGAATAAAACATACACATCCAAAAGGATGGAAATATGAAATGTTAGGCTTTCTGTTCTTCCACAATTCATAAGGAGTCTTATTTAGAATAGGTCTTATAGAGATTCTATTCTGAATATAACACGCAGTGTTTATTGTTTCTGCCCATAAATGCTTAGCCATATTGGTTTCATTGATCATGGTTCTGGCCATTTCTTGTAGAGTCCTATTCTTTCGCTCTACAACTCCACTTTGCTGTGGAGTTCTAGGGCAAGAGAAATCATGGGCAATACCATTTTCTTTGAAGAACTCCTCAAAGAATTTGTTCTCAAATTCACCACCATGATCACTTCTGACCTTTATGATTTTACACTTTTTCTCAGATTGGATCTGAGTGCAGAATTCAAAGAACATTGAATGAGACTCATCCTTGTGTTTCAAGAACTTTACCCATGTCCAGCGGCTATAATCATCAACGATGACTAATCCATATTTCTTCCCTCTGACAGATGTTGTTTTGACTGGGCCAAACAGATCAATGTGCAAGAGTTCTAACGGCCTTGAGGTAGAAACAACATTCTTAGACTTGAATGCAGGTCTGGAGAACTTGCCCTTCTGACATGCTTCACAAAGAGCATCTGATTTGAATTTCAGATTTGGGAGTCCTCTGACCAGATTTAGTTTGTTAATCTGAGAAATCTTTCTCAAACTAGCATGACCTAATCTTCTGTGCCAGACCCATTGCTCCTCAGAAACAGACATAAGACAATTCACCTTCTGCTTCTCAAGATCAGAAAGATCAATCTTATAAATGTTGTTCTTCCTCTTGCCTGTAAATAGGATTGAGCCATCCTTCTAACTTACAGCCTTGCAAGACTTTTGATTGAAGATTATATCATAACCATTGTCACTTAATTGACTTATGGACAATAAGTTATGCGTTAATCCTTCAACAAGAAGTACATTAGATATGGAAGGAGAGTTACCAAGACTTATGGTTCCAGAGCCAATGATTTTACCCTTCTGATCTCCTCCAAACTTGACTTCTCCACCTGGTTTAAGCACCAGGTCTTGGAATGTAGACCTTCTTCCCGTCATGTGTCGCGAGCACCCAGAGTCCAGGTACCATGACATTTTGCTTTTTGTCCTCTTTGCCGCCAAGGATATCTGCAACAGAAATTATCTTCTCCTTAGGTACCCACAATTTCTTGGTTCCTTTCTTGTTAGTTCTCCTCAAGTTCTGATTGAACTTGGGTTTAGCAAAATATTTAACAGGAGGAACAGCATGATATTCTTTAGGTTTGTCAGCATGATATTTCTTAGGATGTGTCACAAGCTTCTTGGTGTGAACAGTGTTAAACTTCTGTGCATGTGAAGTGAGCCTAATATCATGTGCATGGCCATATTTGAACTGATCATACAATGGCTTGTATGTGATCTTCAGATCATCAATAGGTTCAAATTTATGTGAGGTATCACCCTCATAGCCAAAACCAAACCTTCTGTTTCCAGAAACACCATATATCATAGAAGCAAGATGACTTCTGCCAATAGTTCTAGATAAGAACTTTCTGAAGCTCGAGTCATATTCTTTCAGAATATGATTCATGCTAGGAATGGATTTTTCTGTTTCAGAAGGAGATCCACTATCTTTGGATAGATTTAAAACTTTTTCCTTCAGTTCAGAATTTTCCAATTCCAGCTTCTTAGTTTCAAATTCAAACTACTTTTTCAGCTTTTTGTATTTGATACTAAGATGAGCCTTGAGTTCCAGAAGTTCTGTTAAACTGGAAACTAACTCTTCTCTAGATAGTTCAGAAAATACCTCTTTAGAATCTGATTCTGATGTAGATTCTGATCCATCATCTTCTGTAGCCATCAGCGCGAAGTTGGCCTGCTCTCCTTCAGAGTCTGATTCTGATTCTGATTCAGAATCATCCCATGTGGCCATAAGACCTTTCTTCTTATGAAACTTCTTCTTGGGATTCTCCTTTTGAAGTTTTGGACACTCGTTCTTGTAATGTCCAGGCTCATTGCACTCATAGCAGACAACCTTCTTCTTGTCAGATCTTCTGTCACCAGAAGATTCTCCACGTTCAAATCTCTTTGAACTTCTGAAGCCTCTGAACTTCCTTTGCTTGCTCTTCCAGAGTTGGTTTACCCTTCTGGAGATCATGGACAATTCATCTTCTTCTTCAGATTCTGATTCTTCAGGATCTTCTTCTCTAGCCTGAAAAGCGTTAGTGCATTTTTTAACATTAGATTTTAATGCAATAGACTTACCTTTCTTCTGAGGCTCGTTTGCGTCCAGCTCTATTTCATGGCTTCTCAAGGCACTGATAAGCTCTTCCAAAGAAACTTCATTCAGATTCTTCGCAATCTTGAATGCAGTCACCATTGGACCCCATCTTCTGGGTAAGCTTCTGATGATCTTCTTTACATGATCAGCCTTGGTGTAGCCTTTGTCCAGAACTCTTAATCCAGCAGTCAAAGTTTGAAATCTTGAAAACATCTTCTCAATGTCTTCATCATCCTCCATCTTGAAGGCTTCATATTTCTGGATTAGAGCAAGAGCTTTAGTCTCCTTGAATTGAGCATTTCCCTCATGGGTCATTTTCAATGACTCATATATATCATGGGCAGTTTCCCTGTTAGATATCTTCTCATACTCAGCATGAGAGATAGCATTCAGCAAAACAGTCCTACATTTATGATGATTCTTGAAATCTTTCTTTTGATCATCAGTCATTTCGCTTCTCGTGAGCCTTACACCAGTAGCTTTAACAGGATGTTTGTAACCATCCAGCAGAAGATCCCATAGATCAGCATCCAGACCAAGAAAGTAACTTTCCAGTTTATCTTTCCAATATTCAAAGTTTTCACCATCGAATATTGGTGGTCTAGTATAACCATTGTTACCATTGTATTGCTCAGCAGAGCCAGATGTAGATGCAGTTGGATTTGATTGAGATTCACCAGCCATATTTTACTTAAGGGTTTTTCTCTTCCTGAATCTTTTCTAAACACGGTTAAGTGCTTGCACCTTAGAACCGGCGCTCTGATGCCAATTGAAGGATAGAAAAACACTTAGAAAGGGGGGGTTTGAATAAGTGAGTCTTAAAAACTTGAAAGATAAAAACAATTTGCACAGTTATTTTTATCCAGGTTCGTTGTTAACTAAACTACTCCAGTCCACCCCCATGGAGTGATTTACCTCACCTGAGGATTTAATCCACTAATCGCAACAGATTACAATGGTTTTCCACTTAGCCCACGACTAAGTCTTCTAGAGTATCCTGATCACAACCTGATCACTCTAGGAACAACTGCTTAGACACAAGCTAAGACTTTCTTAGAGTATCCTGACCACCACGTGATCACTCTAATTACAACTGCTTAGACACAAGCTAAGACTTCCTAGAGTATCCTGATCAACACTTGATCACTCTAGTTACTTACAAATTAATGTAATCAATTCTAAGAGTATTACAAATGCTTCTGAAAAGCTATAATCACAACAGTGATATTTCTTTTAACGTTTAAGCTTAATCTCACTAATATATTACAACAGCAATGTAGTGAGCTTTGATGAAGATGAAGTTTCTGAGCTTTGAATTGAACAGCGTTTCAGCAAGTTTTTCAGAATAAGTTTGTTCAGAATTGTCAACCTTGCTTCTCATCAGAACTTCATATTTATAGGCACTTGAGAAGATGACCGTATGGAGCATTTAATGCTTTGCGTGTTCCGTACAGCATTGCATTTAATGTTTCACGCTTTTGTCAACTACCTCGAGCCTTGTTCACGCTGTCTCTACTGACGTTGCCTTTAATAGCTTCCAACGTTCCTTTTGTCAGTCAGCGTAGCCTGCCACCTGTACTTTCTTCTGATCTGATGTTTGTGAATAAAACGTTTGAATATCATCAGAGTCAAACAGCTTGGTGCATAGCATCTTCTTGTCTTCTGACCTTGAAGTGCTTCTGAGCGTGATACCATGAGAACTTCAGTGCTTCTGCTTCTAATCTCAAGTTCTTCTGATGCTTCCATAGACCCATGTTCTGATTCTGCCTTGACCATCTTCTGATGTCTTGCCAGACCATGTTCTGATGTTGCATGCTGAACCTTCTGAGACAAAGCTTCTGAGCGCTGATTTGTGCATACTCTTTATATATTTCCTGAAAGGGAATTTGCAATGTATTAGAGTACCACATTATCTCACACAAAATTCATATCCTTGTTATCATCAAAACTAAGAATATTGATCAGAACAAATCTTGTTCTAACAATACTAACTAATGGACTTTTTCCACAAGGCCCATTACACAAGCCAACTTAATAAACAAGCTAACTTATCAAATTAGGGTTTAAACACTAAACCTAATTTAACATGCTAACAACCCTAGCATCTTCGACACAAGCATGTGAATAACCTTCGACATCATGCTTAATCCTGTCGAACCAAGAAGCTACCCTTCGACCATACTAGAGTTCGATCCAATATCTCACAAATATTATTTACATCATTCCCAAAAATATTGCAAACTTATATCAAAATAGTCAATAAAATCATCAAGTACATAAGTGGAGCATCTGACTATAGCCTTCGAGTCATGAATATGGCCTATAAAGCGCATTGAAGCAAGATGTCTAACATGTATGAACGTCTTTAAAGTTCTCTTGTGAGAATGGTGTAGTGTCATTGAAGGAAATCAAATATGACTTGATTTGAAATAAGGGTTAAATATGTTGTTGGTCCCTATAAATATCTCAATTTTGACTTTTAGTCCCTATAAAAAAATACTGACTTTTAGTCCCTACAAATTACTTTTGCACGCAGTTTTAGTCCCTCTACAGGGACTAAAACTACTTGCAAAAGTAATTTTATAGGGACTAAAAGTCAATTTTTTTTATAGGGACTAAAAGTCATTTTTGCTAATTTTATATGGACTGAAAACATATTTAACCCTTGAAATAATTACACACTTTTATTCATGAGGTATAAATCATTAATATGTTATTGTAAATATATACACCTAATCCCAAGAATCAACAATGTTGGTAGAGTCAATAGTTAACATGTGTTTCATGACCAAGAAAACCACACTCGTATCCTTTTTAATGTTTCCTCGCCTGTGTGTGTGTGTGTGTGTGTGTGTGTAACTGTAGATAAATGAACGTCACAAGTAATCCACTTACCGAAGGCGTACAAAATACATGGCTTTTATTTCCAACTTCGTTTAACTTATTGTGTTGCTCCACAACTGTGTAAATTGAAAAAGATTTAAATATATTACACGCTAACCTAATTACAGAGTTAAAGAAAATATTACTAAAAGTCTCATAAAACACAAACTTACGTAGTAAGCATACATTTACTCTTTGGTTCAAGTTGTTTGCCTAAGGAACATAGCATAATTAACATATTCGTCCGAAGAGAGATGATGATCAATTGTCAGTGATTACTAAATGAACACATGCATAATTAGTATTTGGTAAAAAATAGAAACTAACTATAATAGAGAAACCATAATTTCAAAATTACCCATTAATTGATAAATGGTGCTAAGTAACAATCTTAAGTCTCCTCTCTTAATCGTGATGGTATGAATCATTCAATCACTTTTAGAGAATTATCTCTACTAAATGGATCTTAGAATCCTTAAATATCTAACTTATATAATTCTATACAAACACAATGATTGTATATAAATGGTTAAATAAAATTCAAAATATAAGTGAGTCTTAACATTACAATTATTGATGATGCACAAATTTAAAATTTACATTTATTAGAAAGGAAATTGTACTTATGTGCACTACAACTATAGTATCCCTATGTCCAGTCACTCATTTTCAAAAAAAAAAAATCCCTTATATCTTTAGGATCCACATAGAAAACATCTAGCTCTTGATCATGTTCTAATTGAAGATGAATTAATTCCTAACATCCATAATGTAACATACAAATTTTCTAATTGAATCGTAAGAAGGAGCCATTATCTCATTTTAGGTATGGGTATGAGTGGCTGAACAACTTTCTGTTGTGCTCGCACCACCTAAAACAAACTCTTATAGGAAATTCATCATCTTCCTTTGTACACTGTTGGACGGTTACACCCACCGGTCTCAATTTCTGTATCATAAAAAGAACAGGAATACAACAAATTCAATATTATATATCCTACAATAATACAAAACATATTCAACATTATATATATATATATATATATATATATATATATATATATATATATATATATATATATATATTATATATATATATATACTACAACAACACAAAATATATTCAAAATTAAACCATATTTATCCTACATATCTTACACTTCAGCATAAACATTAAAACCCTATTTATCTTACATATCCTACATTTCTGCATAAACATTAAACCCTATTTATCCATATAAAACACTATTTTTACATGCCACATAAAAGTGTCCATCTCTTTCTTGCAAATTTTCCGCTCCTGTGCTAATGCATATTCGAAATTCTTAATTTACATCTCTTGAACTCATTCTTTTGAGATTCACGATCTTGTGCTAATTTATCTTCAAACTCTTTGTTTTGTGATTGACGTTCCTTTTTTAACTTCATATCGACGAGCTCGTCCATCTCTTTCTTACTCAATTATTTTCTCTTTCTCAATGTACCAAAGAATAATGTTAGGATGATGTATTCTCCAACACCATGTACACATCCATCATGCTCCTTTGTTCCAATTGTGTATATTAATATATCATGTTGTGGTTGTGGAACAAAGAAACCTTTGTTGGCCATATTAACCAACAAATCTCACACAACATGAATAATATATTGTTACCAAAGATATTTAAATTATACATAACAAATCCTACACACAACAAATACATTTAATCTACTTATAATTTTCTCAACGACTATTCGTGATGCATCTTAAGTGAACTCTCCAGTTGTTCTTTGTCGAGCCCTCTTCCACTTCTCATGTCATGATTATGGAGATGGATTGTGATCACAACTCATGTAGTCCTCATCTTCCCTTTTTATTTTTTCATTAATCAATAATTCCTCAAGTTTTCGTAACCCCCACGAGACAATCTAGGGGGTATTTTTCCTTGTTTAGATTTTCTAATTTACTTTTAACCTGTTATTAACATAGTGAAAATATTAATTTTCATGGTTGTATCTATAAAAAATAAGCATAAAAATATTATTCAAAAAGTAAGATTACTACTAACTAAGAAATCAACAAACCTACAAGACTTTACGGGGAAAGAGCCGAATTATTTAGTTTTTTATTGTAAGGAAAATTGTGGGAGTGATTGTAACTATGTTCGAATGGTTGAAATTGAATCAAATTAAGACATTTGTGAGCCATATAAAAAACAAAAAATCAATGCGAGCGAGCTTTAATTTATATGTATCCTACTATGACATCAACTATATATTCAGAAAAGAAGATATGTTCAAACTATCAAAATTGCTCTTTCCTTTTACATCAATTTACACTAAAAAATGTCAAAAAATATAATCAACTAATGTCTCAATTTTATCCATTCTAATAAACCACAATGTGATCGTGACATATGGCTTTATTCCATTAACTTATTTTTTAACTTCAACTTATCACTCTTTCTTCTCATCTCTTAATTCAAATTACAAATCTCCCCTATATTTATTTTTTCAACAATTGTTCACTTCCATTTTAATTTTTCTCTCTCCATTTTTTTCATTTTTTTTTAATGATAAATAAAGCAAATTAACCCCTTTTTAGTGTAATGAAGTAGAACATAGAAAAGTGTTGACGTTTTTCAAACATACAGTTTAGCCTCAATATAAAACATAATTATTTTATACTTGTTAAAACAATATCCATAATTATTAAAAATAGTTCATAGTTATACAATTAACAAATTATTTTATCAAACTTTTTAGACGACTAACTAGTCAGTATTAACACAATATCTATTTTATTAAATATCCTAGATAAAGTACATAAAATCCACTTCAAATCCTTATTGAATTTATTTTGATAAACTAATCTCGACTCTCTCTTTAAATAATTTCTTTGGGGTGGGTGTGAGGACATTAAAAGAATGAATTGGGTAAAATGGGACAAGGTTTGTTCGGATAAAGAGGCTGGAGGTTTAGGAATAAAAAACATTAAGACTTTTAACGTGGCACTTTTGGGAAAATGGGTATGGAAGATGAGAGTAGAGAAGGAGCATCTTTGGTATAAAATTCTTACGTATAAATATGGAAAGGAGGAAGGAAAAATCAAAGCTACGGGCAGGGGGTTATCTAGATGGCTCAAGGACATTAAGGAAGTGGAATTAGTGGGAGAAGGAAACAATCATAACTGGTTTGAAAGGAACGTAAACATAATTTTGGGAAGGAGAGAGGAAACTTTATTCTGGAGTGATTGTTAGGTTGGTGGTCCTTTGAAGCATAGATTTGAACGACTATACTCGCTATCATTAGATAACAACGCTTCAATAGCAGTCATGAGAGGAGGCGAACAAGATAGCATGGAATGGAGATTTAGGTGGCGTAGAGATATCTTTGATTGGGAGGCTGAGATGCTTAGGCATCTAATATGTGAAATTAGGACTGCGACATTTCCTAATGAAGGCCGTGACTGCACAGTGTGGCCGGCTGATTTGTCTAACTGCTATTCGGTAAAATCAACATATTCTATTTTATCGAAAGCCCCCAATTTTGGTAGTCAAACCATCGTTAACAAAGTGTGGAATAAATTTGTGCCTCTAAAAGTGTCGGAGTTTGCTTGGCAAGTTATTCAAAACAAATTCCCGTCTAAAGAAAATCTTGTTAAGAGAGGTATTTTAACCGTGGCTGCACATTTTGCAAAGGAGGTTGTGGAATAATCGAGTCCACTTCTCACCTTTTCCTTGAATGCCCTATCACGGTTAAAGTTTGGTCGGATATATTCTGTTGGTTGGGAGTTTCCGCTGCTTCACATAACCATATTAGTGACAAATTCATTGCATTTTCTAGAGTATTTCAGGGTAAGAAAAGCCAGGAAATTAGCCTTCGTATTATTTGGCTCGCATGTCTTTGGATCATTTAGAAGGCTAGAAACGCAAAGATTTTTCAAAACAAAGTTATTTGCAGCTCCTCGATTGTTGAAGAAACTAAGCTCCTCTCTTGGAATTGGTTGAGAGTTAAATCAAAGCATTTTTGCTACAGCATTGCACAATGGTCATCATCTCCGAATGTGTGTTTAGAAGCTGTCATGCGTTGATGTTCACTTCTCTCATTATGTCTAATCGTTGTTGTGTGTTTAGCTGGTTTTGTGCAGGCAAATTATTCTATGTCAAAAGTTATCATAGCAGTTGCAAGCTGTAGTCTTCTCAATCACGTCAATCGGATTGATGATTTTACTTTGTGTAGTGTTTGCTGTACAACACTGTTATGAGGCTTTGTTACGGGGCTTTGGAGCTCGTCGTCACACTCTGTTTCATAATGAGTTTAGCTCGGCTCGAAATCTCGATGATCTCAAGCCCGAACGCCGAGCTCGTGACCCGTGGTTAAGGTGGCAGCAGGAGCAAAATTGAGAAGGATGCTAATTTGATTTTGAAGGTATTCTCCAGGATGTGTGTGATTTTGGTGGTTCTTTCTGGGAAGTCATCTTTGTACGGATTAAAACCGTCGGCCTATTTCAGCATATGTGGATCAATTGTCTAGTGACACCCTTCTAATACCCCGCATAATAATAAATAATAATCAGAGTAAACATGAAAAAGGGCATTACAACTTCCAAATAATTAAACAATAATACTCATGTCATGCCATAAAAGAGAACGTCAATCAAATTTATTCAGATCATCATGTTTAACACAGCGGAATTATCTTTAACATCTGAATAACAAACAGCCAAGTCACAGACTTAAGGCGTTAACATAAAATCCATCCAAAACAAAAGTTTAACAAGTAACTCTAAACGACGCCCCCAGTGTTACACGACCAGAGCATGACACGGACCCAACTGACTCTAACGAACTACTTGACGAGCTAATCCTCACCAAGTACGAGAGCTACTCCTTAATCTGAAAAATAACAACAGTAAGGGTGAGTCTCATTCACATTTAACTAATGTTATAAGATATAGATAATAAAATATCATTTCACATGCAATTCACCCAATTACAGTTATGATCAGATTCAAAACATACAATCAGTAAGCAAACAACCAAATTAACACATGTTATAACATTGGACAATCTTCCATTCATGTTATAACATCAAAACAGCCTAATGCAATGCAACTACATGCATGTGGTACCAAAATCTGGGATAACCCAACTCACCGACCCACCATCGTCAAGGATACGGTCAACACCCACTCACTAATTCCACACAATGGGAATTAGCTACTACTGATCCACCATCGTCAAGGACCAGCCACAAATGATTATGAATGCATGCATCAACCATAACATGCTCATCACCCATATACATCGATCAATGTCATAATCATCAGTAAAACACATATTTCATACCAACAATACATGTATAATAGACACCAGTTATAACCACAACATCATACAGGTAAGACATTCGTTAGTGTACCTATAAGCATATCCCACCACAACAAATAAGATCGATTGTTTTTAAAATGATTCAAACCACAGCTCAAAACACCATTTGATTGTATAAATTATTTGATTAGCTTCACTGTGCTCGAAACGGCACCAAGATCCGGCTTACGGTTTAAAAGTTACACATTTTTAAACATTTCCAGAATGACCTGTCGCAACAACTAACAGCACGCGGCGCCACACACGTTCACGGCGCGGAACGAATCGAAACTACGCCTTCGCGGCGCAAACAAGGTTTCGCGGCGCGGAACGAGAAGAAACTACGCCTTCGCGGCGCGACCATACTCTCGCGGCGCGTACTGAGCATAACAAAACTTCCTGGCCCTTTGCCAAGCAGTTCGCGGCGCCAACTCCTGGACGCGGCGCGAACTGGCGATTTCCTGCGCTCCGAATAGCAGAAAACAGCCTGCGATTTCGTCCCCCTTTTCACCGAATCACTACCATACAAATCTCATTCCAACCAGATTTCGCATACAGTGAAATAACACATATTATAACACATTATAATACATTCAACCATCCAATTATCACCAATACATGATCAATATAATAATTATGCATCAATCCTCCCAAAACCTAACATTTCTACAACCTAAGCACAACCCAATTGATCCGAATAACACGATCAAATTCTATCATACTACCTATAATCCCATAATAGAAGATAAACGGAAGAGTCCCCCCTTACCTGAAGGTTGATTCTTCGTTCTTCCTCGCGTCGCCTTCTCCATTCCTCTTCTCTTTTCACGTTCAGACTCTTTTTTTCCCAAAATGCTGTAACCCTCTCTATTCCACAACTCCTCCTATTTTATTAAAATTGAAATAAACTTATTTTAATTAGTAATAGGGCCTACCAATGCACCCTCTCTTTACTAACTACAACACAAGCCCAATTGCTTAATTCCTCATAGTCTTCCATAATTCCTAATAATTCCCCATAATTTATTTAAATTAATCAAATTAAATTATGAAAATAGATAGAGTGTTACAACTCTCCCCCACTAAATAGTTTTCGTCCTCGAAAACATACCTTAGGCAAATAAATCTGGATAGGAATCCTTCATCTGACTTTCCAGTTCCCAAGTCACATTCCCACCCGCTGGTCCTCCCCAAGCTACTCTGACCAACGCTATCTCCTTGCCACGCAATTGTTTCACCTTTCGATCTTCAATCCTCATGGGCAAAGTCTCAACTGTCAGATTATCTTTTACCTGTACATCATCGACTTGGATCACATGAGATGGATCAGCAATGTACTTCCTCAACTGTGATACGTGGAATACATCATGCAAATTCGCAAGCGTCGGTGGCAACGAAATACGATACGCCACCTCTCCCACCCTCTCCGAAATTTGAAACGGACCAATGAATCGCGGAGTCAACTTCCTTGATTTCAGTGCTCTACCAACACCAGTTGTAGGAGTCACCCTCAAGAACACATGATCTCCTTCTTGAAATTCAAGTGTCCTCCTTCTTTTATCATGATAACTCTTCTGACGACTCTGAGACGTCTTCATCTTCTCCTGAATCATCTTGATCCTTTCTGTTGTCTCCTGAACAATTTCCGGTCCAATCACAGCACTTTCGCCAGATTCGTACCAACATAAGGCGTTCTACACTTCCGACCATACAAAGCTTCAAACAGAGCCATACCAATACTCGAGTGAAAACTATTATTGTAAGTAAATTCGATCAAGGGTAGATAACTATCCCAAGCACCGCCCTTTTCCAACACACAAGCACGCAACAAATCTTCTAGTGATTGAATAGTTCTTTCTGTCTGTCCATCTGTCTGTGGATGATAAGCAGAACTCAATCTCAGCTTAGTACCCAAAGCCTTCTGCAAACTTTCCCAGAATCTGGATGTAAACCTTGGATCTCTATCCGACACAATACTCGAAGGAATACCATGTAAACTCACTATCTTCTCAATATACAATTGAGCCAGCTTCTCCATTGGGTAATCCATTCTCATTGGTATAAAATGGGCAGACTTTGTCAACCTGTCTACAATAACCCAAATAGCTTCACAATTCTTCACCGTCCTCGGCAAACCGGAAACAAAATCCATAGATATACTATCCCACTTCCATTCTGGAATAAATAACGGCTGCATAGCTCCATACGGTTTCTGATGCTCAATCTTCGACTTCTGGCAAGTCAGACAAGCATAGACAAATTCAGCTATTTCCTTTTTCATTCCAGGCCACCAAAACAGCTTCTTTAAGTCGTGATACATCTTGGTAGCACCAGGATGAATACTCAATCCGCTACGATGTCCTTCTTCAAGAATACTCTTCCTCAATTCGGCAACATCAGGAACACAAACACGATTACCAAACCTCATTATACCATTCTCGTCGATTCTGAATTCACCTCCTTTATCTTGATTAATCAGAGCCAACTTATCAACCAACTCTACATCAGTCTTCTGACCTTCTCGGATTTCCTCCAGAATACTACTAGTCAGCTTCAGCATACCCAATTTAACACTGGTAGGAGTGTCTTCACATACCAAACTCAAATCTCGGAATTGCTCAATTAAATCCAATTCTCTCACCATAAGCATAGATATATGCAAGGACTTCCTACTCAATGCATCGGCAACAACATTTGCTTTACCCGGATGGTAATTCAGTTCAAAATCATAATCCTTGAGAAATTCTAACCATCTTCTTTGTCTCATATTCAACTCTTTTTGGTCAAAGAGGTACTTCAAACTCTTGTGATCACTAAATACTTCAAACCTCGAACCATATAGGTAATGCCTCCACAACTTCAACACAAATACCACTGCTGCTAACTCTAAGTCATGAGTCGGATAGTTTCTCTCATGCACCTTGAGTTGTCTCGACGCATAAGCGACTACCTGTTGTTTCTGCATCAGTACACCTCCTAATCCTGACAACGAAGCATCACAATAAACAACAAAAGACTCCGCCGGATTCGGCAAAATCAAGATCGGCGCACTAGTCAACCTCTTCTTCAACTCTTGGAATCCTTCTTCACATTTCGAATCCCAAACAAACGCTTGACCCTTCCTAGTCAACTTAGTTAACGGTAATGCTAACTTTGAAAAACCTTCAATGAACTTTCTATAGTAACCCGCCAGACCAAGGAAACTACGGATTTCGGAAACTGACCTCGGAGCTTCCCACTGAGACACTGCTTCTACTTTCGTTGGGTCAACGGCAATACCATCCTTAGAAATTACATGCCCAAGAAAGCTCACTTCGTTTAACCAGAACTCACACTTTGACAGTTTCGCATAAAGTTTCTTTTCCTTCAATAGTTCCAATACCACTCTAAGATGATCCGCATGCTCTTTTTCATTCTTAGAATATATTAAAATATCATCAATGAATACTACTACGAACTGATCCAAAAAAGGATGGAAGATTCTATTCATATACTCCATGAAAACCCCCGGCGCATTGGTTACTCCAAATGGCATCACTGTATATTCGTAATGACCATACCTCGTTCTAAATGTTGTTTTCTGAATATCGTCCGTCTTCACCCGAATCTGATGATATCCCGACCTCAAGTCAATTTTGCTGAACACACATGCCCCAACTAGTTGATCCATCAAGTCATCAATCCTTGGCAAGGGATACCGATTCTTGATAGTAACCTTGTTGAGTTATCTGTAATCCACACACAACCTCATTGAACCTTCTTTCTTCTTCACTAGTAACACCGGTGCACCCCACGGTGACACACTAGGACGAATGAATTCTTTTTCCAGTAACTCTTCCAGTTGACTCTTCAATTCTGCTAATTCAGATGCCGACATACGATACGGCGCCATCGACACAGGACTAGTCCCAGGGACTAACTCAATAGCAAACTCTACCTCCCTCTCTGGCGGTAACTCTCTTACATCTTCTGGAAAGACTTCTGGAAATTCACATACTACTGGTAAATCACTACTTACTGCTTTCTTCTTCACTTCCATGGATGCAATCAACATAAACACGGCGGCCCCGCCCTTCATGGCTTCATCCACTTGTCTAGCGGTCATTGCTAAATCCTCGACAATGACATCTTCGGGGAAAATAACCGTTTTCGTGAAACAGTTGATATGAACCCGATTAAATTGCAACCAATTCATACCCAAGATAACATCAAGTTGTTCCAACGGAAGGCACACTAAGTCCATTCCGAATTCTCTACCAAAAATATCAATTGGACAGTTCAAACAAGCGAACGAAGTAGTCACTGAACCCGACGCAGGAGTGTCAATGACCATACTTCCATTAATCTCAGATATTTCCAAATTCAGTCGTTTAACACAATCCAATGAAATAAACGAGTGAGTTGCCCCAGTATCTATTATTGCAATTAAAGGAGTGCCATGGATAAAACACGTACCTTTAATCAACCGATCATCTGGAGTAGTCTCTGAACCAGATAAGGCGAATACCTTACCACCAGCTTGATTCTTCCTCGGCTTGGGACACTTAGGACTGATATGACCTTCTTCCCCGCAGTTGAAACAAGTTACAGTGTTCCCTTTGCACTCAATAGCAATGTGACCTGCCTTCCCACATCTATAGCACTTCTTTTCCTCACTCTTGCATTCGTGAATGCGATGTCCAGGTTCTCCACACTTGAAGCACTTGATAGGGGCACTAGAGTCTCCCCCACTAGGCTTCTTCCAACCTCCAGCCTTCTGGTTACCCTTACCATACGGCTTACCACGATCCATATGCTTTTTCCCTTTCCTGTCGACTAACTCGCGAGAGTGCGACGACTTCAGCTTAATATTGTCCTCTTCAAAGATTCGGCTGCAGTCAACCAAATCGACAAACCTGCGAATCCTCTGGTATCTGATACCCTGTTTAATCTCATCGCGGAGACCATTCTCAAACTTAACACACTTCGAGAATTCACTAGCCTCATCATTATTGTAGTGGACATAATACTTTGCTAGCTCCACAAACTTAGACGCATACTCCGGCACAGTCATGTTACCTTGTGTCAGCTCCAAAAATTCAATCTCTTTCCTGCCTCTAACATCCTCAGGAAAGTACCTCCGCAAGAATTCTCTCTTGAACAAAGCCCAAGTGATTGCAACACCTGCAGCTTGCAGTTCGTCCCTACTAGCCATCCACCAATCATCGGCTTCTTCAGACAGCATGTGAGTCCCATATCTCACCTTCAGATTTTCGTCACAATCAGTCACCCGGAAGATCCTTTCAATCTCTTTCAACCACTTCTGGGCGCCTTCGGGATCGTGAGTGCCTTTGAACAACGGAGGGTTGTTCCTCTGAAAACTATTCAGCTGCCTGTCAGCACCAATTCCAGCTCCATTGGCATTCCCTCCCAGCACACCAGCAATCATGCCCAGAGCCTCAGCGATAGCATCATCGTTTCTTCCTCCTCTTCCGGCCATTGTTCTGCTAAATATCAAACAATATCTATTAGGACAAGAAGTATCGACAGTGTCAACCTTACACTAATCGTATACGAGGGATTAACCGACACTAAGACTCTGACTCAAACGACCGACAATGCTCTGATACCACTATTGTAACACCCTTCTAATACCCCGCATAATAATAAATAATAATCAGAGTAAACATGAAAAAGGGCATTACAACTTCCAAATAATTAAACAATAATACTCATGTCATGCCATAAAAGAGAACGTCAATCAAATTTATTCAGATCATCATGTTTAACACAGCGGAATTATCTTTAACATCTGAATAACAAACAGCCAAGTCACAGACTTAAGGCGTTAACATAAAATCCATCCAAAACAAAAGTTTAACAAGTAACTCTAAACGACGCCCCCAGTGTTACACGACCAGAGCATGACACGGACCCAACTGACTCTAACGAACTACTTGACGAGCTAATCCTCACCAAGTACGAGAGCTACTCCTTAATCTGAAAAATAACAACAGTAAGGGTGAGTCTCATTCACATTTAACTAATGTTATAAGATATAGATAATAAAATATCATTTCACATGCAATTCACCCAATTACAGTTATGATCAGATTCAAAACATACAATCAGTAAGCAAACAACCAAATTAACACATGTTATAACATTGGACAATCTTCCATTCATGTTATAACATCAAAACAGCCTAATGCAATGCAACTACATGCATGTGGTACCAAAATCTGGGATAACCCAACTCACCGACCCACCATCGTCAAGGATACGGTCAACACCCACTCACTAATTCCACACAATGGGAATTAGCTACTACTGATCCACCATCGTCAAGGACCAGCCACAAATGATTATGAATGCATGCATCAACCATAACATGCTCATCACCCATATACATCGATCAATGTCATAATCATCAGTAAAACACATATTTCATACCAACAATACATGTATAATAGACACCAGTTATAACCACAACATCATACAGGTAAGACATTCGTTAATGTACCTATAAGCATATCCCACCACAACAAATAAGATCGATTGTTTTTAAAATGATTCAAACCACAGCTCAAAACACCATTTGATTGTATAAATTATTTGATTAGCTTCACTGTGCTCGAAACGGCACCAAGATCCGGCTTACGGTTTAAAAGTTACACATTTTTAAACATTTCCAGAATGACCTGTCGCAACAACTAACAGCACGCGGCGCGACACACGTTCGCGGCGCGGAACGAATCGAAACTACGCCTTCGCGGCGCAAACAAGGTTTCGCGGCGCGGAACGAGAAGAAACTACGCCTTCGCGGCGCGACCATACTCTCGCGGCGCGTACTGAGCATAACAAAACTTCCTGGCCCTTTGCCAAGCAGTTCGCGGCGCCAACTCCTGGACGCGGCGCGAACTGGCGATTTCCTGCGCTCCGAATAGCAGAAAACAGCCTGCGATTTCGTCCCCCTTTTCACTGAATCACTACCATACAAATCTCATTCCAACCAGATTTCGCATACAGTGAAATAACACATATTATAACACATTATAATACATTCAACCATCCAATTATCACCAATACATGATCAATATAATCATTATGCATCAATCCTCCCAAAACCTAACATTTCTACAACCTAAGCACAACCCAATTGATCCGAATAACACGATCAAATTCTATCATACTACCTATAATCCCATAATAGAAGATAAACGGAAGAGTCCCCCCTTACCTGAAGGTTGATTCTTCGTTCTTCCTCGCGTCGCCTTCTCCACTCCTCTTCTCTTTTCACGTTCAGACTCTTTTTTTCCCAAAATGATGTAACCCTCTCTATTCCACAACTCCTCCTATTTTATTAAAATTGAAATAAACTTATTTTAATTAGTAATAGGGCCTACCAATGCACCCTCTCTTTACTAACTACAACACAAGCCCAATTGCTTAATTCCTCATAGTCTTCCATAATTCCTAATAATTCCCCATAATTTATTTAAATTAATCAAATTAAATTATGAAAATAGATAGAGTGTTACAATGTTCACTTCTCTCATTATGTCTAATCGTTGTTGTGTGTTTAGCTGGTTTTGTGCAGGCAAATTATTCTATGTCAAAAGTTATCATAGCAGTTGCAAGCTGTAGTCTTCTCAATCACGTCAATCGGATTGATGATTTTACTTTGTGTAGTGTTTGCTGTACAACACTGTTATGAGGCTTTGTTACGGGGCTTTGGAGCTCGTCGTCACACTCTGTTTCATAATGAGTTTAGCTCGGCTCGAAATCTCGATGATCTCAAGCCCGAACGCCGAGCTCGTGACCCGTGGTTAAGGTGGCAGCAGGAGCAAAATTGAGAAGGATGCTAATTTGATTTTGAAGGTATTCTCCAGGATGTGTGTGATTTTGGTGGTTCTTTCTGGGAAGTCATCTTTGTACGGATTAAAACCGTCGGCCTATTTCAGTATATGTGGATCAATTGTCTAGTGACAAGGAGGAGGTGATTTATCCATGTAGCCTAGAAATGTTTCATTAAATTTGGTTGTGATGATTCTGATTTGTGTGGTAGTTAAGTTTTATTCTGCATAATTTCTTATCAGCTAGAAATGTTGTAGTTTTAAGTATTATAATGTTATTGTTTTGGAACTGTCTATTTGGTGGGAGTGCAAGAATGATTGTGTGGCAGAAATGTTGTAGTTTTAAGTATTATAATGTTATTGTTTTGGAACTGTCTATTTGGTGGGAGTGCAAGAATGATTGTGTGGCAGGGGGCTAGTATCCAATAGGGATTTTTCTTTTAGCAATTTGGTATGTGTGGTGGTGAATACAGTATTGTTGTATTGGATTGTTTTTCTTCTTGGTACTGCTTGTGCTGAGTTATTACTTTAATATACTTTTGCTTTTTCAAAAAAAATATAGAAAATGTGGCACATGAAATAAGACTATAGGGATGGTGGCTATTGAATGAATAAAAGTATTTTTTATTTACGGTGGATTTGGCCCAAAGTTATACGCTTTTTTTACCTTATAGTTTTAAAACTTATAAGGTTTCTTTTCAACTTAAAATAATACTTTGTCACATAATTTCTCTATCTATTTTTTCTGTGAATATATACTTTATCAATCTATACTTAGATAAACTTTTTGACACAGGTTCAATATTTGAGTATCATCAAGTGGCAAATTAATTACTTGTCCTTGGTTCGTTTAACCAAATAGTGAAAGAGTAAAATATGTAACTCTTTAAATGATTCAATAATAAATTTAAAATTTATTGTTAGATACTGGATCGAACTTTAGTATAGTCGAAGGATAGTTTTTTAGTTCGACAGGAGTAAGCATGAAGTCGAAGGTTGTTCAAATGCTTGTGTAGAAAATGCTAGGGTTGTAAGAATGTTAAATTAGGTTTAGTGTTTAAACCCTAATTTGTTAAGTTAGCTTGTTTATTAAGTTGGCTTGTGTAATGGGCCTTGTGGAAAAATCTCATTAGTTAGTATGTTAGGTT
Source organism: Vicia villosa (assembly GCF_029867415.1). Taxonomy (NCBI): domain Eukaryota; kingdom Viridiplantae; phylum Streptophyta; class Magnoliopsida; order Fabales; family Fabaceae; genus Vicia; species Vicia villosa. The sequence continues at coordinate 231,957,747 of NC_081180.1, read as the reverse complement.
TTATTATAAATAGTTTACTAGTCTCTCATTATTGTACACTGTTAGGAGTGAATTAGTAGTGTTTTCAGTTGTCAAATTAACTACCTTTTGAGTTGGAAGTGAACATATCTTGTGCTTATTAAGGATTTTATAGTTAGAATTGAACTTTAGAGGTTCGATGCTAATTGTAGAACAACTTGCGTCACTTTGGGTGTTATTTGTGCAGATATTGAAGTTTGGAAATAAAGACGAAGAAACACGCAGGTGTAGAGCTTCTAAAGAGGAAGAATCACAAAGAAGGAAGGTGAAACAAAGTCCGAGCCGCGCCAATAATGAGCGAAACGTGCCATTCCTTCTGACTTGGGTTCGCGCCGCGCCAATACGTGTCGAGGCGCGATGGTTGCGTTACAAGGATAAATTGTTATAAATAGAAGCCCTAATCCTCAGAAGAGGAAGTCCTTGGTGAACGAATTTCAGAGAGCAATCCTATTCTAGAGCAGAAAACAACTTCCGACGGAGAATTCAACATCAACTGAAGACATTCCCTGGATGAAGATGAATCCTTCCATGAAATCTTGTGTGTTCTTCATGGCTATGGAGAGCTAAACCCCATTGTGTTGAGTTTAAGGTAGTAGTTAACCTATGAAGATGCAATTACTTTGATTAATTCTTGTGAACAATTATTTAAGCTTTATTATCAATGAAAAACCTTGCTTTTATTTTATATCATTGTTGAACTATCAATCGAGAGATAGGGTTTATACTTTTGCCCTAGGTTTTTACATTGACTTGTTGATTAATACTCAGAGATGAGATTTTGAAGAAGTTTTCATAAATCATTGTGGTTAATTCCCTTTATCTTTATAGTTATTCTGAGAGATCGAATATCATACCGGTAGAGGTGGTTCTAGATTGATCATTAGACATAATATCAGTTTTAAGGATGAATGAAGATAATAACTTAAATAATGTTAACTCGTGGATTAATTGATTATTGTATGTGAATAGGTTGATGAACCCTAGAACTCAACATATTCATTCACCATTGTTATTCGTCTTTAAGCTTTTTATCAGTCAATTATTATTCTGTTATATGCAATTTGAGAACAAACAATCAAAACCACTACTTTTCGCTAACTCATTATACTCCGACTATAGAACGGTAGCAATATTACTCAGTCTCTGTGGATACGATATATTAGAAAATATTTACCCAAAATACTTTCAACATACACAACAAATCCTAATTTAGGGTGAGAGAGGTTATTTGTTATTCTTGTAAACTTATAATCTTGTTTTCTAAGAGAAAGTAAAAGAATAACAGTTATAACCAATTTTTGTGTTCTTCTTCTTCCTTGTTCTTTATTCATCCTTTGTTTTATACTTTGCTATTGGCATTGAATTCACTACAAATTGGTGCGGTGAGCGTGGAGAAGATGCCTTCAACAAAGTATGAGATTGAAAAGTTTACCGGAATGAATGATTTCGGTCTGTGACGCTTGAAGATGAAAGCCCTGCTGGTTCAACAGGGTTGCTTGGAAGCGTTGAAGGGAAAGGCAGCCGTGAATGCTAATTTAACGGCAGCGGAGAAGACGACTATGATCGAGAAAGCACACAGCGCAATTTTGTTGAGCCTTGGTGATAAGGTTCTCCGGCAGGTATCAAAGGAGACGACGGCATCAGGGTTATGGGTGAAACTTGAAAGTTTGTACATGACCAAATCGCTGGTAAATAGACTCTACCTGAAGCAAGCTTTGTATTCATTCAAGATGATTGAAGACAAAGTGTTGGCTGAGCAGTTGGATATGTTCAACAAGCTGACTCTTGATCTTGAAAATATTGATGTGAAAATCGATGATGAAGATCAAGCGCTGTTACTATTGTGCGCTTTGCCTCGATCACATGCTCACTTTAAAGAAACTCTCCTGTATGGAAGGGAGTCCCTGACGTTTGAAGAAGTTCAATCAGCCTTGTATTCTAAGGACTTGAACGAACGAAAAGAGCATAAACCTTCGATTATTGGTGAAGGTTTGACCGTTAAGGGAAAATTCTTGCGAAAGGATGGTAAGTTCGACAAGAAAGGATATGTTTTCCAAGGAGTCATGAAGGAGTCGAAGGAAGTCTTGAGAGGCGTGAAGAAACAAGGCTTGTATACCCTTGAGGCTGAAGTTGTAAGTTGTTCGAAAAATGTTGCATCCACGAAACCATTGTCGAAGACAGAAATCTGGCACATGAGGCTGAGCCATGTCAGTGAAAGGGGTCTGGTCGAATTAGGGAAACAATATCTGCTTGATGGAGACAAATTCGAAAAGCTGAAGTTTTGTGAACCCTATGTACTTGGAATATCTTGCAGAGTGAAGTTCAACAAAGGCAAACAAAGAACACGTGGATCCCTTGATTACATCCATGCTGATCTTTGGGGGCCTGCAAGGTGTCCATCAGATTCAGGAGCAAGATATTTTTTATCCATAGTTGATGATTATTCCAGGAAGTTATGGGTATTCATCTAGAAGACTAAGGATGAAACTTTTGAGAATTTCAAAAGTTGGAAGACTATGGTCAAAAATCAGACTGGTAGGAAGGTCAAGAGGTTGAGAACCAATAATGGCCTTGAATTTTGCAATGAGTGTAGCGGGGAAAATCTGAGATCTAAGCCATAGGATTGACTCGACTCAATATTTCAGTGAAAGTCGCCACCGCGCTTTATTATTTCCAAAGGAAAAGGGAAAAGAACGAAGAAAACCCAAATTTTGTTTTTAAAACAAAAAGAAGAGATCTTAGGTACGGGTGTTGCTTATACAAGGGGAAGGTTTTAAGCACCCCTCATATCTGTGGTACTCCACAGGAACCTTTTTGAAAATCTGTGTCGTTTGTGCTAAAAAAAGGGTTTGTTTTATTTTTAAAATAAGCTCGGCAAGACATTAAGCCTTGTGCCTACATACCTCCTCGGCGCAATGGAGAAGTCAGAGCTAATGTAGTTCTGCTTAAAAGGGAAAAAATTTTAAAAACGAATAAACACTTTATCGTCGTCGGAGAGAAATACTCAGCCATTCATCTTGAGCATGAGAACAAACGAGTTCTTTGCTTCGCAAATGAAAGAAGGGCTCCAACTCGGATAAAATCAACGAGTATGCCACTAGCTCTCTCACGCGGAAAAGATCTCATTATATCAATCAATTTCAAAATCGTGGGGTATAACCACTCGTTTCGACAATTAACAGTGTCTAAACTTTTGAAGAAAAGGGCCACTAAGGGCAAAAGATATTTTTGAAGAAAGGTTTTTTTAAAAAGGTTGCAAACATAAGAAGGTTTTGGAAAAAGGGAGAAGATTTTGAAAATTAAAGAAGTGGGAGGAGATGAAGAGGCTATCCTATTGCGTAAAATAAAAGCTAAGGAAAGAAACGGTCTAACCAAAGAAGAAGCCAACACTTGACATTATGAGTCAAGGTAGAGTTCCCATTCTTTGGAATATTAACGTTAAACTGGAGCATTACCACTTGGGGATCCAGATGAACTTATTATCTTTAGCACCACTTTGCATTAAGCACATTAAAATTCTGACGAAAATCGGGCAGAGTAACGGTTGTTTTCGGGTAAAATCCTTATATCAATGCCTTGGAATTAACCATCAAGGGCTTTCAAGGAAATACCTGCACACATAAACAGACAACAATCCAATGCCAAACAGACATAACAACAGCAGAGTAACCATAGAATAAGGGTCCAGAGGTGCTAGGTCCATAAGTCCAAATCTCCATAATGCTCGGGATAGTAACCAATAGTCCAAAAGAGAGCCTTAAGTGTTTTTTAGATTTTTGTTATTTATTAGTGTTTTAGCATAAAAGTAAAGTATGGTCCAAGTGGACAAAGAGAAAATAGCGGAAACATAAACATAATGTCCAAATGGACAAAGAGAAAATAGCGGAATGTAAATATGATGAAATGATAAAGCAAAACATAAAGCAAAATATAAAGAGCAATATAATAAATTGCGGAAATTAAAGTCAATTGTTAGATGTTAAAGATAACCATCTTGAAACTTGTCAAGTATGTTATCAAAGTTAGTAAGAAAGATCGATGGTGAGTGAAGGATGTTCTCGGATTTAAATTCAATGGACATTTATCAGAAGCTTGATAAAATCATAGCGATTACACGATAAACCTCCATAAGTCTTAAATCAACCGCATACAATTCTCTTCCATATTTAATCTTTTTTATTTGGGACACGAAATATTGCGCTATGTTAAGCAAATCGCCAAGTGATTTATGTAGAAATCACCCCACAACGAGGCCGGTCAAAACTTCATGTGCTAATGCATGCGAGAGAAGCGATATGTAGATCACTCTTTGAAAGCAATACCGCACGAAAAGAAAAATGGTGAGTGATCTAGTCTTTACCAAGAATCCATAAGAATTCTCAAGGTATTAAGACTTTCATCGATCAAAATAAAAAGAAACAAAAGATGGAACCACATTAAAAGCTCCTTTCATCCATAATTTCAATCACTTAATTTTGCGGATTTGGATTCTCATCCTATCGACGCCCTAAGTCCATTGAATTTAGAGAGAAATTAGGCCTATAACTTGTGATTCAAAGAAAATATCAAAAGAAAGGAGTAGAAGATGAGTTAGAACCAAAAACAAGTCAAAAAAAGGCAAAAAACACATTCTGCTCAGATGTAAATCGATTTGCACAGAGTGTTTAGATGGAGGTTTAGCTCTAAATTAGTGAGGTTCAAGATGTGACTCACTAATTTTATGGAAGAAGAAAAGAGCTTTGAGTGAGGGGTTTGGAAGAGGTGAGGAGAGAAAGCGCAAGAGTTTTCTTGGCTATCAAAGCTTGAAAAATGAGGAGGGGAATGCCTCAATTTATAGCACTTAGGCTTGGGAAATTTTGTGGCTTGGAGTTAGGATTGGAAAATAGAATTAGGTAATCAATGATCTTGATGCAATCACATGAGGGTTTATGATTAAATGATGTAGGTAATCAAATACAAGAGCTAAGTCATGCTTCCCATGCTTGCAAATGATGTCAACACTTTCAAAAGCTGAAATTTGCCTTCATTTTTCCAAATTCGCACTGGTGCAATCGATTTACACTTTATGCAAATCTATTTACATTGCTGAAAAAGGCAAAATCTGGGGCAAAAACAGGTATGTAAATCGATTTGCACATTATGCAAATCGATTTGCACTGATGGCAGAAGCAAAATCTGGTGCAGAATCAGTTGTGTAAATCGATTTACACCTTATGCAAATCGATTTGCACTGTGAAATTGTTGAAAAATGCTCCTTTTGATGGGTATTTTAACTTGGTACCTACAAAACACAAACACACAAAAGCACAAGGCAATATTTTTGGTATTTTGGTTAGTAAAACAATATATACAAGACTAAAACATGGGTGCTCGATGATTCCCTTGCAGATGAATTGAGCACAACATCACAAGTAGAGCTCTGAGTTAAAACTTCTTGATTGATGATTGGTATGCAAATGATGTGTGATCTTAGGGTCAAAAATTAGGGTATGACAGATGCCCCTATTTAAGTTTCTTCGATTCGGAGATACGATGATTGGAAATCATCGTTTTGACGAAATCGAAGAGACTTAAATATATAAAACACAATTTTTGAACCTAAGATGCTATGCAATGTTTAATGAATGTATATGATGAGGATAAAACACGGCAACATCGGGGAGGAAAAGGAACTCCACTGGGAAAACAAATGTCTTATGGGCAGAACTTCACTGGGGAAGGCAAGACTTTGTTGGAGAAATGAGACTTTGCTGGGAAAAGAAACTTCACTGGGGAAAATATTTCGCACCAAAGCGGTTAAAGCATCAACTTTCGCTGGGGATAAGAGAAAACACCAACTTTTACTGAAGGTGGGCTACCAGATTTTACTAAAGGTAGGAGGAGGATTACCGACTCAATGGTTGACGGTAAACTACTAACTTAATGGTTGAAAGTAGAGAAAGATTGAATTACCGCCTCAATAGTTGACGATAAGCTACCAACTCAATAGTTGAAGGTAGAAGAAAATCGAATCACCGTCTCAATAGTTGACGATAAGCTACCAACTCAATAGTTGAAGGTAGAAGAAAATTGAATCACCGCCTCAATGGTTGACGATAAACTACCAATTCAATAGTTGAAGGTAGAAGGAAATTGAATTACCGCCTCAATGGTTGACGATAAGCTACCAACTCAATGGTTGAAGGTAGAAGAAAATTGAATTACCGCCTCAATGGTTGACGATAAACTACCAACTCAATAGTTGAAGGTAGAAGGAAATTGAATTACCGCCTCAATGGTTGATGATAAGCTACCAACTCAATGGTTGAAGGTAGAAGAAAATTGAATTACCGCCTCAATGGTTGACGATAAGCTGCTGAGAACAATAAGTTGCCGCTAAGAATAGGGATCAACTTCTTCTTTAATTAAGGACATGGCTTGAGAAAAGGAACTGGATACCAACTGTCACTTACACTGAAGCAACTTACCATTTGCCGAGCTTCTTCCATTTGGAATCAAGAAGTTCATAAAGCCTGAGAGATTATCACTTGCTGTGAAGATAAGATTGATATGTAGAGACACACAAACTTTCTCAAATAAAGAGGCTTCCATTTGTTGTCAACCAAAACATGATGGGGATAACATAAGTTGCTTAAAGTCAAAACCTGCCCCTTGCTTTCAAGCACAAATTCCAAGGGAGTGCAATAACAACACTGCTGGAAAATAAATCTTTCAATATATGATAAGAACATCAATCACCAATGAATTTTCCATTATTGAGGAAAGAAGAATCCTAAAGAGGTGCAAAATAAATGCCTTCTCAATAATATTGCGAGAGACCAAAGTTCAACTCCAGGAGTAAACTGGATAGAAACGGTCAAAAAGACTCTACCAAATGAGGAATGAACTCAAATGGGGATTAGTTCCATCCTGACAAATGAGCAGAGGAGGAACACTGAAGCAAAATTCTTCCACGAGGAACAAACTCTGTGGGGAATTAGAAAGGATAAACATTTTCTGCTTAGGGTAGACACTCTAATGTAAAGAGGTCATGTATTTTGAGGAAAGAAATGCAAAATGGATATGAATATATCTTTTTCTTTTTCTCTCTTTTTTTTTATGCATGTTGTATGTATAAATGAATGTCATGTATATGCTGACAAAACAAGCAAAAAAAATACTAAGAAGTGACAAGACATCACAGTACCAACTGACACTCATGGAATATCAATAAGTTGGAGATATCATAGGAAGTCCTCCTGAAGACCCATGCTAAGAACACTACTGAGGATTCAATTGGAGATAAACACAGAGGCCACTTGAGGAACAAAGTCCTACTACAAGGTTCAAGAGAGATACTGACTGAGGAGAAAACCCAAAGTCAAACTTCAAAGATCTAAAAATCCAATGAAGGGATAACAACGTGAACTTCACACTGAGGGAAAACTTGTTGGAGATACACACCAAGCACACTCTTTGGAAACTATCAATCTCTGCGAGGGATTTACATATCATCAATTTCTACCAAAAGGGATGGAAGAACATATTCTTGCAAGCTCTACTATGGGAGGTCAGAGAAAATTTCCTTGTAGAAAATCACCATTCTGAACTTGAAAAGGAAATAAGAAGTTATCATCATAGCAAATGAGTTAACATGCGGGGGATTTTAGTTCAAAACTCAACACAAGTTGAGAAAGAAAACCCAACAGTCAACTGATGTCTCAAAACTTCTTGGTAGAGAGTGACATACTCTGGATTGATCATGGCAACGACCTTTGTACTTCAAGCTAATGAGGTGATCAAGGTAACTTTTGATTCACAACTTGCCCCAGACTACATGGTTTATGAGGAATCTGCCTCAAAAGTTTCATAAAGATCCTTGGCGTCATAAAGACTTGGAATAATCTGCCCTAGATCAACAGATTCTTGGAGAGATTTATCGAATCTCGATGTAACTGCCCCAGATTGACTGAACTTGGCACATTCCTTTGTTTGACAGAGTCTTATAACTTTGCCCCATGATGGTAATCAAACTTGCAAAAGCATTATACTGGGAGAACAGTATGCCCCTGGCAATGTTTTAGTTTTCTATTGATGATCAGATGTAAACTTCCTGGATGTCAAACAAATGTTTATAAGCAGAAAAATGTTTATTCTGAGAATGATAATGAAAATGCAACAATTATGTAGGTCTTGAAGTTTCAAAAAGATGTCGCAAAACCTTGTGAACGAATCAATGGTTAAGGAATGACATTGATTTTTGTATGCATATGATACCAACACAAGTTTTCAGCATAACCGATAGGAGTCAGGAACGCTTTCCTGTTTAAGTATGCTCTTGAAATAAACCCTGCTTCAATTAGGACTTTTGAGGGTTGTAACGTGGCCTGGTTCACGATTTTCAGAAAAAAAGATTTTTAGGCTCAAAGTTTATTTAGCCTACCCCAACTTCGTGATGTTCTCCAGTCCTATGTTCAGTTAATTCAACATGAGTATTCATCTCTCAAAAGGATTTTGTGCCGTTAAGGATCCAATGAAGCTTTCTTGGAGTAACAGTCACCCTTTTTGTCTTCGTGATTGCATTCACACGGATTTGTTCTTTGCTGAGGACTTTTGCTTTGTAGTCCTTTCTTTTCACTTTTCAGTTTTTTATTTTCCCTAACTTTTGCCTGGACTAATTCTTTTGAATTGGTCGTCCAGCGGGATGCTCTAACTTTTGCCTAAGTCATTTATTTTCAAGTTTCTGACTTAGCAAGCCTTTTATTTTCTTTCCTTTTTATTCTTTTGATTTGAATAAATCATGTGACATTGACTTTGTCTTGACTTGTTGAGAGGGTTTTGACTACCTCATTCTTTGGCGGATGGAGGATAAACATTATGGTTTCACATTTTCCAACCTTTTGATGCGCGGGGAATAACCATTGTGGTTTCCCATGATCCATCCTTTGATGTGGATATGACGTATTCGACCTTTGGATGCACAATCCTTTTTGAAATATGAACACTTGGTCAAATCAACTGAACACTACCCTGCCCCAGGTTAAAAATTAGGGTTTTTTCATTTAGAAAAGAAACTCCTACTTCAAGGCTCAAAGGGGTTAACAAGGGATTATCTTCCTTATATCTCCGGTGTTTGGGAATTTGAAACAATGCCTGTACATCATCAGCAGGGTTTTATTCAAAAGCATACAACCAGAAATTTTGCATTTTCAGATCATCATCCTCCCTCCAATCTTTGCATAAGCAAGAGTTTGGCAAAAGCAATTGGTATCATAATGCATAAAAACAAATAAACATGAGTGAAACGAATGGATTACTTCAAGACAAACATTATCATTGCATTAGCATTAACATTCAAAAACAAACAAGTTTCTACATGCAAACAATGCATTGAAAAACAAGAAATATTACAAATGAAAATTAGTAAGAATTCTAAAAACTGAGAAAACTCTCTCCATCTAGGCTTGTGCTGAAGGAAACATCTTACAAACTTTAGGCTACCATCAATAGTGATTCATTCATGATTTGGCAAAGGATTGAATTGAACAACACGACCAACATCTCGGAAAGTCAAAATACCAGCGTGGATTAATCTTTGAACTTCAATCTTGAGAGGCCAGCAATCCTCTAAGCCATGTCCAGGAGCATTCTGATGAAAAGCACAAGTAGCGTCGACTTTGTACCACCAAGGGAGTTTCTCGGGAACAGGAGGCGGTGACCTTATCTGAACCAAATTCTTACAAATCAAAGCAGGGTACAATTCTGTGTAAGTCACGGGGATAGGACCAAAATTCCCCTTTTGAGGTTGATTTTGCTCGTTCGGTGGAAAAGCTTGTTGACGAGTACTCTGGTGATAATTTGGAATCGCATGAACTAAATTGGATACAGGAATGACATAGGAACATGCTGATGTTGGTGATGATTGTTTCCTCCCCTGATTCTCTTCTTTGAAAATTCATTACCAAACTTCTTCACACTACCAGCTGAGTTACCTTCCTCAAGCGAACATTCCTTTCGGACATCTTTTTCTAGAATCGCTTTCATATCCATCTTTCCATGGAAGTCAGTAGGTGTACGGACTATTATCCCCTTAGGAAAGGATGAGTTCAGAGTTTCAAGAAAGACCTTTGCCATCCTTTCTTCCTTCATAGGAGGATTGATTTGGGCAGCAACTAAAGCCTCAACCAGAGCAGTCAGATGCTCCATACCAGCCTTCAAAGTAACCACCTCTTTGCAGAGTTCAAGAATCTCTTGTTTGATGCTTTCCATTTCTTCTTAGCACGAGCGTTGTACTAATGATACCAGGAGAAAGGAAATAAGGCTCTGGAGAATTTCTTTAGAAAGCAGAACCAAATATAGAATGATGCATGCAATGCAGTAATTTGTTTTTTATATTTTAGTATTTGAGTTTGAAGGAACTTAAGATATTAACTTGTAAACACTCAAACATTGGACTAAAGCTTCGATAAAATTATCATCAAAATCAGTCATCCATTTTGGTGGATTAGAGTTTTCACCCCATCAACACCCAAGATCCATTGAGTTTGATGAAACTTATGATGTTTACAAGGAAAGACCTCTAAGTTCCTTGAAAATCAAAAGAAAAAGAGTTTTCATGGATGCATGAATGCATGGTTTATGCATCTACTACAACCAAGAGCATGCAAGGTCACACAAAAATCACATAATTCAGGTTCAAAGGTTCGACGTCACGAGCATGGAGCTATGGGTCTACCCATCCCACAAGGTGTGTTCTAAGGAATTTTGTACCTGCCAATCGGGTTCTACAAAGGTTCCCAGAGTTTTCAATCTTCTATCGGATATTACCGGCACGCACAATTGCTCATGGGCGCCAATAATATGCCTAAAAAGACCTCGTCTGAGCATAGTATCGCATGACAACAAGCTCAAATTGGTACTTGATCTTGTTTCTGCACTACATCCTAAAAAGGCTTAGATGGGTTAAAAAGGTTCTAGGCCATTCAGCTTCTACGGACACTCACTATTGAAAGTAATAGCGTTTTTACGATGATTCGTAACAACATCACCTACCTTCCATGAGACCTCCACTGATTGGGGTTCCACCATATGATGCTCATGTTAAGGATTGCTCCTGACATGCAACTATTGGCCTTACCACCTCCTATCTCAAGTTACTCACCAAAGTCCGGTTTAGAACTTTATCTCATCACAGAGGAACCATCGAGCACCAAAAAGAAAAAAAAAAAAAATAAACAAACAAAGCACACAATAATGTATACAGATAAAAAACACACAGATAAACAAAAATAGGCTTAACACGCTTAAAACTGGATCCCCAGTGAAGTCGCCATTTTTCTGTAGCGGGGAAAATCTGAGATCTAAGCCATAGGATTGACTCGACTCAATATTTCAGTGAAAGTCGCCACCGCGCTTTATTATTTCCAAAGGAAAAGGGAAAAGAACGAAGAAAACCCAAAGTTTGTTTTTAAAACAAAAAGAAGAGATCTTAGGTACGGGTGTTTCTTATACAAGGGGAAGATTTTAAGCACCCCTCATATCTGTGGTACTCCACAGGAACCTTTTTGAAAATCTGGGTCGTGGGTGCTAAAAAAAGGGTTTGTTTTATTTTTAAAATAAGCTCGGCAAGACATTAAGCCTTGTGCCTACATACCTCCTCGGTGCAATGGAGAAGTCAGAGCTAATGTAGATCCGCTTAAAAGGGAAAAAATTTTAAAAACGAATAAACACTTTATCGTCGTCGGAGAGAAATACTCAGCCATTAATCTTGAGCATGAGAACAAACGAGTTCTTTGCTTCGCAAATGAAAGAAGGGCTCCAACTCGGATAAAATCAACGAGTATGCCACTAGCTCTCTCACGCGGAAAAGATCTCATTATATCAATTAATTTCAAAATCGTGGGGTATAACCACTCGTTTCGACAATTAACAGTGTCTAAACTTTTGAAGAAAAGGGCCACTAAGGGCAAAAGATATTTTTGAAGAAAGGTTTTTTTAAAAAGGTTGCAAACATAAGAAGGTTTTGGAAAAAGGGAGAAGATTTTGAAAATTAAAGAAGTGAGAGGAGATGAAGAGGCTATCCTATTGCGTAAAATAAAAGCTAAGGAAAGAAACGGTCTAACCAAAGAAGAAGCCAACACTTGACATTATGAGTCAAGGTAGAGTTCCCATTCTTTGGAATATTAACGTTAAACTGGAGCATTACCACTTGGGGATCCAGATGAACTTATTATCTTTAGCACCACTTTGCATTAAGCACATTAAAATTCTGACGAAAATCGGGCAGAGTAACGGCTGTTTTCGGGTAAAATCCTTATATCAATGCCTTGGAATTAACCATCAAGGGATTTCAAGGAAATACCTGCACACATAAACAGACAACAATCCAATGCCAGACAGACAGAATAACAGCAGAGTAACCATAGAATAAGGGTCCAGAGGTGCTAGGTCCATAAGTCGAAATCTCCATAATGCTCGGGATAGTAACCAATAGTCCAAAAGAGAGCCTTAAGTGTTTTTTAGATTTTTGTTATTTATTAGTGTTTTAGCATAAAAGTAAAGTATGGTCCAAGTGGACAAAGAGAAAATAGCGGAAACATAAACATAATGTCCAAATGGACAAATAGAAAATAGCGGAATGTAAATATGATGAAATGATAAAGCAAAGCATAAAGCAAAATATAAAGAGCAATATAATAAATTGTGGAAATTAAAGTCAATTGTTAGATGTTAAAGATAACCATCTTAAAACTTGTCAAGTATGTTATCAACGTTAGTAAGAAAGATCGATGGTGAGTGAAGGATGTTCCCGGATTTAAATTCAATGGACATTTATCAGAAGCTTGATAAAATCATAGCGACTACACGATAAACCTCCATAAGTCTTAAATCAACCGCATACAATTCTCTTCCATATTTAATCTTTTTTATTCGGGACACGAAATATTGCGCTATGTTTAGCAGATCGCCAAGTGATTTATGTAGAAATCACCCTACAACGAGGCCGGTCAAAACTTTATGTGCTAATGCATGCGAGAGAAGCGATATGTAGATCACTCTCCGAAAGCAATACCGCACGAAAAGAAAAATGGTGAGTGATCTAGTCTTTACCAAGAATCCATAAGAATTCTCAAGGTATTAAGACTTTCATCGATCAAAATAAAGAGAAACAAAAGATGGAACCACATTAAAAGCTCCTTTCATCCATAATTTCAATCACTTAATTTTGCGGATTTGGATTCTCATCCTATCGACGCCCTAAGTCCATTGAAATTAGAGAGAAATTAGGCCTCTAACTTGTGATTCAAAGAAAATATCAAAAGAAAGGAGTAGAAGATGAGTTAGAACCCAAAACAAGTAAAAAAAGGCAAAAAACACATTCTGCTCAGATGTAAATCGATTTGCACAGAGTGTAAATCGATTTGCATAGCTCTGTTTTCAAATCTACACAGTTTTTTTAGTTATGTAAATCGATTTGCACCAGATGTAAATCGATTTGCACAACACAGTTTTTCAAAAAAATAGCAAATAAAGAGAAGAAAACTTGTTTAAACATAAAACCAAACACCTTGTGATCTTGGATCAATTTGTGCACGAAAATGTATCAAGTAAGCAAGCAAAACTCAGCAATGTAGCACCAAAGGTGCATCAAACATAAACAACAATGGATCACATCTTGGATCATGGAAAGGATCTAGAATTTTACCAAATCTTTCACAAACTTTGAATCTTCTTCAAGAACACACAACCACAAGCCTTGATCTCTCACAATTGATGAAGAAAGTGATGTTTAGATGGAGGTTTAGTCTTAAATTAGTGAGGTTCAAGATGTGACTCACTAATTTTATGGAAGAAGAAAAGAGCTTTGAGTGAGGGGTTTGGAAGAGGTGAGGAGAGAAAGAGCAAGAGTTTTCTTGGCTATCAAAGCTTGAAAAATGAGGAGGGGAATGCCTCAATGTATAGCACTTAGGCTTGGGAAATTTTGTGGCTTGGAGTTAGGATTGGAAAATAGAATTAGGCTTGGGAAATGGTTTTGCAGCCAAAAAAGAGATCCAATGGTCTTGATGCAATCACATGAGGGTTTATGATTATATGATGTAGGTAATCAAATACAAGAGCTAAGTCATGCTTCCCATGCTTGCAAATGATGTCAACACTTTCAAAAGCTGAAATTTGCCTTCATTTTTCCAAATTCGCACTGGTGCAATCGATTTACACTCTATGCAAATCTATTTACATTGCTGAAAAAGGCAAAATCTGGGGCAAAAACAGTTATGTAAATCGATTTGCACATTATGCAAATCGATTTGCACTGATGGCAGAAGCAAAATCTGGTGCAGAATCAGTTGTGTAAATCGATTTACACCTTATGCAAATCGATTTGCACAGTGAAATTGTTGAAAAATGCTCCTTTTGATGGGTATTTTGACTTGGTACCTACAAAACACAAACACACAAAAGCACAAGGCAATATGTTTTGTATTTTGGTTAGTAAAACAATATATACAAGACTAAAACATGGGTGCTCGATGATTCCCTTGCAGATGAATTGAGCACAACATCACAAGTAGAGCTCTGAGTTAAAACTTCTTGACTGATGATTGGTATGCAAATGATGTGTGATCTTAGGGTCAAAAATTGGGGTATGACAATGAGGCGTTCGATAATTTTTGTGCTGCCTCTGGTATTGCAAGGCATATAACTGCTGCAGGTACTCCACAGCAAAATGGTTTGGCTGAAAGGTTTAATTGAACTATTCTGGAGAGAGTAAGATGCATGTTGACTAGTGCTTGATTGAGAAAGGTGTTTTGGGCTGAGGCTGTTTCGACAGCAACATATCTGATAAACAGATGTCGTTCGACATCGTTAGATATGAAGACACCTGGAGAAGTTTGGTTGGGACATCCACCAGATCTCGACAAACTAAGAGTATTTGGCTGCGTAACCTATGCTCACATTAGGCAAGACAAGGTCGAACCTAGAGCTCTTAAATGCATGTTCATGGGATACCCTGAAGGAGTCAAAGCTTATAGGCTATGGTGCCTAGAGCCAGGTCACGGGAGGTGTATCACCAGTCGAGATGTAGTTTTCAATGAAGCTGAGATGGATTTCAAGAAAATTGGTGATGATGATGGTCAAAGTGTAGAAGAGCTGGAACAGGTAGAGATTCCTGTTGAGGTGAAGCAAGTTGATGCTGAATTGCATATTCCATATGAAGTCGAAGAAGAAGAAGATGCTGAGGAAGTTGAGGAAAATGTCGATGACTATCTATTGTTGAGAGATAGATCGAGAAGAGTCATCAAGCCACCTCAGAGACTTGGGTATTCAGATCTTATAGCTTATGCCTTAATCTCTGCAAGTGAGTTCTAGACGAAGAACCTACAGACTATAAGGAAGTTATGAGGGGCCGAAATAAGACTGAATGGCTGAAGGCCATGAATGATGAGATGAAATCTCTTCATGATAATCACACTTGGGAATTGATCAAGAAACCTGCTGGGGCAAGGTTAGTCACCTGTAAATGGATTTTCAAAGTTAAGGAAGGAATTGAAGGAGTGATGTCGAAAAGATACAAGGCAAGGTTAGTTTCAAGGGGATTCACTCAGAAAGAAGGTGTCGACTTCAATGATGTGTTTTCTCCTGTTGTGAAGCATAGGTCCATTCGAATGTTGCTTGCCATGGTGACACAGTTCGACCTAGAACTTGAACAGCTGAATGTGAAGATTGCGTTCTTGAATGGTGATATAGATGAAACGATCCTGATGAGGTAACCTGAAGGGTATGTCGAAAAGGGGAAGGAAGATTATGCGTGCAAGCTAAAGAGATCTTTATTTTGGCTGAAACAATCTCCTCGACAGTGGAATAGGAGATTCGACAAGTTCATGGCACACATAAGTTTTATTAGAAGTCAGTTCAACCACTGTGTTTACTTCAGATTTTGACCTGGTAATTCATTAGTTATTTTGTTGCTTTATGTGGATGATATTCTCATAGAAAGCAACAACGTTGAAGATGTAAAGAGGGTGAAGGCTGAACTCAATAAGGAGTTCGATATGAAGGATCTGGGAGCTGATTCTAGGATTCTTGGAATTGACATTCAAAGAGATAGAAAGAAGTCGAAGTTATGCTTATCTCAAGAGGCATATCTACGAAAGATTCTCGAAAGGTTTGCTATGTCGAATTCAAAGCCAGTTGTGACTCCGACAAACCCTCAATTCAAGTTGGGTATTTATCAGTGTCTTAGTACTAATGTCGAAAGAACCTATATGAACAGTATCCCATATGCTAATATAGTTGGTTCTTTGATGAATGCTATGGTCTGTACTAGACCCGACGTAGCATATGCAGTAAGTCTTGTAAGTAGGTACATGACGAATCCTGGAAATGCTCACTAGCAAGCATTAAAGTTTATTTTAAGGTACATAAATGGGTCTCTGAACAGGGTCCTAATTTATGGTGGAGCCTTGGGTGAAGATAGTAAAGCAGTAATCGAAGGATATGTCGACTCTGATTATGCAGGTTGTATGGATTCTAGAAAGTCTATTTCTGGATATGTTTTCACCATGTTTGGCACAACAATTATTGGAAAGCAACACTTCAGAAGGTTGTTGCTCTATCAACCACTAAAGCGGAGTATATTTCTCTAACTAAACCTGTGAAAGAAGCATTGTGGCTTGAAGGTTTTGCTAAGGAGCTGAAACTTCAAGGTAAAGGTATCACCATTAAATGTGATAGTCAAAGTGCAATACACCTGTCGAAGAATTCAGCCTATCAAGAGCGACCTAAGCACATTGATGTGAGGCTGCATTTCGTTAGAGGAGTAATCGAGCATGGAGAAGTCCAAGTGCTAAAGGTTTCGACTGAGGACAATGCTGCTGATATGATCACAAAGACATTGCTAAGTTGCAAGTTTTTTCACTGTATGCAGTTGATAAAGCTGCATGAAGAAAGCTAGTTTGTTCCCTTGACGTTGTAGAGTTAGGTCCAAGGCGGAGATTTGTGAGATATTGGATCAAACTCTAGTATGGTCGAAGGGTAGCTTCTTGGTTCGACAGGAGTAAGCATGAAGTTGAAGCTTGTTCAAATGCTTGTGTCAAAGATGCTAGGTTTGTTAGCATGTTAAATTAGGTTTAGTGTTTAAACCCTAATTTGTTAAGTTACCTTGTTTATTAAGTTGGCTTGTGTAATGGGCCTTGTGAAAAAAGTCCATTAGTTAGTATGTTAGGTTTTATTATAAATAGCATACTAGTCTCTCATCATTGTACACAACAAATCCTAATTTAAGGTGAGAGAGGTTATTTGTTATTCTTGTAAACTTGTAATCTTGTTTTCTAAGAGAAAGTAAAAGAATAGCAGTTATAACCAATTCTTGTGTTCTTCTTCTTCCTTGTTCTTTATTCATCCCTTGTTTTATACTTTGTTATTGGCATTGAATTCACTACATTTATTATTAATTATAAAATTATTTAATAAACTATAATTATTAAATTTAAATTATAAAATATTAATAGGATAATTTGTAATCTGCTTAACTATCATTTTATCTGTATTTATAAAATTAATAGCAAACCTATCAATATTGAAAGGGGTGGTTTAGTTAATTTAAAATAGAAGAAAGTTCACTCATAGGAAAAACTGTTTGCTAATGAGTATTTTAATTGATCAAATCATTTTGGTTTATTGAAGATGAAGATACCATTAGTTTTGATCAATCAAGAGAGAAGACACAAATATGGATAAAAGCAAAATGATGGAGTTGAAAATTGTGAATATAAAAATAAAGTATTTCCTATCTTGTTTTTCTTTAAAAGCAATATGTTTTCTCTAAGAAAATATCAAAAAAGTAACCAACTAATGTCTGAACATTTTCAATTTTAATCAACCACAAAGTGATATGTGTCTTCATTTTATTAACTTATTTTTTAACTTCAAATTTCTCACTCTTTATTCTTTTCTCTTAATTCAAATTTCAAATCTCCTTTATATTTATTTTTTCGTACATTTTCACTTTCTTGTAATTTTTCTCTTTAATTTTCTCTTTAATTTTTTATTTTATTAATAACAAATAAAAAAACTGGACCCCTTATTAATGTAATGAAGATGAACACAGAAAAATAATGAATTTTCAAAATATAAATTTAGTCCTAACAAAAAAACATAATTAGTTTGTTCTGGACTGGGCCAAGATTCGGCCCAATCTAACTTCGGCCCACTTAACCATGAGGGTCCAAACTATCTCATGGCCCATAAAGAGCACAGCCTGCTCGTCTACCCTTTGTCGGGCGTAATGCTCCCCGCGAGCTGCCTGGCGCCATGCTCCCCGCGAGCATCCTCACGCCGAGGACCCTGCCATTCGCAGGGCTCCTTCATATCCAACCCCCCGAATAATGCAGAGTCCACGTGGTCCCTAAAAGACCGCGTCTTCCTTGAACTTTGGAGCGGTTAACCAGGACAGAGGGAACTCACGCACCTCTGGTATTTGCGCCCAGGAAACCTGGCAGTCTCCTAGTTGGGCCTGGTAATCCAGCCCAATAGCGAGATCATGGCCCAGCGTTGGGGGCTATAAATGCCCTCTTTCATTAGAGGGTCAGGTATTCAATTCTTTCTAACCTTTAGCTTGTACTTTCACTCCTTTGCTCATCTTCTCACTTTGGCATCGGAGTACCTTGCAGGTACACCCCCCTTCACTTCACATAGATCCAACTTGCGAGAAAGCCTTGACGATCCTTTTGATCCAGTACGATCAGTGGCACCGTCTGTGGGAAACAAGCTTCCCCGTCTTTAACAAACAGAGATCAAAGCTAATTCACCCCCGATCATCATGGCCGACAACAACACCAACCAAAATCCTGATCCCTTCCATCTCAATCCTCTCATTCACGGTACCACTGCTGAAGGACATAATCGACACCGACGAGAGGGACAACAGTCCCCTGCTGACGGGCAAGGAAGACCAAGACATGAAATCTCCCAACCCAGCAGGAACGAGCAAGCTCAAAACAACAGGAACGAGCAAGCTCAAAACAACAGGAATGAGCAGTCTCATGTCCATAACGGGCCAGAGGAAACTCGAAACCAGAACAACGAAGCTGACTCCAGAGACGGGCAACCAGCCTCTTCCTTCACTCACACCTCCGAGAGGCAAAGGACCCAGTATGAGGACGACCAAGAGCAAGTCGATGTCCCCGAGGACACTGAGTCCACAACTGTCCTTTTGCTTGCAGCCCTCAAGAAGACCAACCGCCTCATCCAACAACAAAGTGAGCGGATCGACAGGCTGGAAAGGAAGCAACAATCGCGATCTCCCCCACGGAGACGCCACCGATCGCGTTCCCCTCCTCCTCTCGCTCCCTGCCTAGGAGGCATCGTCGCCGATCACCCTCTTCCTTGCGCTCCCCAACTAGGAGGTACCGTCGCCGAAGATCCTACTCTCGCTCTCCTCCGTGAAAGAATAGGAAAAACCAGAAGCCTGAGGTGGAAGAAACTGGAAGCCTTTATCCCGAACAAGATCACCGAGGCCCCACCAAGACTGTGGCGAAGACCCGCGAGCGTTCTCCTCCCGAGGACAATCGCAAAACTTCTGAAAAATCACAAGAAAAACCTCGGCGAAAACACAGCAACCGTGGAAGGCACTCAACCTCCCCCGGACCAAGTGACGAGGAAGACTTCCGCAGCCCTCTATCGGAAGAGATCCGACGAGCCGTCCTGCCCCGGGGAATGGAAAAACCCCCTACCCTGGATCTCTACGATAGAACCACCGATCCGGACGATCATATCTGGAGCATCGAAGCCGTCATGGATTATCACGTGGTCCGAGGATCCATCAAATGTCGGATCTTCCCGACCACGCTCAGAAAGGGAGCAATGACTTGGTAAAGGAACCTTCCTCCCAACTCCATCCACTCCTGGACAGAACTCAAGAAGCTCTTCTCCAACCACTTCACGGCCTCCCGCCGACAATCGAAATCTGAAGCGACCCTCGAAGCTGTCATCCAGGGTATCGACAAACCTCTCCGGGAATATCTCGACTGATTCAACAAAGAGGCCGTCCAGGTGCAGACAACTGACCATATGAAGAGGTACCTCCTCGAACGAGGGCTCCTCCCAGGGAGCGACTTCAAGAAGGCCATCAAAATTGAGAAGGTGCGCACCATGGACGCCCTCCTCCTCAAAGCCCAAGCTTACATTGCTTTCGAGGAAGGCGAAGCAGCCGTGAAGAAGGCCTCAAGAGGCAACGACGCTGCCCGCAGTTCGAGCCAAGAATGCCCTCTTTCACGCCTAGGCCACAAAAAGAGAAAAGATGACAGGTCCCGCGACGCGAAGGAACACAGGGGACCATTTGGTCGTTTCAATGAGTACACCCCCCTGATCGTGTCACGCGAGCGTATTCTGTCCGAGTGCAAAAGCACCGAGTTCAAAAACTCCAACGTCAAACCGCCAAGGCCAAATCCCACCAGGCCGGGGGCCGACAAATCTAAATGCTGCCAATATTACAACAGTCATGGGCATCTGACCGATGAGTGCATCCACCTCAAGGATGCCATCGAAATTCTGATAAAGGAAGGTCGCCTGTCTAAATACACGAAGAAGGGAGAATCTTCCCGGAGAGAAGGGCTTAGGAACTCTGACGAGGATAATTCACCAGATGGCCGACCATTGCAAGTTGCTTTGTCCGTCACGCCACCAGAGGACTTCATACCTTCAGTTGGAGCGACCTCCGCTCTAAGCACATGGGAAGGATTCCCGACCGCGATGGTCATCTCTAATGGCGGGGATCCAGGTTCTCTCACGATCAGCTCCGTAAAGAGAAAGTTTGACGAGCTAATCAACGCCAACTCAGACCTCGGCCCAACCCTCCAGAAGTTCAGAGGAAAGTCAGACCCAATCACCTTCTACCTCGAAGAGCTCCCCGGCGGAGCCCCAAATGCTACAATCCCCCTGGTCGTTCGAGTGAGGATGGCTAATTTTGATGTCCGTCGAATCTTGATCGACGAGGGAAGCTCGGTTGACATCATGTATTCCCGTCTCTTTCAGACCCTCAAACTGGACGACTCCCATCTCACTCCGTACGTAGGCTCCGACCTCCAGGGCTTCAACGGAACTACCACCAAACCCTGGGGTTACGTCGAATTGATCATCACGTTCGGGGAAGGAGAAGCTTCCAGACAAGTGAAGACACGATTCTTGGTGATCGACTGCAAGACCCTCTATAACTGCATCATCGGACGACCCGCTCTAGCCGAGCTCACAGCCGTCCCCTCGACCGTGCACCTCAAAATGAAGTTCTACACGAAAAGGGGACGAGTAGCCACTATCAACGCCGACATCGAAGCAGCCAGAAGAATATTCGATGCATCGATGAAAGGATTACAGCTGATCACCCCTCCTTCCAGCTCCAACAAGAAGCCAAGAGCCGAAGACAAGCCAGCTCGAGAAGACCCCCAGCAACTGACCAACGTCAACTCGGTCGACCTCGACGCTGGTTTTACGAAGGAGGAACTGAAGAACAGCGAAGAGCCACAATCAAGGACGACCCACCCCGTCCGACCCATCCCGGACGGTGATTTCGAGCTCATCCCACTTGGCGACAACCCTGACAAGGCGGTGAAGATCGGCAAAGACATCCCAGATCTGCCGAGGAAACAACTCGTGGCTTGCCTTCGAGCCAACGCTGACTTGTTCGCTTGGAGCGCAACTGAAATGCTCGGACTCGACCCTGGGGTCGCCTGCCACCATCTCTCCATTGATCCAGCCGCAAAGGTACTAGTTCAACGTAGGCGTCGGCAGTCTCCCGAGAAAGCGGAGGCTGCCGAGAAAGCTGTAAAAGACCTCCTAGAGGCAAATTTTATTTCCGAGGTCAAATATTCAACTTGGCTCTCAAATGTTGTACTAGTTAAAAAATCTAATGGAAAATGGAAAATGTGCGTTGATTATACTGATGTTAACCGGGCTTGTCCCAAAGATGCTTATCCATTGCCTAACATTGACAGACTGGTCGATAACTCGGCCGGTTATAAATTATTGTCTTTTATGGATGCTTATTCAGGTTACAACCAAATCCCCATGGCGAGGTGCGACAAGCAGTGCACGGCGTTCATGACCGAGTCGGGCAACTATTACTACAATGTAATGCCCTTCAGACTCAAGAACGCCGGAGCCACTTACCAGCGGATGATGAACAAGGTATTCCGAGGAGAAATCGGTGACACCCTCGAGGTATACATGGACGACATGATCGTCAAATCCCGGGAAGACACCGACCACACCATGCATCTCGAACGAGTATTTGAGCAGGCCAGGTCCTGCAAGATGCGTTTCAACCCAGAGAAGTGCACCTTCGGCGTTCGGGCAGGTAAGTTCCTCGATTTCTACTTGACAAAAAGAGGAATAGAGGCCAACCCGGATAAATGTCGAGCATTCTCAGAACACCCCACACCTAAAAATAAGAAATGCATCCAAGTCTTAAACAGGATGCTCACAGCATTGTCCCGTTTTGTCGCGAAGTCCACCCAGCACGCTCTCCCATTCTTTAAATTACTGCGCAAGGAAGCGACCTTTGAATTCTCCGAGGAGTGCGAACAAGCGCTATCCCACCTCAAGCAAGTCCTCTCGGAGCCACCCGTCCTCTCCCGATCGGGAAACGACGAGATCCTATACCTTTACCTGGCCGTCTCTAACGAAGCGGTTAGCGCGACCTTAATCCGATAGGCTGAAGACGGGCAGAAGCCCGTGTACTTCACCAGCAAAGCCCTACAAGGACCCGAGGTGCGATACCAACAAATCGAAAAATTCGTGCTGGCACTGATAATAGCCTCCCAAAGGTTGAGGTACTACTTCCTCGCCCATACCATTGTCGTCCGAACCGATCAACCAATCAAACAACTCCTCGGCCGACCAGATATGGCCGGGAGAATGCTAAAGTGGTCCCTCGAGCTATCCGAGTTCGACGTCCAATACGAAAGCAGAAAAGCACTGAAAGCCCAGGCGCTGGCCGATTTTGTAGCCGAGATGACTTCGATCACCACCTCCCCTTCTCCTGTCGAGAATAAATGGACCATCTACGTAGATGGCGCCTCCAGCAGCTCGGGAAGCGGAGCAGGCATCATCCTGGAGAACGACGAAGGGCTCATCATTGAGGTATCCCTAGTCTTGTCTTTCACCACGTCAAACAACTAGGCCGAATACGAAGCTTTCCTAGCGGGCCTACGACTCGCCGAGGATGTGGGTGCCCGGGAGGTAAAAATCTACACCGACTCCCAACTTGTCGCATCCCAAGTCAACGACGATTACCAGGCCAAAAACGACGTGCTCGCCGAGTACCTCGCGCTGGTCAAAGATAAAATGAAAAACTTTACAAAAGCAGAAGTCGGGCATATACCTCGGTGTCGCACGCTCGCGAAAAATGAACAGAGTCGCCACCAATATATTTATCCCATAAGGGAAAGGAATACCAGGAAACCTAACAAAGGAAGGAACAGGGTCTTGCGACCAGAGAATCAAGGTACGGGAGTCGGTTACGCAAGGGGAAGGTATTAGCACCCCTCGCGCCCATCGTACTCGATGGTATCCACCTATGTTTGTTTCTATCTAAAGGGTGTGTACTATGTCTATGTCTACATGCGAATGAATGCAAAAGAAATACGGGGAAAAGAAGGAAATATTTACAAATGTGCTCGTTCAAGCCCCGCGACTTGATGCCTACGTATCCTTTTCAGGAATCAGAGCGCCATAGTTCGGCTCCATAGTTTCTGTTTATTTTTGTGTTTTTTAGTTGGGCGGAGTTAACGCTCGCGCTCTTGCATAAGGGATCGACCTAGGATGCAATATAGCGGAGATAACAATGCCCTTAAGAAAGGAGAGAAAGAGAGAGAGAGAGAGAGTTTGAGTGTTTCGAGGAAATCCCTAAAGCAAGGGAAACTCGAGTTACTCTTTGGTTTGTGTCTTTTAGAATTTGGGAACTTACGCCCGAATGGAACCCTAAAGCAAGGGAGATCCAAGCACTCGAATGATTCCCTAAAGCAAGGGAGATCCAAGCTTCCATTCCCTTTTTAATGATTTTCACTTTTTTATTAATGTTTTTTAAGTGTTTTCTTTGTATTTTTTATGGGGATTTTATTTTGAATATTCTTTAGATGTTTTATGTTGTAAAAGAAAAAGAAACTAGCCTAAGTATGAAGGGAATTTCTACCTAATGTTATCATGGTTTCTACCTAAGGTTAGGGATAAAAGACACATGAAAAATAAAGCAAAAAGTGGAGTATATGAAAATAGCATAAGAGCATGAAAAAGAACAAGTAGAAAATATAGTAAAAGTGGACTAAAAATACTACTATTTTTATGAGTTTTTTAATGAAAGATGATGAGTTCTAATTCAAGCAAAAGGGATTAAAACAATTAGCCTAAAACTAATATTTTTTTATGATTATTTTCTATGTCAACATTGTATCGAAGTCTAAAAAATGATAGGAGAAAATTAGTATTTTATTTACTCAAAGAAGTAGTAAAAATCTAATTAACCTAAAAAAAAAAAGATGGAAACAGGGAGGTGCATATTGAAATTATGGTGCAGTAAGAAATTAGGCGCAGGGCCCAGAGGGAAAGGCCCAGAAGAGTTTTTATTCAAATTCTGATCAGCACAAAAAGTGGACATGGGCCTTAGGAGGGTGCATTCAACAACGTGGCCCAAGAGTTTGTTTTCAGATTTTTTATTAGCACCAAAAAGAGTGGTGCCATGGGCCTATAGGGGTGAGATGAGCAATTCGTGGCCCAAGGGAAAGAGTCCAGTTTTTTGTTCAGATTAGTTTCAATTAACTTCACTTAATTTCTATTAAAATCTAATTAACACCAATTAGCACCAATTAATCTAATTAACTCTAACTAATTCTAATGTTAACAAAAACAAGAAAAAGAGGAAATTAGGGTTCAGTATATTGTGACCTTTCGCCTTCTACGCAGACTCTACCTTCTCGTTCCTCACACTCGTGACCAAAACGGTGCAAGCGGCGGCCGGAGATCCTTCCCTCCGACTCCCTATGAACTCGCGGCGGTGGCGACGACCACCGAACTGCTCCCTCTCCGGCGACGGTGCAAAGACGCCACTCTCTTATCTAAAACCCTCACTTGTCTCCGTCTAATTCCCACTCTCGCTCCGCCCTTGCCTCTCTCGGATTTCTCTCAGCTTCAATCGATCAATGACATCCGCGGCGGAGTCCTTTCAATGATCCTTCCGCCGCCGTCCAAATCTCATCACCGTCTCAATCTCTGTTGATGAAGATGATGTTCAGAGTTTAAGAATGAAGCTTCAAAGAGAGAGTTCAAGTTCTGATTATGGTGAGTTCTTGAAGATTGTTGGTGAATTCAGTGATGAGAGTTCTTGGAGATTGGTTGAAGAACGATTCTGGATTGAAGTTTTTGCTGTAGATTTTCGGTTATGGTTTTTCGGTGAATTGGGATGAATATGAAGGTTAATCAAAGCAAGATTGAATAAGTGAAGAAGAGGAGAAGAAGATTCAGTTCTCAGGTGCGTTTTTCTGAGTTTCTGTTATGAGCTTTCTATCCTCTCCGATTTCTGTTAGCTTTCTCATTCTTTTCTTCTGCAATTGGAGGTGGTGAAGGTGGTGGATTGAAGAAGTGATGGAAGAAGAGAGTGAGAGAATGGAGCAAGATGAATGTTGAAGTTTGAAGGTGAAAATGGTGGATGAATGGTGTGTGAAGGGGGTGAAAATGAATGTGAAGTGAACGTGAAGTTTGAAGAATGGCTGGGATGAAGGGAGAGAATTGAAGATGAAGTTGATTGTGTGGAGAAAATGGTGGAGAGTTGGATGTTTATATATGATGAGTGATCGATGAATAGAGATGATTTCTTGAATGTGGAGCTTAGAATGTGATTGGCAGCATGTTTTTTCATTTTTCCTGAATGTGGGACTCTGTTTTAAATTCGATTTTTTTGTATTGTGCAGGAGGGATATGGCAAGGTCTTGAAGAATGGATAGGAAGCAAAGCAAGAACATCGTTTTGGATCAGTTTGGTAAGTGATTGTTTGATTAGATTGTTTATGTATGGTGTTTTGAAATGGTTAGAATTAGTTTTTGAATTTAATATGGCAACAGTAGGTTTAGTGGATGGATTGCATATTGTGTGAGTTTTGTTTGAATTTGGATTGGAAAAAGTTTGGTTTTGTGGAATGTTACTAGTTAGAGATAGTTATTCTGAATGTTGAAGTTGGTTGGCGGTTTGAAATCAGTTAGGAAACAGTTGGGGAGGTTTGAGGATGGATTAGTAGGAAAACTGTTAGTAGTTAGCTTATTGCTAAAACTTGGTAGAAATTGTTGACAGTTAGTAAAAATGGTTTGGGTTAGTTATAGGGAAAGTAGCAGCAGGTATGGAAACATGGTTTGCTAGCCAATCTCACTCTCTTTTCCCTTGTGCAGACTCGGTTTTGGATATGACAATTGCTTATTTTTCTGTTTGGTAAATGCACATGTATGTGGGGCTGAATGTTGTATGGAGTGGGTATTCTGGTTTTCATGGCTGGAAGTTTATGGAATGCTATTTGTATGTGATGATTGTGAAAATGCAGGGCTGGAATTATGGTGCAGCAGCTGAACATGGAACAGTCTAAATTCTGTTTTTTGTTATTTCAAGAACTGGTTTTGAAATGAATGTTAGATGGTTGTTAGGATTAGTAAGTGGCTGATTACGTATGTGTTTATGGGGCTGTTTTGAATGGGAACAATTGTGTGATGATGAATTGGTTTAGTTAGAAATGGTAGTCTGTGTATGCAGGAAGATTGTATATTTTCTGAGTTCTTTGGTTCAATCTTGGTCAATTCATATGCTTCTGTTTTCTTTTTCTGAATATGGCTGCAGGTTTAGAATATATGGGAAAAAGCCACATGGGAACAAAGTCTCAAAGGTGAAGAGAAATTGAAGATTAATATGGGGAGTGGGTTTTGATGTAATATTTGTAATGAATGTTTTTTTTGTAATGGATGGGGACATGGCTTGGCAAAGATGGATCAAGACTCGAAATTAGTTTTGGTTTTTTGTGTAATTTGTGAAGAGTTTTGGTATAATTTTGTAATGAACCTTGAATAGATTTGCAAATATAATTGGAACATAGACAAAATTTTGTGGTGATATTATGATGATAATTGAATGAATGTTATAGATGTTGAATGGGCTTTGTACCTTTTTTGTAGTTTTGTATGAACTTGTGAATGAACATTGATGGAATTTTTATGGATATTTGTATGAGGTTTGAGCATCGAATTTTGAATGAATGTAAACGAGGTTGGATTCAGGATGAATGGATTTGAATTAACAGTCTTGAACTCAGAATAACTCATGTGCAAAATTCCTTTGAATCACTCTTGAGTGATGAATAAAACATGCACTTGAGATCCTCGATATCAATATCAAAAGAGAACCATAACCCACAAACTTGAATCACACTTCTCGCCCATTTAGAAATATTGAACTCATAGCACCTGAACGAATGTTTCACCATGTTGAATCCAAATCCATCCTCACTTCTTGATGAGATCAACCTATTAGCTTTCTTGCCAAAGCTTTTACTTGGGAAATCCTTAAAAGATAAGGCTTGAAGCGTGAGGAATCCTTGAAGAAGATATGAATTGAAGCGCATAAAAACCTCTTGACACGAAATCCAATTAAACTCCACAAATGAATCTTAACAAGCTTAAACACCACGAATGACAAACACGTTACAGTGCATATGCAAAAACCAGTTGACACAAGCTTATCTGAAGTAGGAATCTCGAAACCATAGAGGGACCTTATCGTCGTCGGAGAGAAATACTCAGCCATTGATCTTGAGCATGAGAACAAACGAGTTCTTTGCATCGCTAATGAAAGAAGGGCTCCAACTCGGATAAAATCGACGAGTATGCCACTAGCTCTCTCACGCGGAAAAGATCTCATTATATCAATCAATTTCAAAATCGTGGGGTATAACCACTCGTTTCGACGATTAACGGTGTCTAAACTTTTGAAGAAAAGCCACTAAGGGCAAAACATATTTTTTGAGAAAAGGTTTTGAAAAGGTTTGAAAACATAAGAAGGTTTTTGAAAAAGGGAGAAGATTTTGAAAATTTAAGAAGGGGAGGAGATGAAGAGGCTATCCTATTGCGTAAAATAAAAGCTAAGGAAAAGAACGGTCTAACCGAAATAAGAAGCCAACACTTGACATTGAGAGTCAAGGTAGATTTCCCTTCCTTTGGAATATCAATACCAACACATTAACACTTGGGGGATCCAGATGAACTTATTGTCTTAGCACCACTTTTCATTAAGCACATTAAGATTCTGACGAAAATCGGGCAGAGTAGCGGCTGTTTTCGGGTAAAATCCTTATCTCAATGCCTTGGAATTAACCATCAAGGGCTTTCAAGGAAATACCTGCACATACAAACAGACAACAATCCAATGCCAGACAGACAGAATAACAGCAGAGTAATAACAGAATAAGAGTCCAGAGGCACTAGGTCCATAAGTCCGAATCTCCAAAATGCTAGGGATAGTAACCAATAGTCCAAAGAGAGCCTTATGTATTTTTTAGATTTTGGTTGTTTATTAGTGTTTTAGCATAAAAGTAAAGTATGGTCCAAGTGGACAAAAGGAAAATAGCGGAAGAATAAACATATGTCCAAGTGGACAAAGAGAAAATAGCGGAATTATAAACGTCCAAATGGACAAAGAGAAAATGGCGGAATGTAAATATGATGAAATGATAAAATAAAGCGATAAAGCGAGAAATATAATGAGCGGTATAATAAATGGCGGAAATTAAAGTTAGTTGTTAAATGTTAAAGATAACCATCTTGAAGCTTGTCAAGTATGTTATCAAAGTTAGTAATGAAGATCGATGGTGAGTGAATGATGTACTCGGATTTAAGGTCAATGGAAACTTATCAGAAGCTTGATAAAATCATAGCGACTACACGATAAATTTCCATGAGTCATAAATCAACCGCATACAATTCTCTTCAATATTTGATCTTTTATCGAGTCGGGACAAATGTAGGAGAACTCTCCATGTATCAAGATCATCAATCAAAAGAAATAAGAAGGAGAAGAAGAAATGATCTAGCCTTTATCAAGAATCCATAGAATTCTCAAGATATCAAGACTTTCATCGATCAAGAGAAAATAAGATGAAAAAAAGATAAGAATGAAAACAAATTGATCTAGTCTTTATCAAGAATCCATAGAATTCTCAAGATATTAAGACTTTCATCGATCAAAGGAGATAAGATGAAAAGAAAAGAATGAAAACAAATTGATCTGGTCTTCATCAAGAATCCATAGAATTCTCAAGATATTAAGACTTTCATCGATCAAAAGAAAAATAAGATGAAAATAAGAATGAAAACACAAAAGATAATCAACTCACACTATCATTAATATCATTCATCCATTTTGGTGGATTAGGTCATTTCAAACCTATCAACACCCTAGATCCAATGATATTAATGAAGTGTAGGAAGAAGGAAGCCAAAACAAGCACAAAAAAGGCAAAAAACCACATTCTGCCTGCTGGAAATCGATTTCATGCAGGGGGAAATCGATTTCCATAGTGCAGTTTTCAGAAAAACAAGTTACGTTCAGCAGGAAATCGATTTCAACCTTAAGGAAATCGATTTCCTCAGTGTAAATTTCAGCAAAAACAGCATTTAAAGGCATGGAACTTGATTTGAACAAATATACAAACACCTTATGATCATACATCAAATAGAGCACGAATTTTCCATCAAATTACTATCAATTAGCACCAATATAGCATCAAAGATGCATCACACAAGCACAAAAGAATCACATTATGATAGATGAAAAAGTATGATGAAAATTACCAAATCTTGAACAAAACTTAGATCTACTTCAAGAATCACCAACACAAATCTTGATCTCTCAACAATTGAAGAAAAAAGAGTGAAATGGATGGTGGCTTAGCTCAAAATTTGTGAGGTTCAAGATGTGACTCACAAATTTTATGAAGGAAAAAGAGCTTTGGTGAATTTTGGTAAGGATGAGGAGAGAAATTGCAAGGGATTTGTTGGCTCTCAAAGCTTGAGAAATGAGAGAGTAGTGGGCTCTATTTATAGGATGAGAGCAAGAGTAGTGGTAGTTTGGTCTTTTTGCATTTGGTAATTAGCTTGTGTTTAATTGGTGATTAAAGTGGCAATTAGATGGTAAAAAGTGGTAAAATGAGGTTAAAATGGAATTAATGAAGGGAATTATTTTGATGAGGTGGGAAATTGGTAAAATGACAAAAATGGTCAAAGAAAATAGGTGCCAAAATCAAATCAAGCTTCCCTCTCTATTTTTTTTTTGAATTTCGCCTGAAGGAAATCGATTTCCCTAGGAGTGAAATCGATTTCACTCTGTTCCAGAAGAGAATTTGGCGCAAAATACACTAGGGAAATCGATTTACCCAGGAGGGAAATCGATTTCCTGCTGTCCAGAATGTGATTTTGTTGAAGATTGCTGCAGGGAAATCGATTTACCCAGTAGGGAAATCGATTTCATCAGTCAAAAATTTGGAAAATGCCTTGTTTATTGCATGTCTTGGCTTGGTACCTACAAAACAAAAGCCTACAAAGAAACAAAGCAATATTTTTGGTATTTGGGTTAGTATAATATGCATACAAGATAAACAATCATTGGTGCTTGATGGTCCCTCTTATTGATGAGGTGAGTGCAACACCACAAACAAAACTTCCAAGTGAAGCTCTTGATTAATGATTGGGATATGAATGGTATAGGATCTTAGGGTCAAAAATTGGGGTATGACAGATGCCCCTATTTAAGTTTCTTCGATTTGGAGATACGATGATTGGAAATCTTCGTTTTGACAAAATCGAAGAGACTTAAATATATAAAACACAATTTTTGATCTTAAGATGCAATGCAATGTTTAATGAATGCATATGATGATAATAAAGCATGACAACACTGGGGAGTAAAAGGTACTCCACTGGGGAAAATAAATGTCTTGCTGGCAAATCTCCGCTGGGGAAGGCAAGACTTTGTTGGAGAGATGAAACTTTGGAAAGAAATTTCTCTGGGGAAAACACTTCGCGTCAGAGAGGTTATAAAATCCTCTTTCACTGGGGATGAGAAAAGGGGAACATCCTCTTTCACTGGGGATGAGAAAAGTATGCATCCTGAATCAGAATGCCAATCTTCCGTTAACAGAAATCACACCATCGTACCACTGATGATATGAAGAGATGTACCACCGTACCACTGACGATAACACATACCAACGTTCTACTGAAGGCATGAAAGAGATATACCACCGTACCACTGATGATATAAAAGGGATAAATCATCGACGTACCACTGACGATGAAAGAGATGTACCGCCGTACCACTGACGATAACACATACCAACGTTCCACTGAAGGCAGGAAAGAGATATACCACCGTACCACTGATGATATAAAAGGGATAAATCATCGACGTACCACTGACGATAAAGAGATATACCGCCGTACCACTGACGATAAAACATACCAATGTTCCACTGAAGGCATGAAGAAGATATACCACCGTACCACTGATGATATAAAGGGATAAAACATCGACGTACCACTGACGATGAAAGAGATATACCGCCGTACCATTGACGATAACACATACCAACGTTCCACTGAAGGCATGAAGAGATATACCACCGTACCACTGATGATATAAAGGGATAAAACATCGACGTACCACTGACGATGAAAGAGATGTACCGCCGTACCATTGACGATAACACATACCAACGTTCCGCTGAAGGCATGAAGAGGTATACCACCGTACCACTGATGATATAAAAGGATAAAACATCGACGTACCACTGACGATGAAAGAGATGTACCGCCGTACCATTGACGATAACACATACCAACGTTCCACTGAAGGCATGAAGAGGTATACCACCGTACCACTGATGATATAAAAAGAGATGATTCATCGACGTACCACTGACGATGAAAGAGATATACCGCCGTACCACTGACGATAACACATACCAACGTTCCACTGAAGGCATGAAAGAGATATACCACCGTACCACTGATGATATAAAAGGGATAAATCATCGACGTACCACTGACGATGAAAGAGATGTACCGCCGTACCACTGACGATAACACATACCAACGTTCCACTGAAGGCATGAAAGAGATATACCACCGTACCACTGATGATATAAAAGGGATAAATCATCGACGTACCACTGACGATGAAAGAGATGTACCGCCGTACCACTGACGATAACACATACCAACGTTCCACTGAAGGCATGAAGAGCTGCCCCTTTGTACCAATGATGGTGAAGAGCAATCAATAATACTTTTTCAATGATTTGAGGATGCATACATAAATGCCTAGTCTCAATATTCATCATCCAGTGACAAAAATTCAATCCATGACCAAAATGGAAAGAAGCTGCCAAAAAGACTGGACCATGTGAGGGAGAAACTCACTGGTCTTCTGTTCGTAGTCATCTGAACAGAAAAACTGAAACATATTATCCACCTAGAAACAAATTCAGTGGGGATTTTCAAGGAAAGTGAGTTTTTTTTTCTGCTTAAGACACTCTAAATGAAAGAGCAATCTGTTTGACAGTAAACTTCATGATAGCAAATGTGAAATGTATGATTGTTTTTTATGTATGTTAATGATGCATATGCTGCCAAAACTTAGCACAAGAATTAACTCAAGCGATGGAGTGCGAAGATAACATAATCAAGCATGTCTCAAGCTGAACATCAGAGCAAAAAATGCTATAACAATCTTTTGATGGCTTTAGAATAAATGCTGCCCAACATTAGGGAATATCAGAGCTAAGAGAACACAGTAGTTGAGTTCTACACCATATTTGAACCAGGCCAAAGGTGCATTGAGTGGAACACATTCTTCTTCTTTTGCATTATGAATACATCAGCCTATCCATTCCTTGTAATGTACTCATGAATCAAAGTAAAACTTCTTTTATAATTTTCAAAAGGATTTTGTTGAAATCAATTTTCTTTTTGTTTCAAAAATTACTATCAACAATAAATGACATTTTGAGAGATATGGAAGAAATGAGATTGCCAATAAAGGGTAAAGGCTCAAACTTTTTTAATAGAATGGTAGCCTACAAAAGGCAAGACCCCATGGATTATTACAAAATTTGGAAAGTGGTAATTTTGTGGAAAAGGTACATTGAAATCTAATGACCCTATCCTCTCTCCCAACTTGGAATTCCTGAGCAAAGGCTTCCGTTGAAATGTGTTGAACTTCTTCATGATAAACAGATGACTGCTGATGATCAAGTCTTGTCTGATGTAGTTACTTGCCATGAATCCCTAACTTTTGCCTGGACCGCCCTTTCGGGTTTTCAGTCCACCGGGTATTTTATTCTGTTTATGTCTCTAATTTTTGCCTGGACCGCCCTTTCGGGTTTTCAATCCACCGAGACGCTCTTTTTTGCCTAAGCCGCCCTTTCGGGTTTTCAACTTAGCGAGCTGTTCTTTTATTATTTTTAGGCAAAGTATTTCTTGACTACATCAGCATTCACGGGACGGGGGAGCTCCTCTCCATCCATAGTTGTAAGAATTAATGCACCGCCAGAGAAGGCTTTCTTAACAACATATGGTCCTTCAAAATTAGGAGTCCATTTGCCCCTTGAATCGAAGGTAAAAGACAAGATTCTTTTGAGCACGAGGTCGCCTTCTCTGAATACACGAGGTCGAACCTTCTTATCGAACGCTTTCTTCATTCTTTTCTGGTACAACTGACCATGGCATAAAGCCGTCATCCTCTTTTCTTCTATCAAATTCAATTGATCAAACCTGCTTTGACACCACTCAGCCTCAGATAACTTGGTTTCCATTAAAACTCTCAATGATGGAATCTCGACCTCAATAGGGAGCACTGCTTCCATACCATAAACCAAAGAAAAGGGAGTTACCCCTGTTGAAGTACGAACAGATGTACGGTACCCATGCAAAGCAAATGGGAGCATCTCATGCCAGTCCTTGTACGTAACAACCATCTTTTGCACAATCTTCTTAATATTCTTATTTGCTGCTTCAACAGCTCCATTCATCTTTGGCCTATAAGGCGAAGAGTTGTGATGTTCAATCTTGAAGCTTTCACACAGTTCTCTCATCATGCTGTTATTCAGGTTCGAGCCATTATCAGTGATGATCTTGCTCGGTACACCATATCTGCAGATGATGTTGTTCTTGATAAATCTGACCACCACTTGCTTTGTCACGTTAGCATATGAAGCAGCTTCTACCCACTTGGTAAAGTAATCGATTGCTACCAGGATGAATCGATGTCCATTCGAAGCCTTGGGTTCAATCATGCCAATCATATCAATACCCCACATAGAGAAAGGCCATGGAGAGGAAATGACATTGAGAAGTGTCGGGGGCACATGAATCTTGTCAGCATACACCTGACACTTGTGACACTTCTTTACAAACTTGTAGCAATCAGATTCCATTGTCAGCCAATAGTAACCTGCTCTAAGCATCTTTTTAGCCATCGAATGTCCATTGGCATGGGTACCAAAAGAACCTTCATGGATTTCATGCATCAACATGTCTGCTTCGTGTCTATCCACGCATCTGAGCAAAACCATGTCATAATTCCTTTTATACAAAACATCAGCATTGATGAAGAAACTGCCAACCAATCTCCTCAAAGTTTTCTTATCTTTATTTGATGCCCCAAGTGGGTACTCTTGGGTCTGAAGGAAGTGCTTAATATCGAAATACCAAGGCTTTTCATCTGTTGCTTTCTCAACTGCAAATACATGAGCAGGTCTATCAAGACGCCTGATTGTTATCCGAGGTTCCTCATTATGAAAATTCACTTTGTACATGGAAGACAATGTGGCTAAAGCATCAGCCATCTGATTCTCATCTCGAGGGATGTGGTGGAATTCAACTTTGTTGAAGAATGTCAATGGTCTTCTGGCGTAATCTTTATAAGGAATTAAACCAGGATGACGAGTTTCCCATTCTCCTTTAATCTGATTAATTACAAGCGCAGAATCTCCATAAACATCAAGAATCTTAATTCTCAGATTAATGGCCTCTTCAAGTCCCATGATGCAAGCTTCATACTCAGCAATATTGTTTGTGCAGTCAAAACATATTCTTGCAGTGAAAGGTACATGTGACCCATGTGGAGTAACAATAATGGCGCCAATTCCATGGCCATGAATGTTAGAAGCTCCATCAAAAATTAAACCCCACTTGGATTCAGGATCTGGCCCTTCTTCTGGCAATGGTTCATCCCAATCTTGAGATCTCAAATACATTATATCTTCATCTGGGAAGTCCATTCTGATAGATTGATGATCGTCGAT
Organism: Vicia villosa; assembly: GCF_029867415.1. Taxonomy (NCBI): domain Eukaryota; kingdom Viridiplantae; phylum Streptophyta; class Magnoliopsida; order Fabales; family Fabaceae; genus Vicia; species Vicia villosa. Next base: position 231,922,370 of record NC_081180.1, on the reverse strand, counting down.
TGGTTGGTGAGCGAGGTACTCTGCCAACACACTTCCTTTCACAGCTTTCTGAGCTCGATATTCAATATCATATTCTGATAACAACATTTGCCAGCGAGCAATCCTTCCAGTTAATGCAGGTTTCTCAAATACATACTTAATTGGATCCATTTTGGATATCAATAGGGTGGTGTGGTTCAACATATACTGTCTCAGTCGGCGAGCAGCCCACACCAAAGCACAGCAAGTTTTCTCAAGCAGCGAGTATCTTGTTTCGCACTCGGTAAACTTTTTGCTAAGGTAGTATATTGCATACTCTTTTCGACCAGACTCGTCATGCTAACCCAACACACATCCCATTGAATTTTCAAGTACTGTGAGGTACATAATCAAAGGCCTTCCCTCAGCTGGAGGGAGCAAAATGGGAGGTTCAAGCAGATATTCTTTGATGTTGTCAAAAGCTTTCTGACAATCTTCATTCCACACACATCCCTGATTTTTCTTTAACAACTTGAAGATTGGCTCACAGGTAGCAGTCATATTGGAAATGAACCTGGAGATATAATTCAAACGTCCGAGGAAACCTCTCACTTGTTTCTCAGTCTTAGGTGCTGGCATTTCCTGAATTGCTTTAACTTTATCAGGATCCACTTCAATTCCTCTCTGACTGACAACGAAACCCAATAATTTTCCGGAACGGACACCAAAAGTGCATTTGTTTGGATTTAAGCGGAGACGATACTTTCTCAAACGCTGAAACAACTTTAAAAGATCCTCCATGTGCCCTTCCTCTGACTGAGACTTGGAAATCATATCATCCACATAAACCTCAATTTCTTTGTGCATCATATCATGGAAAAGAGTAGTCATGGCCCTCTGATATGTCGCACCAGCATTCTTTAACCCAAATGGCATCACTTTGTAACAGAATGTCCCCCAGGGTGTGATAAAGGTTGTCTTTTCCATGTCTTCAGGTGCCATCTTAATCTGGTTGTATCCTGAAAAACCATCCATAAAGGAGAAAACCTCAAGCTTGGCCGTGCTATCTACCAACATATCAATGTGAGGTAGAGGAAAATCATCTTTCGGACTGGCTTTGTTCAAATCTCTATAATCCACACACATGCGAACTTTTCCGTCTTTCTTCGAAACAGGCACAATATTGGCAATCCATTGAGGATACACAGAAGTGACAAGGAAACCTGCGTCAATCTGCTTCAAGACCTCATTCTTAATCTTTTCTGCCATATCAGGATGACTCCTTAACTTTTGCTTGACAGGAGGACATTCTGGTTTCAACGGCAAACGGTGCTCCACAATATCTGTGTCCAACCCAGGCATATCTTGGTAGGACCACGCAAAAATGTCAACATACTCTTTAAGAAGCTCTACCATCCTCTTCTTAACATCTTGACCAAGCAGTGCCCCAATCTTGACTTCTTTTTTATCTTCTTCAGAACCCAAGTTGATGACTTCTAATGGCTCTTTATATGGCTCAATGGTGTCTTCCTCGTGCTCAAGCAGTCGGGAAATCTCATCAGGAATACATTCATCACTCTCTTCTTCCGCCTCATACACAGGACACTCAAAGTTAGGAGAGGGCACAGGGTCATTACTTTCAACGGTTTTATTGATTAATCTGCACAAATGATTATTATTTCAGGAAAAGGACAGATATATGCAAACATGTAATCGTGCAGATTATGGAAAAAATGAAAACATTTTTTTTAAGGTTTTTTGTGTTACCACTTTCCAGAAAAAAGCAAAAGGATAAAAATCATGTATATGCAGAAACAAAATGACTTTTATTGATGATTTTAATGTTTAAAACAAACAGAAAACAGCCCCAACAACTTCACTTTCATCTTGGGCAGAATGAAAGGATTTTGAAAAACATAAAAGCAAATTACTTTGAGACATGAGTACACTCAGGAATGTCAATGGTGATCCAGTTCTTAATCATCTTTCCATGGGTCACAAAGTTTGGCACTTCTGGCTCTGATTCATCTTCAACAATAGCGTCCACCTCTGGAAGAGTCGGATGTAGAAACCCAGCACTATGAAACATTTCTTGATAGGGACGAAAAGCAGATTCAGACTTCATCACAGACTTATCTGAGGCAGAAAATCCCAGACCAGCTCTATTCTTGTTCTCTTGTAGACTCACCATTTGTCCCTAGACTCCTGAATGTCCATTCTGAACCACCAGCTGAGCGTCTTTGAAGGAGGCAATGGAAGCTTCATCCTTTTTGATTTCATCATTAACAGACAGGGCTTGGAATGCAGTTCCAATGACTACCTAATCAGCTTCTATGGTACAGAACGAAGAGAGATGGCTAATCAGCAAAGCTTGTTCTCCATTCACAATAACCATCTTTCCATCTTTCACAAATTTCAACCTTTGGTGAAGAGTTGACGTAACTGCCCCAGCCTCATGGATCCATGGGCGTCCCAATAAGCAACTGTATGCAGGGAAAATGTCCATCACTTGAAAAGTAATCTTGAAGACAAATGGTCCAATACCAATAGGCAAATCAACCTCTCCGACCACTGATTTCTTCGATCCATCAAAAGCCTTGACGATCACATTGCTAAATCTCATTGGTGTGCCACCATAAGACAGCTTAGCAAGAGTGGATTTTGGCATGACATTCAGCGATGAACCAGTATCGATCAACACGTTAGACATTGAGTCCTCTTTGCAACTAACAGAGATGTGCAAAGCCAAATTATGATTTCTTCCTTCCTCAGGCAAATCTTCATCACTGAAGCTCAAATTGTTACATGCAGTGATATTTCTCACAACCCCATTAAACTGCTTCAAATGCAACTTGTGATCTACATAAGTGTTATCTAACTCCAAACCTATCAGTGTTTGAACATCATCTTGGAGGGCAGCACATCCCATTGGATCTTCACCACACAAAGGACAACCATCATGACTGAACTCTATCACTCCTTTTCTAACAAACCTCTCATGTATCTCCTTCAAAGATCCACGTAGAGCACAAATATTAGGCACACGACAGTGTCTCAAACTATGTTCGACCATATTGACAGCAAACGCTTCATGAATCGGCAATGGATTGTTCTGCACATTGGGAACGAGGCAAAGATCATGCACATTCTTTCCAAACAATTCTTTCCCACGCAAGGCTTTCATCTCCTTCTGCAATTCTTCAAACTGATCTTGGAAACCATCCATTCTGTCATGAATTTCACTTGGAGCAGCATCATAAATGGGCTCTGGGACAAAAGGACCAGTATGAACAATAGGAGATGTGTTGACCATAACAGGAGTCAACGGACGAGTCATCTCAGGAACAGACAAATAACCTTCAGGCATGCCCCAGGGATATCCATTAGGCATACGTTGCTGAGTAGCACCAACAGGAACAGCAGGAATTGTTGTAGCAGCAATTTCAGAAATCACAGTGGTCTGACCCTGAGCTTGGGCATTGGGAGGAGGAACTTGATTCTGATTCTGAGCAGCCATCAATGTCTCAACCAGAGCAGTGAGACGATCCACACCAGATCTCAAAGTAACAACCTCTTCACGTAGCTCACGATTCTCTTGTTCAAGACCTTCCATCTTCTTCTTGCAGTTAGCTCGAGTGTTATACCGGTGAGACAGCTTGATTCTGTATGAAGAACACTGAATAAGACCTCTGGAATACTCTCGGAAGCAAGACCAAAATGCAGAATGATGCATGAAATGCAATGCAAATGATTTTTATTTTTGGTTTTCAAGGAACTTTTAAGACATTAATTGTAAACATTAGCAAAAAACATCATAAAACATAACAATATTCTTTCATTAGTAATGGAAAAGCATACAAAAGGATTCAAAGATCCAAAATTACAAAACAAAGGAAAAGCTAAAAACTAGAAGGGAACACTTCTGACGAAGATCCATCCCCTCTCTGCAGCTTCCTACGGAGCTTCTCCAATTCATCTTCATAAAAGGCCTTCAAATGAGCATTCTCGACTATCAGCTTATCAGCAACCTCTTTCCATGCCACTGAATCTTCTTGTTGTCTCTTTCGCTTTTCACCATGTTGTTGAAGTAACTCTTCTTGATGACGAATCTGATCATCCTTTTCCATCAACCAACCATCTTGGATATCAAGCATTTCATCCTTTTCTTTCAAGTGTATCTTCAACTCTTTGTTCTCAAACTCCAAAGCATCTCTTTCCGCTCTCAACTTAGCCACGAGCTCTAGATGTTCTTCACTACTTTCAACAGGAGCAGTGGAAGACAATGGTGGAGTAACGAGTAGAGAAGGCTCCTCGAGTAAATAAGGCATCTGAAAAGTATGAGCTCTAGCTTGAACCCAATCAGTGTAGTCTTTGAGAGCAACACATTGTTTCGTTCCCAAATGTCTCTTCCTATCAACATGGTGCCAAGCACGCACAAACCGATTTCTCATATCCGAATTTCCATCTTGATTAAGATAAAAGATTCCTGACACAAGAATATTAGCGGGTCTCTCCTTCATGGGGTAGCAAAATTGACGCCTTGCAAGAATGGGGTTGTAGGTAATTCCTCCTTGTATACCAAGAAGAGGTACATTAGGGAATTCTCCACAACTATCAATAATCTCACCAATGTCATAAGCAGGATTGTACCAATGGATATTCCCATTAGTAAGAGGCATGATCTTCTGAGACCATGAGAGACCATCAGGATTGTTCAAGAAACTCTTAGCTTGAGGTAAGTGCGAAATAAACCACTTATAGAGCAACGGAGCGCAACAGTTGATAAGTCCACCTTTCTTATCATTCCTATGGTGAATGGAATGATAAGTATCCCCAAGCAAAGTAGGCACAGGATTCTCAATCATGAAAATCCGAATAGCATTAACATCAATAAAGTTGTCAATGTTGGGAAAGAGTATCGAACCATAGATGAGCAAGGCCAGAAGTGTCTCAAAAGCAATCATACTTCCTTTACTAGCCAACATAGAAGCCTTTCCAATCAAGAACTTGGAAGTCAACCCCCAAATTCCTCCTTTTTTAGTCATATTTGCTTTCACATCTGATATTTTCAAATGAAGAAGCTCTGCTATCTCATCAACCTGAGGCTCTTTTTCCAGACCACTAAACGGTATATCATTCGTAACTGGCAAACCAATCCAATAAGAATACTCCTCCAAAGTGGGCATAAGCTGGTAATCGGGAAAGGTAAAACAATGATAAACCGGGTCATAAAACTGCACAAGAGTCTCAAGAATCCCTTTTTCTACTTTGGTCTTCAAGACAGAGATCAATTTCCCATAACGGTTTTTGAAGTTGTCAAGATTAGGAACCAAAGTTGCTAGCTCTTTCAATTCCTTTGCACTTGAATTCCGGAAAGTGTACTTCTTGATGCTTCTCTTTTGATCCATGGTACCTGTGATGTTTACAAAAAATGTCTCTATGTTCCTTGAAAACCATTTGTGAATGTTATTTTTATGAATGCATGAATGCATGGTTTATGCATCAATCACAATCAAGAGCACACAAGATCACATCAGATCACACAAAATCACACAGTCCAGGTTCTTAGGTTCGACGTCACGAGCATGGAGCCATGGGTCTACCCATCCCACAAGGTGTGTTCTAGGGAATTTTGTACCTGCCAATCGGGTTCTACAAAGGTTCCCAGAGTTTTCAATCTTCTATCGGATATTACCGGCACGCACAATTGCTCATGGGCGCCAATAATATGCCTAAAAAGACCTCGTCTGAGCGTAGTATCGCATGACAACAAGCTCAAATTGGTACTTGATCTTGTTTCTGCACTACATCCTAAAAAGGCTTAGATTGGTTAAAAAGGTTCTAGGCCCTTCAGCTTCTACGGACACTCACTATTGAAAGTAATAGCGTTATCACGATGGTTCGTAACAACCTCTACTACCTTCCATGAGGCCTCCACTGATTGGGGTTCCACCATATGACGCTCATGGTAAGGATTGCTCCTGACATACGACTATTGGTCTTACCACCTCCTATCTCAAGTTACTCACCAAAGTTTGGGTTAGAACTTTATCTCATCACAGAGGAACCATCGAGCACCAAAAGGAAAAAAAGAAAATAAACAAACAAAGCACACAACAATATATACAGATAAAAACACACAGATAAACAAAAATAGGCTTAACACACTTAAAACTGGATCCCCAGTGAAGTCGCCATTTTTCTGTAGCGGGGAAAATCTGATATCGAAGCCATGGGATTGACTCGAATCAATATTCCGTTTGAAATCGCCACCGCGCTTTATTTTTTTCAAAGGAAAAGGGAAAAGAACGTAAAACCCAAAGTTTTGTTTTTAAAACAAGGAAGAGATCTCAGGTACGGGTGTTGATTATATGAGGGGAAGGTTTAAAGCACCCCTCATATCTGTGGTATTCCACAGGAACCTTTTTGAAAATCTGTGTGTGTGTGTGTGTGTGCTAAAAAAAAGGGTTTGTTTTATTTTTAAAATAAGCTCGGCAAAGCGTTTAGCTTTGGGCCTACATACCTTATCGTCGTCAGAGAGAAATACTCAGCCATTGATCTTGAGCATGAGAACAAACGAGTTCTTTGCATCGCTAATGAAAGAAGGGCTCCAACTCGGATAAAATCGACGAGTATGCCACTAGCTCTCTCACGCGGAAAAGATCTCATTATATCAATCAATTTCAAAATCGTGGGGTATAACCACTCGTTTCGACGATTAACGGTGTCTAAACTTTTGAAGAAAAGCCACTAAGGGCAAAAGATATTTTTTGAGAAAAGGTTTTGAAAAGGTTTGCAAACATAAGAAGGTTTTTGAAAAAGGGAGAAGATTTTGAAAATTTAAGAAGGGGAGGAGATGAAGAGGCTATCCTATTGCGTAAAATAAAAGCTAAGGAAAAGAACGGTCTAACCGAAATAAGAAGCCAACACTTGACATTGAGAGTCAAGGTAGATTTCCCTTCCTTTGGAATATCAATACCAACACATTAACACTTGGGGGATCCAGATGAACTTATTGTCTTAGCACCACTTTTCATTAAGCACATTAAGATTCTGACGAAAATCGGGCAGAGTAGCGGCTGTTTTCGGGTAAAATCCTTATCTCAATGCCTTGGAATTAACCATCAAGGGCTTTCAAGGAAATACCTGCACATACAAACAGACAACAATCCAATGCCAGACAGACAGAATAACAGCAGAGTAATAACAGAATAAGAGTCCAGAGGCACTAGGTCCATAAGTCCGAATCTCCAAAATGCTAGGGATAGTAACCAATAGTCCAAAGAGAGCCTTATGTATTTTTTAGATTTTGGTTGTTTATTAGTGTTTTAGCATAAAAGTAAAGTATGGTCCAAGTGGACAAAAGGAAAATAGCGGAAGAATAAACATATGTCCAAGTGGACAAAGAGAAAATAGCGGAATTATAAACGTCCAAATGGACAAAGAGAAAATGGCGGAATGTAAATATGATGAAATGATAAAATAAAGCGATAAAGCGAGAAATATAATGAGCGGTATAATAAATGGCGGAAATTAAAGTTAGTTGTTAAATGTTAAAGATAACCATCTTGAAGCTTGTCAAGTATGTTATCAAAGTTAGTAATGAAGATCGATGGTGAGTGAATGATGTACTCGGATTTAAGGTCAATGGAAACTTATCAGAAGCTTGATAAAATCATAGCGACTACACGATAAATTTCCATGAGTCATAAATCAACCGCATACAATTCTCTTCAATATTTGATCTTTTATCGAGTCGGGACAAATGTAGGAGAACTCTCCATGTATCAAGATCATCAATCAAAAGAAATAAGAAGGAGAAGAAGAAATGATCTAGCCTTTATCAAGAATCCATAGAATTCTCAAGATATCAAGACTTTCATCGATCAAGAGAAAATAAGATGAAAAAAAGATAAGAATGAAAACAAATTGATCTAGTCTTTATCAAGAATCCATAGAATTCTCAAGATATTAAGACTTTCATCGATCAAAGGAGATAAGATGAAAAGAAAAGAATGAAAACAAATTGATCTGGTCTTCATTAAGAATCCATAGAATTCTCAAGATATTAAGACTTTCATCGATCAAAAGAAAAATAAGATGAAAATAAGAATGAAAACACAAAAGATAATCAACTCACACTATCATTAATATAATTCATCCATTTTGGTGGATTAGGTCATTTCAAACCTATCAACACCCTAGATCCAATGATATTAATGAAGTGTAGGAAGAAGGAAGCCAAAACAAGCACAAAAAAGGCAAAAAACCACATTCTGCCTGCTGGAAATCGATTTCATGCAGGGGGAAATCGATTTCCATAGTGCAGTTTTCAAAAAAACAAGTTACGTTCAGCAGGAAATCGATTTCAGCCTTAAGGAAATCGATTTCCTCAGTGTAAATTTCAGCAAAAACAGCATTTAAAGGCATGGAACTTGATTTGAACAAATATACAAACACCTTATGATCATACATCAAATAGAGCACGAATTTTCCATCAAATTACTATCAATTAGCACTAATATAGCATCAAAGATGCATCACACAAGCACAAAAGAATCACATTATGATAGATGAAAAAGTATGATGAAAATTACCAAATCTTGAACAAAACTTAGATCTACTTCAAGAATCACCAACACAAATCTTGATCTCTCAACAATTGAAGAAAAAAGAGTGAAATGGATGGTGGCTTAGCTCAAAATTTGTGAGGTTCAAGATGTGACTCACAAATTTTATGAAGGAAAAAGAGCTTTGGTGAATTTTGGTAAGGATGAGGAGAGAAATTGCAAGGGATTTGTTGGCTCTCAAAGCTTGAGAAATGAGAGAGTAGTGGGCTCTATTTATAGGATGAGAGCAAGAGTAGTGGTAGTTTGGTCTTTTTGCATTTGGTAATTAGCTTGTGTTTAATTGGTGATTAAAGTGGGAATTAGATGGTAAAAAGTGGTAAAATGAGGTTAAAATAGAATTAATGAAGGGAATTATTTTGATGAGGTGGGAAATTGGTAAAATGACAAAAATGGTCAAAGAAAATAGGTGCCAAAATCAAATCAAGCTTCCCTCTCTATTTTTTTTTTGAATTTCGCCTGAAGGAAATCGATTTCCCTAGGAGTGAAATCGATTTCACTCTGTTCCAGAAGAGAATTTGGCGCAAAATACACTAGGGAAATCGATTTACCCAGGAGGGAAATCGATTTCCTGCTGTCCAGAATGTGATTTTGTTGAAGATTGCTGCAGGGAAATCGATTTACCCAGTAGGGAAATCGATTTCATCAGTCAAAAATTTGGAAAATGCCTTGTTTATTGCATGTCTTGGCTTGGTACCTACAAAACAAAAGCCTACAAAGAAACAAAGCAATATTTTTGGTATTTGGGTTAGTATAATATGCATACAAGATAAACAATCATTGGTGCTTGATGGTCCCTCTTATTGATGAGGTGAGTGCAACACCACAAACAAAACTTCCAAGTGAAGCTCTTGATTAATGATTGGGATATGAATGGTATAGGATCTTAGGGTCAAAAATTGGGGTATGACACAGGCGAAACCCTGTTTAGATTAACCTACGTCACCGAAGCCGTAATCCCCGTGGAAATCCGAGAACCCTTTCGTCGGACCGAGTCACCTCTCGAGGAAGAACTCAACGACGAGGCTATGAGGGAAGAACTCGACATAGTCGAAGAGATCCGAACCGGGTCTTCCCTCCGCGAAGCCAAACTAAAGCAAAAGATAGCTCTGCGCCATAACACTAAAGTCATCAGACGTGAGTTCGAAGTCGGCGCCCTAGTGCTCCGCAGAAACATGAAAGACTCACGCGAGGGCAAACTGGGAAGGCCCATACCGAGTTTACGACAAAACCGAGAATGGCGCCTATTACTTCGAGAACCTCCTCGGCGAAAAACTTGCTCGACCCTGGATTGCTGAAAAACTTAGACGCTATTACAGCTAGAAACAAGCTAACACTCCCCGAGTGCTCACCCCGAACACGAGAGGGCGACCGGGCACGGACTCGCGTCATGGTACGAACGCGAGCACTCCACGACAACGACAGTCGGAACTCCCAGCCGAGGAATGAAACCGGCTACGCGGGGGACCCTACACCTAGACCCACCGTGGCAGTACTTGCATGGCAGAACCCCAGCTCGCGATGGGACCGTACATGCGACGAGCACTTGGCCCCGACTGCAGTCTCGTACTCGCTCATAGCGCACACCTGCTCTGCGCACCCGGGTCGTACCCCACACGCCCGGAAATCAACCTGGGCCGAGCATAGTCAGTAACTAAACACTTCTAAGTATAATATCACTCGTCCGGATTACAAACATAATCCGATCACAAATTTCCTACAGCAATAAACATTCTAAGCACAAAGAGGAAATTCAAAACATAAACAACATTTGCAAAGACAAGAATATAATTAAAACCCGACCAAAGTGGCCGGTGATATCCAAATATTACAAAATAGACGGGCACGCAGGCCCCCAAAATGCCAGGCAAAGCCCCAAAATTCGGAAAGAGGAAACAATGGCACGCAAGTCGAGTAAACACAGGCACGCATGCCCAAAAAATCGAAACAAAGAAACTCATGCGTCTTCATCAGGAGTATCGGGCACCAGCTGACCGTCCACGATCCTCGAAGAGAGCCCAACGCCATCTATCTTCAGCTCTGGGTTCAGAAAGCGCAACTGCCGAACTGCGCTCTGGAACCCTGCTTCGGCCATATCGGCAAGTTCGAGCTTCATGTCGTCGATATTTTCAACAAACTCGGCCCTGAACTTCAACACGGCCACATCCGAAGACTCCTCCGCCGAGGGCGCCCAAGACAGCTCAAGGTCGGTAAACCTCTTCTTCTCCGCCTCCACCTCCTCTTCTTTCTGCTTCAAAAGATCTTCGATCCTCTTCTTCGTCTTCTCCCGAGCCGCTTTCAGCTTGGCCACCTCTTCCTTGGCGACCTTTTTGTCAGATTTCACCTTCTTCAAAGCCTCGGCAGAAACACTGTCCCCCTTTGCAAGCACATGAGCCATCTCCACGACCCTCATGAATGCAGCACTGTCACTAGCAAGCTGTTTGAGTAGCGCAGGGGCGATCATTCCCTCAACTCGACGAGCTTCGTCCAGGGAGACAGACAGAGGATACTTCTCGAATAAATGGCCCTCCTTGAAGCAGGGAGGGGGCGAGAATCCACGGTTGGGCCCCAAATTCGACGGTTCTTCCCGAGTCGCCTCAGCCGTGCGCATCTTCTTTGGAGTTTTCTCCCCTTCCACGATCACCTGAGGAGAACCAGCCGATCCTGAATTATCTCCCGAGGCAGTTGACCGGCTCTTGTTCTTTTCCCGGACCCTCTTGGCATCATGGGTTATCTTTAGAAGCTTCTCGTCCTTCAACGGCATGGCATCTGAAAAACAAACAAACAGATTAGCAAAGGGCGTTACTGAAGAAGAACAAGTAAGAAATATCCTAAGAACTACCTAGCAGCGCTCTAGTCTCCTCGAGCGTCCTGCAGGAAAGAAGAGCTTTCGTGTTGATGGCCCGTGCCTCAACTTTCGCTACACCGTCCTCGTCCAATACGAGCTCACCGCTCCTCGTCACCCACTGGGTCAGTGAGAAGCTGTCTACATATTTGCACAAGACCGCGTAGGACGCCGTCTCCTGCTCGTCCAAATCCGCGTCATCGCAAGCATAGCTCTTAGGAGGAAGATCGAAATGGCCCCTCCACCAGAAGAAAGGGAACATGCTACAAAGCTTGGTCCTAACCTCGCCATTCTCGTCCTGCTCAGGCCTCCCCTCCTCGTCACGGATCGTCACCATCTGAGCCAACGAAGTATACGCTGCCCGGTTTTGTAGACGAACAATGAAATACCGATCTTTGAAATCCTTCACCGAGTCGACGCAAATCTGAAAAAGTTTACGGTCGACATTCTTAAAGGAGACCCAACTAAATCGCCCACCGCCCGACTGCCTCTGAACGCGAAAGCAACGGCCGAACAGGGCGGTAGTGGCCCCGATCCCTAGGTAGTCTCAAACAACTTCGAAGGCACGCATGAAGGCGAAGGCGTTCGGATGTAACTGAGACGGAGCCAATCTGAGACCGGCCAGGAAAGCAATCTGGAAACTGGTGAAAGGAAGGCGAAACCCTAACTCCTTGAACACATGCTCGTACATCGCAAAGCTATCCCCGACAAAACGAGAACAGATCCGATCATTTTTGGACGGACACCCGACCTGGAAATTTAGAGGGTCGTTGGGCCCCGGATCTTCGAACTCCCTGAAGGCCCCATTTAGAGATTCGATGTACCGAGAAACCACGGTCAGAGGCTTGTTGGCCACCCAGTCGACACTATTGTCACAGTCATAGTCAAAGAGTGGGGTCGACGGAACTCCTTCCTCGGCGCCAGAACCGAGGGACCCCTCCTGTTCTTCCCCCTTCTCTATGGCAGCAAGATGAGAACTGTCAACCTCAATCACCTCAATGTCAGAACTGCTCGCAGCTGTCTCCCGCGAACTAGCCCACGAGCTAAATTCCGAGCTTGCCGACGAGCTGGACCCCGAGCGAGACCCTGAATTGGATTCACCTGCATGCAGAAGGAAAAAGTGAATTCGACGATTCATCAAATCCACCCTTCCACCGCGACGCAAGTGAAAGGGTAGATCAGCAGGCGTCGAAGCCCCCCGCTAAACCCCTCGTCAAAGATACACTTGGTTGCTAGCCGAGGACTCACCCCATCAAACTTAGCAAAATTGAACAAAATATACACGTTCGAATCCTACCCAACATGATCGACGGAACCCTTAAACGCGCCGAACATATTTATGAATGAGCCGAGGAAATGCATGAGTGCGCCGGTCAAACCCATGGGTTTGACGAGCCAAATCATGAAGGCACCGGGCGGTAACGGAAAAATCAACTACACTATAAACCTCTCCCAGGCATCGCTTGAATCTCGCGAAAAGAAACTGCCGAGTTAGACAATAAAACCAGCGGGGACGCAACCTGCGAATCCCCTGAAAGCAAAAAGACACATTCGAAATCAGGAATTAAAACCCAGTCGTACCTGATTGTGACATGACTCCAGCAAATCTTGCGCTTGATTCTTCAAACAGCGGTGATGAAGGATGAAGATCTCGAAATTTAACCTAGATGCCCAGCACGCGAACGGAGAGCGAAAAACCCCAAATAAGAAGGTCTGACCCTTTTTATAGGAAAATTGCCCGGAATGCAAAACGTCGCGTCGCCTGACACCTTCCCCTTAGGCGCCGCCATCTACCCCTAGGCAATCATTACGCTATGCCACGTCAGCGAGTGTTGATCACGCGCGGTCTCTCATCCTCCCCCACGAACGCGAGACCTGAGCACCATCAGTAGACGAGGACCAACACTACATGGGCCGAGCATTGGCAAATTAGAAGCACCTCCCTCGGAACTCCGACTTGGGGGGCTCCTGTTCTGGACTGGGCCAAGATTCGGGCCAATCTACCTTCGGCTCACTTAATCTTGATGGTCCAAACTATCTCATGGCCCATAAAGGGCAAAGCCTGCTCGTCTACCCTTTGCCCGGCATAATGTTCCCCGCGAGCTGTCTGGCGCCCGACGCCATGCTCCCCGCGAGCATCCTCACGCCGAGGACCCTGCTCCTCGCAAGGCTCCTTCATATCCAACCCCCCGAATAATGCGGAGTCCACGTGGTCCCTAAAAGACCGCGTCTTCCTTGAACTTCGGAGCGGTTAAGCAGGACAGAGGGCACTCACGCTCCTCCGGTATTTCCGCCCAGGAAACCTGGCAGTCTCCTAGTTGGGCCTGGAAATCCAGCCCAATTGCGAGATCATGGCCCAGCGCTGGGGGCTATAAATACCCTCTTTCACTAGAGGGTCAGGTATTCAATTCTTTCTAACCTTTAGTTTGTACTTGCACTCCTTTGCTCGTCTTCTCACTTTGGCATCGGGGTACCTTGCAGGTACACCCCCCTTCACTTCACAAAGATCCAACTTCCGAGCAGGCCTTGACGATCCTTCTGATCCGGTACGATCAGTTTATATTTGTTCTGTTCCAGTCAAAGACCAAGCACCACCGATTCGTACCGACCAATGGCCTAATAATAGGATGTTGATTATCCAACCTGCCCCGTTAGACTCAAGGTATAAAAACCTTCATAAATAGTTTTAAAGTACACACTCTCTAATATTCACTTTCACTACCGCTATGTTGAACCCTAAACTAACTTGGACGTTGAAATGCTAACCATGCAGGTACCCCCTAGATACCGTATCGGAGATAACAAACATCGATTAACGACATCGTATCATCAATACCCTTGGTTCAAGAAGCACCGTGATTACGACCTTTGTCCACAGTGTTGCATCGCCGTAGTGCTCCTGAAGCTTTGCTCCACTGTACATTCCGCATTCCTCTCCATTTATGGTTCCGCAATAGAACGATACTTATTAAAAAATAATCCGTAGTTATTAAAAAATATTTATAGTTATAAAATTAACTAATTATTTTATCAAACTATTCAGACAACTAATGAGTCATTACCAACACAATATATATTTCTTTTAATCAACAATTGTCTTTATTTGAGAAATAAAATCCTTATTTTTAAATGCCGATTTTTTTCTTTCTTCGTCTCACGGCTCCCTTTTTTTTCTTCCTCTTTTTTAAAGGTTATTTAATCCAATTGAGTTTATATGATTATTGTTCATTTTACAATTAGATAACTCATTTCAAATTTACATATGTAATTAAATATATTTTATACCGTGCTAAATTGATTAATACTCAATTGTGATGCAGACAATTAGTGTTCTATCTAATATCTATTTTATTTTAATCCACAATTGTATTTATTTGCGAGACAAAAATTTTATTTCTAAATTTTAATTTTGTTTCTTTCTCCATCTAACGAGTCCCTTATTTTTTTCTTTTTTATAGTAATTTAATAGAATTGAGTGTATACAATTATTGTTGATTTTACAATTAAGTAATTCAGGATAATATTAAAATAATATCTATTTTATTTTAATCAACAATTATCTTTACTTGAGAAACAAAATTTATATTTTCAATTGTCAATTATTTTTCTTTCTCCATCTAAGGAGTCTCTTATTTTCATTTTTTATGATTATTTAATTCAATATAATTTATATAATTATTGTTCAATTTTACCTTAATTAATTTATTTCAAATTTATACATATATCTAAATATATCAAATAAGTTCACGAACAAATTTATATCTAAATATATTTTATATCGTATCAAATAAAGTTACTCGTGCGGATGCGCAATAATCTTATTTGTACTATATTGAAAGTAATACTAGAGATATATATAAATCCATGCATGAAGTATGTGCTCTAATTCATCTAAATAAACATTTATAAATATTTTAAATGTAATGAACATGATTAATGACAAAAACAAAAACAAAAAGCAACATGTTTCTATTGTTTCTAATGATGTTGAGGCAAAATTCATCGCATACTCTTGAAGTAGGTTATGAATGGAGATAGCCTCCTTCTAGCAAATAAATAATGGCTAGGGACCAAATTTTTAGGAGAGGCTTTAGAGTCTTCAAATTCCTCTATGCCATTACTAGAAGCATCATCATCATCTTTGTTTGAGGAACCATCAGTTTATATATTATGCGAGTTTTATAGAATTTTAGTGGAGATTTTATAATCTTCAAGTAATGAAAAAGATTTCATAAAAAAATATGTGTTAGAATGTATGTTACCAGTATTATTTTTAATTTTAATTTTCACACACTTTTTTTCTCTTAAATTATTTTTATGATTTATCCACTTCCTTTTCCATCAAATTTTCCATTAATTTTTAAATGATTTTTTCTCATTTTCTTCACTTTTGTATCCCTTTAACTTTTATAAAATTTTTAATTGAGCAAAAATATATTATATAAGAGAATATATACAAGATATATTTAAACTCATAACAAACAAATATAAATATCAAAGACAAACAACTGCAAGTAAACTTAATAAAATGGACATCAAAAAGTTATATATGGGTATAATTGAAGGAAAAAAAAACTTTAAATGCAACCCAACACCAGCAAAGCCCAAAAATAAAATAAATATGCATCCATCATGTAAACAGGAGAATATAACATGTCACTCTCCAAATTAAATTTAGTACCCCATATTTTGAACAAATTGACTATATTATCCTCTACACCTTTAAAAATATTTTTCAAAATCCACTCAACATTTTTCGCAATTTTCAAAACTTTCGGAGCGATACTAAAAATTTCAAGTTTTATACCGGAAATTTAGTAAAATGTAAAGTTTTTCTCAAAGATCATGAATTTTTACCGGGAATTTTAGAATATCTAGTATTTACTAATACTCTTTCATTGGAAATTCTCAAAATTCTGGTAGTTTAAAATGTGGAAATTTTACTAGAAATTATGAAAATGCTGGTAGTTTAGTTTTTTAACATAGTACCAGGAATATCAGAATTACCAATAATATATGAAAAATTCTGGAAATTTCCAAATTGGCGGTATTTTCATTGATTTTTTGCATTTTTCCATTTTGTAGTAAAGACTAGGGGTAAGAACGACACTATTGCAGGCAGGACCGCTGATAGAGCAGCAACCTGGGCTAGGGCTGCTAAAGTAGAGTCTTCCCAACTGCGGGATGGAAGAGTAGTTCTAGCCGATTCTCACCAGAAACAATTAGTTTGGCAGTTCCGCCCACCCCGTAGCACTCAACGCCAATAAGTTATATTAGACGAGCAGCCCAAATATGATGCAAATGAGCATATTGTTGAGATTGTTCATGCTGAGGAGGTGTAGGGTCAGACTATTATTAACTCAATTGAGGTGGCCGATACAGATGAGGCTCATATTATTAATCAGGTGGCTGCCATAGGTGTGGTCCCTATTGTTGATGAGGTCGAGACAATTGACGTTGAGGCTATTGCTACTGCTTCGACAAAAAAATGTGTACACACTGGCGGAGAATTCCCAGGAGGACTTAGTGACCAATGAGTTCTTACCGAGTATGTTGACCATGTGGCATACCGATTATACTAAATTTAATTTATTTAGTATTGAAACTCAATGTGTTGAAACTAATTGATAATTTTTTTTAACTTTGTTTGTTACAGGACCGTCCAGCGCTGAAGGTGACATCCCACGGCTTAAAGATGAAGTACTTTTGTAAGGTTCCGATGCATGAGCATGTCAGGCGAATTTTTGCTGATTTCTGTCTCTTTTATATGCCAGACAGCTCACTTACCATGCTTGACGCTTCACTTCTGGTAGCCTTTGTTGAGCGATGGCACAAGAATACATCTTCCTTTCATCTTCCATTTAGGTAGATGACTATCACTTTGGATAATGTCTCCTCCCTGCTCCATCTCCCAATCGCTGCTTCATCGCTCCTATTATTAACCAAGAGCTTGCATGTATCGCTGTTGTACGAGATTTGGGGTTTACGAGGCATTCGTGCTCAAGGAGTTTGAGGACTGTATGGGAGCTCACTTTCGTATGTCTTAGCTTTGGGACAGGTATACCGAGCTTGTAAAGGAACAAATGTATGATTCAACTGCAATGGTGTGCATGCTACATCTAGTAGCATGTACTCTCTTAGCGGATAAGTCTCATGTTTATATTGATGCTCGATACATGTGGTTGTTCAGTAGCCTTGAGCATACCAGCTGGGCTTAGGGGTCTACAACATTGACTATCCTATATGTAGCACTTGGAGTTGCTATTGCCTTTGAGACCAGATAACTTGGAGACTGTTTGAGTCTATTCCAGGTATTCTAAAAGTTATTATTTATAGTTTAGTTATTATTTAATTTTTACGTATGGCATTTCTTGATTTGTCTTTGTTCTTTTATAAGTGTTGGATATACGAGTATTTCCCACCATTTGTGACAGGAGGGTGTAGCTTACATTTAAAGGCTCACCACGGGCAAGGAGATGGAAGGTTAGGCAAGCACATGCAGGTGGTGTTGTAGAGTATAAGAGGAGGCTTGATGCATTCACGGTAGAGAATGTTATCTGGACACCCTACACGGGTTACAAAGTCCATTATGAGTTTGATGATACTTCTCTACTTTTTGATAATATGCGATGGGAGACCATAGTGGCTAGACACTTATCTGAGAGATGTTTGCAACAGTTTGGATATGTCCAAGGCATCCCACGACCAGTTTCGGATGTCATTTAATACAAGATATTTTAAAATTTCTAGTATTATTTTATACCGACAATATTAAATTGCACTACTAGAAATTAAAATTTTTTACCACAAATTCTAACCTAACTACCGGAAATACCGTTCGCACTTTTCCACTAAAATTTGGCCAGGGAAATTTGGGAAATCAAGAGAATATGCAGGGGTGGCAAGTTAAATCTTGAAGGTGGCAAGTTAAATTCACTGCAAACGACAATATAAAAGTTGAGGCAAATTTTCAATCCACCTCCATTTTTCTAAGACCTCTCAAAAATTTTACATTGACATTGTTCGAAAAGATTCATCTGAATGCACACACTATTACAAAAAGTATATACTACGATGCTAATTTTACCATGATTATTTGATGGACTATGATGGGCCATTATTTTTAATTAAAAATAATTAACATATTACGACGAATGGACATAGCAACCATGGTGAATATTCCACTACGGTTGAATTATTTTTCAGCGCCTTTCTTTTTGATTTATTTTTAAGTTAAATATAATCAAGATTTCACTACGGTTGAATATTCCAACCTCAGTGATATGTTTTATCTCTTATTTTTATAGTGGCATCTTTCTTTTGATTTTTTAATCTAAAATTTATCCAGAATTCACTATGGTTGATTAAACTAACCATGGTGATATAGTTTACTTTTTTATTTTTCAATGGTTAAAAATTGGCGTTTTTTTATAAAATTAAATTAAATAAATGAGATATTACCACAGTTGGTTTAAACAACCGTGGTGAAATGTTTTATTCTTATTCAAAACACATAGCTTAGATTGTCATGTCTATTCAGTTGTCATTGCCTTGCGAAACCAAACTCACATTGAACATTGAGAAATCATTTGAACCCTAACATTTTTTTCATCTCCATTAACGAAAAAGAACCATCATATTGTTTTAGCTTCAACTCGTTCAACACTATTACTTTACCATCAATATCATTCTTCAAAGAACGTGGAAAAAACACCATCATTATCGTTCTTGACTAAACATTTACGATACAAGAAAAATGCAGAAAAATGAAAGAGGAACACAAAGAAACTTACAGGAAAGAAAGAAGAAACTCACACTATTTAGCTCTTTGACTTCTTCATCACGTTTTCGGTACGTAAAATTTTTCTACCATGCATGTATAGTACTACTACAAATTTGACATTTAATAGCATTAATTTAATAGCGATTATTTGTAAAGTGCTATTAAAATTTTCAAACAGAGAGCTATAATAGCGCTTTTCATTGGGCGCTATTATAGAGCAAGCTCCAGATGTTATAATAGTTTAACACGAAAGGTCAATAGCGCTTCCACTTGAAATACTAACAAAAAGTGCTTTTATGATACCACTTATCCAAAAGCGCAATCATAAAGCTCTCTCTATCCACAAAAAACAAATACACATATTGATGGTTGTGTGTTCGATCTGGATAACCACGATTATCATTTACTTATTTTTTACTTTAAAAATAAAATAAAAGTGACTCACTATTTTTTTTTTTTAATTTTGTTGTAGTTCAACCCTTTCACCTCTCACCCTTATCGAACTTCTCCCATCTTCACCCTTACCCTATTGAAACTCATAACCTTTCACGCTCACCCTCACCTTCATCTTCAATTTTTTTCTCATACCCACAGTCCAATCTAACTCATAACCACCGTCCAATCTAACTCATAACCACCGTCCATTTGTTTCTCCAAATATAGGATTAGGGTTTCAAGACACCATCCCCTTTTGAAATCTCTCTGCGAAACCCCTGAGCTTCTTCATGATAACATTAAAAGACCATTACGCCTCCACAAGTCTTACACCATGGGAGCCGGTAAAAAAAATCTTTATAACACATTTTTCATCCTACTTACTTTGATCAGCTGTATGCGTTTCTATCTCTCTCAAATCCCACTTGAAATTATCTTTTGAAATTCACAAACTATCTATAATTAGGGATTTTTATAAAGGGAAAGGAAGCACGAGTTTTACCCATGTGAGACTTTGAAGGATATCATTCTCACGAGTCTTCCATCTTTGTTTGTTGTTTGCATTTCTTGAGTATGATTCTTCCTCTACTATGAAGCGCCGACACGTCAATCAGAAGGCGTGTTTCTGTATCGGACATGTACCAGACATGGACACGCGTACGACATACGTACGACACGTAAATATTTTGAAGTGTCCAACGGAAAAAATAATTAAAATGAAACAGACACCGATACGACACACTATTTCAAATAACAAACACACCAACCTCTCAAATTCTCATAATTTTAAAAAATAAAAAATGGGTTTTTACCTTTCATATTCCATTTCCCCCACTATAAAAACAACTCGTGTTCCTTTTTTTTATCTTCTCTGTTTGTTTCATCTTTACCATATGTCGCTTCGCCGTTCATCGGTATCCCATCGTCACCACCAACCGTAATTCACTCTTTTTCTTCCGATACTCTTTTTGTTTTCTTTATCAATTGAAAGTACTCATTTCAAGTCTTTTTTTTTTTGTTGATTAAGAGTACTGAGTTAAATTATACATAAATTTTAGTTCTCATTTTAGACTCTTTATAAATTATGCTCATAAATTGAATTATTTTATTTATATATATATATATATATATATATATATATATATATATATATATATATATATATATATATATATATATATATGTATATATAATCTTATCTGTGTCGTATGCGTAAGTTTAAGAGTGCGCCTAAGAGGAGTAAATTAGGACTTTGAAAATTTATATGGTTTTAATGATGAATAATATTATTTTTCTAGTTTATGGTGAGATTATGAAAGCAATAGAGTGCAGAAAAATAAAAGACACAAGGATGTATACTGGTTCCCCTCACAATCCGAGAGTACTCCAGTCCCCCTTCAACATGAAAGAGATTTTTCTATTGTTTGTAACTTGTACAAGACCTACACAAACACCAAGAACAATCCTCTTGGGTGTTCACTAAGTACACTAAAAAAACAATCCTCCCTTAATGACTGACTTGTTTCTAACAATCCTGGACAACAAGCATTCAACCACCAAGAACAATCCTCTTGGATTTACTAACTTGATTATGAGAACAATCCTCTCACTATTCAAAAACCCTTGCTTCCAACAATCTTGGATAGCAAGTCAATAATAACCAAAATCTAAAAATATATTTGAGTAATAAAATTGATGCATATGTATCAATCACTAAGATTGATCTTCCCATATAAACAAGCAATTTATAAAGATATATTAGTACTCAAGCGTTTATGAATGAGAGAGAAATTTTTCAGAAATAATATGAAAAACACATGTTGAAAAATTCTCAATAAAAGTTGAAGTATCAAAACACTTGATTTTGAAAATGAATGAATATAATGATGTTAATTGCAATGAAAGAGGTGATTTGTAATTTGAAATTTAATGTATTTATAAGAGTATAACACCTTTATAAATCATAGTGAATTCATGAAAAAATATAATGAACAAATGTCAGGCCCGGTCTAAGGGCTAGGCAACCTAGGCATATGCCTAGGGCCTCATAGTTTAATTTTATCCCTATTAGTACTACTTAATTACACATTCTGTAAAAAGACAAAAACTAATAGGATTCAATTTGCATTGTCATCATTAATAGTTTGTTCATTTTTAATAAAATGAGAATAACTACACTTAATTATTATTAGTTAGAGGATCTATTCACATTTTTCAAGTAAAGTCACTGTGTTGTTGCTTACTAAATGATCTCTTGTTAGTATTATATAATTAGTTAATATAAATTCTAACTATCAATTTTTGTTAGAAGTATCCTCTCAATTTTTGGTGATTTTTTATATTTGTGTTCATGGTAAAATGTTGAGTATTTTATTTTAAGTCATATTAAAATTTTGAATAAAAAATTTTAAAATTAAAATAAAAAAATTAAATTTTTAATGAAATATATCAAACATATCTAATTATCATATTTAATAAATAATTTCTTAATTTAAAAATATAAAAATATTGATTTTTAAATAAAATAATCACTTTATAATAAAATTATTAAAAATTTTAAAATTCTTATTATAAAACTCGCCTTAGGTCTCAATATCGGTTGGGCCGGCCCTGACAAATGCCATGTTAAAATAAAAATGATTCATGAAAAAGTGCATGAAAAGGTGTTAAAAAGTTGTTTTTTATTCAAATCCGTACAGGACTTTATAAGTTGGTTCAACGGGATACCAACCTTAACAAGTTCGCAGCAATTTTGAATTTCAAATAATTGTTTAAATTTTAAACAACATCAGGTTTTGTTAAGTCAGTTAACCAGACCTGACTTAAAAAGTGTTGACAGCTTTTTAAAAAAAAATCATTTTATTTTATTTTATTTTAGTATGCATTTGAATCAAGGATTTTTATGCATGGTAATTTGTCTAATTATTTGAACCAACCTAATACAACATCTATTGATTTATCCAAATAATAGATTATATTTTAAAGTGATTTAATATGGTTCAAACATGAAAAATAATATATTTGAAAGTGATTACATGATAAAAAATAAGCATTTTATGCATTTGAGTCAAATATTTTTATGCATGATAATTTGAGAACTTTAACATAAATGACTTATGCATGCAAGTGAATTATGGAAAATATTGAGCACTAATTTATCAATATGAATTGCATGCTTATGTTAGAACATGAAATGTTCTGATCAATATTTCTAGTTTTGATGATAAAATTATAAATGAATTTTGTATAAGACAATGTGGTACTCTAATTATTCACGTTTTCTATTTCAGGAAAAGTCTAAAAGAGTATGCACTAAATCAGCATTCAGAAGCTCTGACCAAGAAGATCTGGATGGCTTCATCAGAACATGGTCTAGAAGACATCTGAAGATGGTCTTGAGAAAACCAGAATATGATCTGGAAGGCATCAGAAGATGGCAATCAGAAGCAAGGCTCTGAAGATCCGATGGTGTCACAATGAAAAGAACTTCCAAAGTCTGATGACTGAAGTTACAATCTGCACCAACGCTGAAGACTATGATATTCAAACGTCATTCTAATAGCATGAGTCCAGAAGCAAGTACAAGATGAAAAAGCTACAATGTCAAATCTGACTGACAAAAGGAACGTTAGAAGCTACAAAAGGCAAAGTCAGCAAGAGCAGTTGAAACAAGGCTTGAGGTAGTTGACAAAAGAGTGAAACATTAAATGCAGTAGTGTACTATTCACGTAAAGCATTAAATGCTCCTCAACGGTCACCTTTCTCATTGCCTATATAAGTGAAGCTCTGGATGCTGAAGAACTAGAGAACATACGGAAAATAAACCTTACGCTGCCAAATTGATTCTCAACGTTATCACACGAACAGCTAACAACTTCATCTTCAACCTCACAAATATTGTAATATCTTAGTGAGTGTAAGAACTTAATCTTGAGAGAAAATCACTTGGTGATTATAGCTTATTAAGAAGCACATTAAACTCTTGTAATATAGTTTACTATTTTGTAAAAGGAATTCCTAGAGTGATCAAGTTGTGATCAGCATACTCTAGAAGACTTAGAAGTTGTCTAAGTGGAAAACCATTGTAATCAAGACTGATTAATGGAATAAATCCTCAGTGGAGGTAAATCACTCTGTAAGGGGTGGAATGGAGTAATTTGATTAACAACGAATCAGGATAAAAATAACTGTGTGATTTTTTTTATCTGCCATTTTTAGAAACAACCCTTATTTAATCCCCCCTTTCTAAGTGTTTTTCACTCCTTCAGCTTATACCTCAATAAATCAAGATCAATGCTAGTCTTCAAAATATAATTCTTGCATTCTTTGATGCTAGCTTTTACACATGATGAATCTTGAGTACTTGATTTGATTAAAAGCACTTGAGGCTTTTTCCATACATTTTCCATGGTCATTTGATTATTACTTTGTCTTCATCAAAACAAAATAGATGGAGAGTCTTGACTTCATATTTTCCCCCCTTTTGATGATGACAAACCATTGAAATTTCAAGTGCTTGGATCTCTTGAAAAAAACTTGAATCTCTTTTGTGAATGCTCCCCCTATCTTTGATAACTCCCCCTTGATCAAAGCTCTCCCTTGATTCATATAGATTTTGCATCTTTCTTTTGGGCTGTATTAGTTATGGACAAGCATACACATACACATATACATCTTCTCCCTCTTTGTCATAAGCAAAAAGGATGGGAAAAGACTTTTAAAAATGTAGAGAAATTTATAAAAATAAAAGAAATTTATACCTACGAGTTTTACCTCATGAGTGACTTCATCAAACATTCATCTTTGGTGAATATGATTTTGAAGCCTTTGTCACAAAGTTGTTTTTTTCTTAGAAGATTTTGCTTTAATCTTTCAACATAAAGTACATCTTCAATTTGATGTGAAAGTTAGTACTTCAATTTTGCCAATGCCAGGAATTCTTCCTTTAAGGTATTCCCCATATGAAATAAGCCTTGAACTTTTAGAACTAGATTTGAAAGTTAGTTTATGTCTCCCATCAAATGCTTAGAACCACCACTTATCAAAATATCATAGATTTAAAGTGGTCCATAAGCAAACCTACAAAACAAATTAAGTTTGATTTGGTACCCAATGTGCTTCGGGTCCATCATAGTTTGTACCTTTTTTAACCCACAACATTCAAGATTGCAAAGAATTTGAATGAAGTATCTCCTAAGGGGCTTATAAGTGCTTTGAGGAGTCATGAGATTGAGCTTGATGCAAATGAGCCTCAGAAGAAAGGTATGATGACTACATGGGATGACTCTGATTCATCTGATCAAGAGTCAGACTCTAAAGATGAGCAAGCCAACATAGCACTCATGGCAACAGTTGATACTGAAGAAGAACCTACTTCTGATTCAGATTCTGAAGAAGTATTTTCTGAACTCACTAGAGAAGAGTTAGCTTCTAGTTTATCAGAACTTCTTGAAGTCAAGATTCAACTTAGTCTCAAGTACAAAAAACTCAAAAAGATTTTTGCATATGAAACTAAGAGACTTGAAATAGAAAACTCTGAACTAAAAGAAAAAGTTTTAAAATTAACTAAAGATGTTGTATCTTCGGAAACATCTTCAAGTTCAGACATTTCTATTCCAAGCACTAACAATATTCTGAAAGAATATGACTTGAGCTTCATAAAATTCTTATCTAGAGGTATAGGCAGAAGTCAGTTAGCCTCTATGATTTATGGTGTTAGTGGAAACAAAAGAATAGGTATAGGTTTTGAGGGAGAAATTCCATATAAACTAGAACCTGTTGATGAAATGATTATTAATTACAAACCTTTGTATGAACAGTTTAAGTATGGTCATTCTCATGATATCAAACACACATCACACTCTAAAAGTTTCCATATCACACACACAAAGAAACATGCTGTTGCACATTCTGGAAAAACTTATATAAAATCTCAGTTCAATCAGAACATGAGAAGGACTAACCCC
The DNA here is from genome assembly GCF_029867415.1 of Vicia villosa. Classification (NCBI taxonomy): domain Eukaryota; kingdom Viridiplantae; phylum Streptophyta; class Magnoliopsida; order Fabales; family Fabaceae; genus Vicia; species Vicia villosa. Next base: position 231,896,756 of record NC_081180.1, on the reverse strand, counting down.
AAAGGATCCAAATAAATTTGGGTACCTAAGGAAAAGATAATTCCTGTTGTAGATCTCTTTCAAAGCACAAAAGACAAACATGTCATGGTACCTGGACTCTGGGTGCTCACGTCACATGACGGGAAGAAAGTCTATGTTCCAAAGTCTGGAACTTAAATCTGCTGGAGAAGTGAAGTTTGGAGGGAACCAGAAGGGCAAAAGCATAGGCTCTGGAACCATATGTATTGGTAATTCTCCCTCTATAACTAATGTTCTTTTAGTAGATGGATTAGCTCATAATTTATTGTCCATAAGTCAATTAAGTGACAATGGTTATGACATAATCTTTAATCAAAAGTCTTGTAGAGATGTTAGTCAAAAGGATGGTTCAATCCTATTTACAGGCAAAAGAAAGAACAACATTTATAAGATTGATCTTTCAGATCTTAAGAACCAACAGGTTACTTTCCTTCTGTCTGTTAACGAAGAGCAGTGGGTCTGGCACAGAAGATTGGATCATGCTAGTGTGAGAAAGATTTCTCAAATTAACAAACTCAATTTGGTCAGAGGACTCCCAAATCTGAAATATAAATCAGATGCTCTTTGTGAAGCATGTCAGAAAGGGAAGTTTTCAAAACCTGCGTTTAAATCTAAAAATGTTGTCTCTTCCTCTAGGCCTTTAGAACTTATGCACATTGATCTGTTTGGCCCAGTAAAAACAGCATCAATCAGAGGCAAGAAATATGGATTGGTCATTGTAGATGACTACAGCAGATGGACATGGGTAAAGTTCTTAAAACACAAGGATGAGTCACATTCTGTGTTCTTTGACTTCTGTAATCAGATTCAATCTGAAAAGGAATGTAAAATCATAAAAGTCAGAAGTGATCATGGCCAGAACGAAAGAATAAGACTCTCCAAGAAATGGCCAGAACCATGATCAATGAGACTAATATGGCTAAGCATTTCTAGGCAGAAGCAATTAACACAACATGTTATATTCAGAATAGAATCTCCATTAGGCCTATTCTAAATAAGACTCCTTATGAATTGTGGAAGAACAGAAAACTCCAACATTTCATATTTCCATCCATTTGGATGTGTTTGTTATATTCTGAATACTAAGGATCATCTTAACAAGTTTGATTCCAAAGCTCAGAAGTGTTTCCTTCTTGGATATTCTGAACGCTCTAAGGGCTACAGAGTATACAATACTGAAACTCTGATAGTTGAGGAATCAATCAATATCAGATTTGATGATAAGCTTGGCTTTGAAAAGCCAAATCAGAATGAGAATTTTTCAGATATAGACATTTCTGATCCAGATCATGAAGAGACCATAGGAAAGGAAGTGTCAGAATATCTGAAGAACCAACACTCAGAAGATCTTCAAGAATCAAATCTGCTCATCCAAAAGATGTCATAATTGGAAAGAAAGATGATCCCATCAGAACAAGAGCATTTCTAGAGAACAACGCAAAATGTCAATTTGGTTTAGTGTCTTTGATTCAGCCAACTTCTGTTGATAAAGCTCCGGAAGATGCTGACTGGATTATTGCTATGCAAGAAGAGCTAAATCAGTTTACAAGAAATGATGTTTGGGATCTAGTTCCAAGACCTAAAGGATTAAATATTATTGGAACAAAATAGGTATTTAGAAACAAGCTGAATGAGAAAGGTGAAGTTATCAAAAACAAAGCCAGACTGGTTGCTCAGGGCTATAGTCAACAAGAAGGTATTGACTACACTGAAATCTTTGCACCAGTGGCCATGCAGAATTTGAGATAAGCATGATGGAAGAACTCGAATATTTCCTAGGCATTCAGGTCAACCAAACTTCTGAAGGAACTTATGTTCATCAGACTAAGTATGTCAAAGAACTTCTGAAGAAGTTCAAACCATCTGAAAGCAAAGAAGCAAAAACTCCAATGCATCCAACTTGCGTTTTAGGTAAGGATGAGGTAAGCAAGAAGGTAGATCAGAATATCTACAGAGGTATGATAGAATCTCTTCTCTATCTAACTGCTTCTAAACCTGATATTTTATTCAGTGTATGCTTGTGTGCTAGATTCCAATCAGATCCTAGAGAATCTCACTTAATTGCTGTTGAGAGAATTCTTATGTATCTGAAAGGTACTACTAATGTTGGTTTAGTCTACCGAAGATCTGAAGAATACAACTTAGTAGGATATTGTGATGCTGATTACGCTAGAGATATAGTAGAAAGAAAAAGTACTTTTGGAAGCTGTCAGTTTCTGGGAAGTAACCTGATCTCCTGGTACAGCAAGAAGCAAGCAACAATTGCACTCTCTACAACAGAAGCAAAATATGTAGCTGCTGCTGGATGTAGTACACAGATGCTCTGGATAAAAAGTCAGCTAGAAGACTATTAGATATATGAGAGTAACATTCCTATATTTTGTGATAATACTTCTGCTATTTGTTTATTTAAAAAATCCTATTTTACATTCTAAAGCTAAACATATAGAGATTAAACATCACTTTATTAGGGACTATGTTCAGAAGGGTGTTCTTTCTTTAAACTTTGTTGATACAGACCATCAATGGGCTGATATCTTTACAAACCCCTTGCTGAAGATAGGTTTAAATTCATTCTAAAGAACATCAGTATGGATTTATGCCCAGAATGAAGTTATGAGATGCTCTGATATGTGGATTAGTGTGAAGATTATTCTTTATTTATTTCCTTTTTTTAACCTATCAGATGTTCTGATTATGTATGATCATATGGATACTCTGAAACTGTTATTACTAACGTTTCATGTGCCTAAGTATGATTTAGAACATCTGTTAAAGCAAAACAGTTGTCACCAGCTATTCCAGATGATGACCACGTGTTCATCAGAAGGGACAAGCGTGCGTGCAGTTGATGAGACGCCGCCCTATGTAACTGTGCAAATCTTTTCAAATCTCACGCTAACCTCCACTAACGTTTTTCAGCATTTATGATAATTGATTCAGATTATGTAACCGTCTCATTCATAACTTTATTGCATTCTCATTTCAAATCCGTCTCTATAAATTGCATTTCAATTTCAGGCTTTCCCTCTTTCCATTCTCTTCTCTTTGTGTTTATGCATTTCTGTCTTCTCTTTTGCTTTCACCTAAACCCTAAACGAAAGAATCTTAGAAAACGAAACTACTCATCAATGGCTTCTTCAGTTTAACAACAACAACAACAAACTGCTTCGTCTTCTCAACAACAACAACATTAAACTGTCCTTTCTCCATCAAAAACTTGTCTAATTCTGATGGCTGAATTGGAAGTTCTCAATGAAACAATGGTAGACTTTGATAATCTTCAAGAACATAGGTTTAACTTGAAGAGCAATATGCTGGTTCAAGGCTGGAAATTGTTCTTCAACTGTCTTATTGGACCAGTTTACCCATAATTGATAAAGGAGTTTTGGGTTCATACAACGCTTATGCCAAAGGAAATTCTCTCCTTCGTCTGTGGTTAAGAAATTTCTATCACTGAAAACCTAATCAAAAGATTGCTGGGTCTGGAAGGTTGTTTTGGTGCTGCTAGAGCAATTGTAGGCAGAACAGGTTGGGATGCTGTTTATGCTGAAATCTTCACCGCGGGAGAAGGTTCTACTTGTATCAAGGATCTGAATGATCCCTACAGAATCTGGGCCAAGATTCTTCTGGGTTGTATCTACCATAGAAAGGCTACTGTCTCTCCAAACTACATCAATCAAGATCAACAATACATTCTGTATTGTATTGGGAAAGGCGAGAAGGTGGATCTTCCTTACATTATGTTCATCCACATGTGGAATCATGTGAGGGATTCAAGAGAGCAAGCTAGGCTAAAGACTCCAAAGATCAGAAGGAACATCATTCCTCTGGGAAGACTGATTTTTGACATTCTGATTGAAACTAATTTGGTGCAAGATCTGCTAGATGCTGGAATTGTCAAAGATCTGCATGCAACATGTGGGAGCACTATGAATGCTCACACTCTGAAGAAAATGAAGCTGATAGAGAACATTACCGCACCTCCCAGAGTGGTAAATGAGATCTTGTCCAAAAGGATTCCTGCTCTGGCTGATTTTGAGCTCTTCTTCAAGAATGAGCATCCCAGCACAGTCCTCTTCTATCTAGAATCTTGTTTAAAGGAAGGCTCTGAGTTTGATCCATCATGGCTGAGCGATAGAGTGCTTCCAACTATAGCTAATCATGATCCAGCTCAGAAGAAAAAGAAGAAAGAACAGAAGAAGGAGAAGACGGAGAAGAAAGACAAGAAGGAAAAGAAAGAAGAAAAGAAGGAAAAGAAAGAACAGAAGGAGAAGAAGAGAAAGTTCACTGGCGCTGGACAATCATAGCCTCTGAAGAAAAAGAAGAAATCTTCAGGTATTTCTATAACCGAGATTGTTCCTATTCCTGTTTTTAATTTTGAAAACATATCAACAGAAAATCAACCAACCTCTGATCATTCTGATCATGAAAGCCTCAAGATTCCCAGATCATCTAAATCTATTGAGAAACTCATAGACGACATAGAGAACATAGATACCTCTATGCTTCATAATGACTTTGGTCCAGATCAACCACCAGAAAACCAACCTCAAACCACAAATCAACCCTCTAAATCTCAACCTTCTGCTTCAACCCATTCCAAAGGCAAACAGCCTATCAATAACTCTGAACCCATTCTTAATCCACAACCTATGAATACCATTTTTCCAAATGAAAACATTTTCTCCTCTGCTCAACCTCCACCTTCTGAAACTCAACCTCAACCATCTGACCCCCAACCAGAAATTGACACCCCTATTTTCTATAACTTCTCACTTTCATCACCTTCATCATCATCTTGTGACTCATTCTTTCGCAAACCTCGTCCCTCTGTACCTTCCCCTCAAAAACCTCAATCTGAACTAGTTGTTGTAGTCCTAGACTCTGACAACGAAGCAGAATCTTCACCCCCTCCATCCTCTTCAAACACTTCTCTTCTGTTTGAAAGAGCCCCTGAACCTTATCTCGTCTCTCACCAGATGACAATATTTCTGTCATCAGAACCAACCCTACCCCAGCTTCTGTTGATATGTGTTTTGAATTATTAAAATACAAGGTACGGACAAGGTTAGATTATCTGAAGGTTGCTCATGACTCCAACCTGGATCATGTGGCTGCTGGAAAGCTCTGGAAGGCTTTCTTTGAAGATGTGCAAATGAATCTTCTGGATCTCCAGAATGAATGTCTTGCTGCTACTCCTGGTCCTGCTGGACTGGCTCTGGAGTATGGTGATGGCAAGTACTTTCATCCAATCTTGGACTGGAAGCCTCTGGAAGAAGCGCCGTTTGTTGATGACATGGAATTGGATTCTGATGAGATGGAAGTTGATGACCTTCTGCCCATGGTAGTCTGGACTCCAAAGAAGCCTCTAGTTACTTATCCTTAGGCAGTTCTGACTGGAGACTTTCAGACTCTATTTGAATGGTTCAAGGAGAATCCTCTTGAGGAGAATCCTGTTGCTGATGGCCAAATAGTTCCAGCCTCTGTTGTCCCTACTGCTGTTGAGGATAATCCTATTGATCCTACTGTTGTCCCTTCAACCTCTGTAGTTTTGGAAACTCTGAAGGAGCTTCAGCAAAATCAGGCAACTGTGTTCAGCCGTCTGGAAAAGCAGGATGAAACAAATGTTGAGATCAAGACCTGGATGCAAAGATCTGGGGAAGCTTCCAAGAAGCAGGCAGAAGATACTGTTGAGATCAAGAATCTGCTAGCAGCCTTAGCCTCTAAGCTTACCCAGTCTTAGTCTGAGTTTTGAGTCTTTGTTTAGGGTCTTCTTTGTTTCTTGCATCTGTTTTCATTTATCTGTTGCATCTGCTTGTACACATTCTGGCTAATCAATGAAATTTCTTCCTTCTTATTTTGTGTCTTTCATCTGAATCTTTTATTTATATGCTTTTTGATGTTATGTCAAAAAGGGGGAGAAACGTATGACTTGAATTGATTTATTATATCAGTTGTTGGGCTTAAGTCTCAATATTCCTAACAAATATTGCAAAGTCTTTGTCTCTGATAGTTTTGCAGGAATGTGATAATCTGAAAAAGCTCAAAAAGGGGGGAAACAAATGTTAAGAGAATCTTCCAAAGATCTGAAGCAAACAAAGTGTAATGCTCTGATACAAGAATTTGCAAAGGATTGAAGGCTCTGATACAAGATCTGAAGCAAGCTACTTTAATGCTCTGATAAGCTAAGTGATCTAAAGAAAAATTCAAAGCTTTGAAGCTGTCCAATGGAAGCTCTGAAAGAAAACTCTGAATTATTTGAAGATAAAGTTCAACGTGAAAGTCTCTTCTAAAATGGAAAATACTCAGGGAAGTCTTTTATTTATAAATTCTTCTAGTATTAATTTCAGGGGGATATTGTTAATCTCAGGGGGAGACATATTCACACACTCTGATTAATATGCTTTTATGCTATATCTGTGTATTGTCTTTTTCATCTGATATTCTGGATACAAACTCATATCAGTTCTGTATGTTTTTGTCATCATCAAAAAGGGGGATCAATATTTCTAGTTTTGATGATAATATTGTATATGAATTTTGTATAAGACAATGTGGTACTCTAATTATTCACATTTTCCATTTCAGGAAAAGTCTAAAAGAGTATGCACTAAATCAGCATTCAGAAGCTCTGACCCAGAAGATCTGGATGGCTTCATCAGAACACGGTCTAGAAGACATCAGAAGATGGTCTTGAGAAAATCAGAACATGATCTGGAAGGCATCAGAAGATGGCAATCATAAGCAAGGCTCTGAAGATCTGATGGTATCACGCTGTAAAGAACTTCCAAAGTCTGATGACTGAAGTTACAATCTGTACCAACGCTGAAGACTCTAATATTCAAATGTCATTCTAATAGTATGAGTCCAGAAGCAAGTACAAGATGAAAAGGCTACAATGTCAAATATGACTGACAAAAGGAATGTTAGAAGCTACAAAAGGCAAAGTCAACAAGAGCACTTGAAGCAAGGCTCGAGGTAGTTGACAAAAGAGTGAAACATTAAATGCAGCAGTGTATTATTCACGTAAAGCATTAAATGCTCCTCAACGGTCACTTTTCTCATTGCCTATATAAGTGAAGCTCTGGATGCTGAAGAACTAGAGGACATACGCAAAAGAAACCTTACGCTGCCAAATTGATTCTCAATGTTATCACACGAACAACTAACAACTTCATCTTCAACCTCACAAATATTGTAATATCTTAGTGAGTGTAAGAACTTAATCTTGGAGAAAATCACTTGGTGTTTATAGCTTATTAAGAAGCACATTAAACTCTTGTAATATTGTTTACTATTTTGTAAAAGGAATTCCTAGAGTGATCAAGTTGTGATCAGCATACTCTAGAAGACTTAGAAGTTGTCTAAGTGGAAAACCATTGTAATCAAGACTGATTAGTGGATTAAATCCTCAGTGGAGGTAAATCACTCTGTAAGGGGTGGACTGGAGTAGTTTGATTAACAACGAACCAGGATAAAAATAACTTTGTGATTATTTTTTATCTGCCATTTTTAGAAACAAATCTTATTCAATCCCCCCCTTTCTAAGTGTTTTTCACTCCTTCATTCACGGGTTTGCACAGGTCGACCCTCAGGCCAACTCATCAGGATATTTGTGTTGGTGCAGCATCCGTCAACGCATGATCATGTATAGGTCGACACAAGACGTTTGAGAAAATCTTGGTTTTGCTGAGGTCGACCCTCGGGTCGACGCATGAAGGGTTTAGGTCGACGCACACGAGGCTTAGGTCGTTGCATGCTAAGTTGATCTTTTCCCGCTGAAGCCACGGGTTTGCTCAGGTCGACCCCCTCAGTTGTTCAGGTCGACCTTTCACTGTGAAAAGCTGTTTTTTCTGGTTTCAAATTGCCTTGGTTACACATGACATATAAAAGTTTCATTTTGGATATTTCATCAATAACAAGAAAAGTGAAAATTGACACAAAGCTCTCATCATCTCCAACCTTTCACTCATCGATTGATAATCACACATAACAATCTTTATCGATCATGGTGAGGAACATGAGTTGATAAAGTTTGACGGTAGATTCGGTTCTTGTTCGAGTTGAGAGTTCGTGGGTTTTTCTTGAATATAACCTTAGGGTTTTGTCCTCCAAGATCAAGTGTGATTTAGGGGTTTTTGACAATTGCTTCGCTTCACAATTATCCAACCGTGCTTAAGGGTTTGAGGGATCCGTGATTCGCTCAACAAGCTAGCAGCAACTGGAGAATAGGGAAGGAAGGATCGGGGTCGAGATTCATCGAGATCGTCGATAATCACTTGGTTCTACTTGAATCAAGGGGAGAGAAGTGTTTAGGTTCAATATTACTGCATAATTGTAGTTGGTGATTGGTAAACTCTTCTCTTGTTAAAACAATTTGCATTCAATACATATTATCCTAATTCCATTTTAAATTAGGGGCAGACGTACCCTACGCGAGGACGACAAGGGGAACTGCCTAAACAAATACCGCGTTCTTTCTTGTTTTCGCTTTATCTTTTCGTAATTGCTTGTGGTGAAATTCGTATTTGATCAAAAGTTGAAACTTGGTGAAAAGTGCTCACCAAGTGTTTGATAAAATTCCAAACACAACTTTTGCTAAGTTTTTGTTAAACAGTTCATTGTGAATAATTACATATTGTGTGTAGATTAACAAATTGGTAATTACGTCGAAGTGAAAAATTTCGTTTCATTAATTTTTCATCTGGTTTTGTTCACGCATATCCGGCATCCAATAGCTTGATCGTTTCAGACGATTTGTTTGTTTCCGGGGCAACAAAGTTTCAAACACAAATATTTTGTAAAATTTGAAAACGGTGGTCTATTCACCCCCCTCTAGACCCACCTTATCGTCTAACATATACAAGATTTTGCATTCATTAAGTAGTTCATTTATAGCACCTTGAACATTATTATCAAAAAGGGAAAATTCATTACTAACCTCATTGTCTTCATCATCGGAATGGTGTGTTGCTACCAATGCAAGATTCACATGTTCTTTATCTGAAGATGAACTTATTTCATTGTCATCCCATGCTACATATGTTTTCTTTGGCCTTTTGTCCTTATTTCTTTTGAAATTATTTATTCTTATTTTTAAGTGTAGGGCATTCACTTTTAACATGTCCTTTTTCTCCACATTCAAAGCATTTAACCTTCCTTGATTCATATAGATTTTGCATCTTTCTTTTGGGCTGTAATAGTGAGAGACAAGCATACGCATACACATATATATTTTCTCCCACTTTGTCATTAGCAAAAAGGATGGGAAAATACTTTTAAAAATGTTGAGAAATTTATAAAGATAAAAGCAATTTATACCTATGAGTTTTACCTCATGAGTGACTTCATCAAACATTCATCTTTAGTGAATATGATTTTGAAGCCTTTGTCACAAAGTTTATTTTTGTTTAGAAGATTTTGCTTTAGTCTTTCAACATAAAGTACATCTTCAATTTGATGTGAAAGTTAGTACTTAAACTTTGCCAATGCCAAGAATTCTTCCTTTATGGTATTCCCCATATGAAATAATCCTTGGACTTTTGGAACTAGATTTGAAAGTTAAATTATGTCTCCCATCAAATGCTTAGAACCACCACTTATCAAAATATCAAAGATTTAAAGTGGTCCATAAGCAAACCTACAAAACAAATTAAGTTTGATTTTGTTCCCAATGTGCTTTGGGTTCATCATAGTTAGTTCCCTTTTTAACGCACACATAATGTCCACTTGTCACACTAAAGTTTCTAACATAGCAATCATTAGGTGTATGGCCAACAATACTACAATAAAAGCAAGTATGTGCAAAATTGCTTCCATATCTAGGAGTATAAGACTTCTTCTTAACAAATCTTTTCCTTTTATGATAATAATGAACTTTTGTGCTTTATTCAATTTTTCCTTGTCGGATTGGTCACTTGCGCTAACAAAGATAGTTTTACTAGTACTTGGTTTAAACTTTGAATAACCAAGACCACTTTTATTATTAGAAAATCTTTGTTGACTAAGGACACCCTCCCAACCAATTTGTCCTTTTTCATATCTTTCAAGAACTCTCTTTAATTGGACAATTTGGAAAGAAAGTGATTCACAATTATTGCATGTTGAGTTTTGTTTCTCTTTATCAACATATTGTTGTTTTTCAACCTCGAAATCTATTTGCATTGTATTAATTTTCTCTTCAAGAGATTTGATTTGTTTCTCTTGTGTTGATACCATTCTATACAAGATTTTGCTTTCATTAAGTAGTTCATTTTTAGCACCTTGAACATTATTATCAAAAAGGGAAAATTCATTACTAACCTCATTGTCTTCATCATCGGAATGATGTGTTGCTACCAATGCAAGATTCACATGTTCTTTATCTGAAGATGAACTTATTTCATTGTCATCCCATGCTACATATGTTTTCTTTGATCTTTTGTCCTTATTTCTTTTGAAATATTTATTCTTATTTTCAAGTGTAGGGCATTCACTTTTAACATGTCCTTTTTCTCCACATTCAAAGCATTTAACCTTCCTTGTTGGTTCTTCCTCTTTAATTATCTCCTTTTTCCTTTCTTTTCTTAGAAACTTTTCAAACTTCTTGATAAAATTATCATTTTTTCACTAGTGGACTCATCCTTTTGATTGCTATTATGATGTTTGACTCTCGTCTTTAAGGCAATGTCTTTTGAATCTCTTACTTGAATTTCATGTGTTTCAAGTCTTCTGAGTTTCGTTTCATATTCTTGAAGTTTACTAAACAATGTTGCGGAAGTTATTCTAGATAAATTCTTCTTCTCGGATATCGCTTTTACTTTCGGTTTCCATTTTGTGGTTAAGGATCTAAGCACTTTTAGATTTTGTTCCTTGGTAGTGAGTTTCTTTCCAAGTACACTTAAATGATTTACTAAGTGAACAAATCTTTTTTGTAAGTCGAGAATCGATTCTCTGGGTTTCATTCTAAATAACTCGTATTCTTGACTCAATGTATTTAATCGAGATTTCTTAACTTCAACGGTTCCTTCATGAGTTTCTACTAATGTATCCCATATTTCTTTTGCCGTTTGTCATGCACTCGGTTTTTTACCGTACCTTTCGCGGAGAGATACGCAAACTGACTCTTTTCTTTCTGCTTTTGTGTTTTTGAAAATCAGAGAGTCGCCACCGACTTTTATTTTATCCAATTAAGGAAAGGTTTATAAAAGAAACAGAAAAAGACCTTTAAGAAATTCTGGGTAAGGGGGTAGGTTATACAAAGGGAAGGTATTAGCACCCTTTGTATCCATGGTTATCCATGGGCTCTTTAATTTGCTTAGCTCACTTCTTTTGAATCACTTTTCTATTGCCTTGAAATGCTTGTATGTGGTTTCAAATACCTTTGTAAATTGACTTTGTAATGATCCTTGTGCGGATGTATACAAAGTGTTTTTATCTTTCAAAAGATGTTTTTGAAAAAAGAACGTTAACTTTGTAATGATCCTCGTTTGGATATATACAAAGTATTGTCTTTTTGAAAGTTTTATTTTGAAAAACAATGATATATGAGAGATTTTTTTGTTTTGATCTGAGCAAGCAAATTAGGAGGTCTACCCTAAGTTATAAGGTCTTTTCCTATTTCCTTTTAAAAAACTATCCTTTTACCGGATGTAAACGAAAGTTCGATTTTGAAATAGTAGAATTTGATTTTTGATTTTGAAAAGAGTAAAAGAGGGATTACCCTAAGAGGTGCAAGTGTGATTGTGTTTTGATTCAGATATTTTATCTTTGAAGTTAGTGATCTAACGATTCAATTTTAATCTTTGGCATACACGTAGTTTTATATGTACTGAAAATTAAAATGCGGAAATGTAAAATGCGGAAAGTAAATCTACGCTATTACATCGATTTTGCGGGAATGTAAACTACGCTATTTACATGAATTTGACAACCTATACACTTGATCTATGAATTTAAATTGCAAGAAAATAAAAGAAATATTTTTGGATTTTTTGATGATTGATTTTAATTAGAATTAATGCATGATTAATTTAATTAAAATGAGAAAAAGATGGAAATAAATTTTAAACCTAAAAATTAAGTTTAAAATATGTTCAAAATACTTGTTAATTAATTTTAAGACCAAACTAATTTTTTTGGAATTTTTGAAGTTGATTTTGAAATTATTAAGTTAAATAATCATATAATTGTACAAATAATTACACAAATAATTAAAACTTAAAGAGAAAATTATCCTAAATATGTACAAAATTATCTTATAATATGTAAACTATATTTAATATAAGGAACAATTTTTTTATGATTTTTTGATGGGTTGGAATAATTAAAAGATAAATATATACCTATTATCTAATTAATTATACAAAATATTTAAATTATGAAGAAAAATAAAATATTTTTATATCAGAAAATAAAATATTATTTTATCAACTTAAAAATATTTTTTGTGTATTTTTTGGATTTTTAGAACTATTTTAAAATAATTTTATAAAGAAAATAAAATAAAAATAGAAAATATAAAAAGATATGATCATGTGTGGTTGATTGGAGAGTCTATGACATGGGGGTGCGTTTTGGTGCGTTGGATATGTTAAGATCATGATTTAATGGCTTAGATTGTGAGGGAACATGATATGATAGTGGGTGACATGCGCTGAATCCAAGGAGAATTCAAACTTCTGACTGGGCCCACACGCAAGTTGACGAGTGAATGAGAGGAAGGGAAAGTGCCACGCGAGCGGTCATTTTTTCCACCTTACTATTCATCATCTTCTTCCTTTGTACCTGCGGAATTTCCTGCAAACTTACCTGCGGATTTTCCTGCGGATTTTGCTTTCAATTTTTTAACCTTTTGAATGACCTACAAAATGAAAATAAAAAAGAACAAGGGCCACCCAGATCACCTAAATGGACCCTTCTGAACATGATAGCGTCGTTAGTTTTTTCATTTGGAGCTTGTATCATGGAGAACGAAAGCTTCACATGTTTGAAGCTCAAAAATGGTGGAGCTTCAAAACCACGTTAAAGCTTACATGTGATCACTCAAATCTACTCTATAGCATGCCATGAGTCCATGCAAGTGGTTAGTTTTTATTTTTATCAAGCATGCATACGAAAACGAAAGTTATATGTGTATGTTCATGGGAACACCATACATGCGTTATGACTCTCATGGGACCATACAAAGAGTTTATTCTTACTCTATATTACTTTAGAAGATGATTGGAAATGTTTGTTTGTATTGATAATGGTTGGAATATAGAAAACGAAAATTTACAAAGTTATGGAATTTTTGAGAATTTTATGAAGTTTCTTGCTATGCCTTTGCTATATTTTCGTGTGTGTCCTCTTTGTGGAGTATGCTGCTTCATTTATAAGCTAGGATGTGCTTAAAATTGAAGCTAAGTAGCATTGATGAGCTTTGTTGAAACTTTGATTTTTAAATATTAAAAATCTTTGAAACTTTGACCAAAGCTTGCTCTCCTTTACTTCTCTTGCTTTGTACTTCCTTTTGCTGCAGAAGATAAGCTACCTTTGATGACTCATGCTTAAGATTTAAGCTACACATTATCCTTCCATTTTCCTTTTTTTTAATTTAATCTTAAATGTGATAAAATTAAACCAAAAAAAGAAAAAAAATGTCATGGGCTTTGTCTTGGTCGTGGGAGGCCCTTCACATTATGGGAAACATGTATGGATCATGAAAACTTGGCCCCATTTGGGAAAAACACATTTTTGATCAATGTTGATTTCATGCATTTTCCCAAAAAATGGTCAACTTCAACAAGGCATAAACCTCAATTTTTATCATATGAAGGAGATCTTGTACTTTTTGGAAACCTCAAAGAGTCCTCTAACCAATGTCTTTGGTCTCATGTCAAAATGATTTTCCATGCTCCTTGTGTATCCTTTTGAAAAAAGTGACTTTTTGTTGACTTTGAAAATGACCTGTAATGTCATTGTCCATGTTTTTCAAATGGTGAATCTAATGACCATGGGACCAATTGCATTTGAAAGATAATTGAATTTCCTTCAACATGAGCTTTGGTTTCAATTTTTTGGATGAAGGATGAGAGAGTTATGACCAGTCAAAGTTCAGTTGACTTTTTAGGAGAAAACCCTAATTTTGAAATTTAGGGTTTTGTTGATTTTTGATCTTTCCTTGATGAATTATGATCAACCAATGATCAAATGATGAATCCTTTGACAAAATATGGACTTTGACAAAAAATTTCATTTTTGACTGTCTGTTGACTTTTTGGTCAAACGGGTCGTCTGTTGACTGTTTGAGCTGCTGACTATGCGTCTGAGCGAATTGAAGTTTGAAAATTTGTATGATGGTACTTTGAGATATATGGAGTTCCATGAAATCCATTTGAGGTCTCAAAAACTTGTTCTCCTGAAAATAAACAAGAAACCCTAGTTAGGGACCGTTTGTGTAGGAGACAGTTAAGCGTACCTGATTTTTGTGCAGTGCTGAGTCTCTGCTAATCATGTGATATTCAGAAGACTTCTAGGACAAAAATCTTGGAATTTTGAAATGCAAAAGTTTGATTTGATTGATGGTACAAAACACGGAGAATTGCACTGTCAGCGGTTTGACTGTCAACTGACTGTTCAGGCATGTAGCAGTTAAAGTGAAAATTCAACAGTCAAAGTTAATATTTTTGTTGTTTTTTTTTTTGGTTTTGTTTTGTGTTAATGATAAAAATTTATTTACATGACTTGTTAGAAAAACACAGACGTAATAAATAAATAATATGTATTGTATGCAAGCAAAATTACCGATAATAACCCTGAAAATCATTTAATGCACAGAAAAATAAATATTTAACTGGCAGAAAACACACAAAATATTATCTGGATAATTAAGCAACAATATGACAAATAGTACGACATTTAATACTGACAGTACAGACATTACATAATTTAATGAACAGTACAATGAGTAAACGGTACGTTAAGAAATAAGAGATACGGCAAACTTTAGGAATGACGATTAATAACCCATGCTACAAACAGTAACATGTAGATGATTGGGAGTGTCAACATCCCAGGTCCACATTTTTCAGGGCTATGCAGACAGAAGAAGGACATGATTACCACCACGACGGTGATGATCATAAGAAAACACGTCTCTATCCGCTTCGCCATTTTTACCGGGGGAAGAAGAGAGAATGAATATGAAGTAGAAATTTGAGAGATGAGTTAGAATTTGATGTGAGATTTTATGGAAAAAATGAGAAGTATTTATAGAATGAAAAGAAAGATAGAGACGTTGGGGAATGGAGTGATTCCGTACAAAAGGAAAATTTGAGTGGAAGTAAGATTTGAAAGAAAGTGTATGATAGTGTTGGAAAAAAGAGAGATGTATAGAATAAAGTTAGGATTTGATTTTGAAAGGAAAAGATTTTGAAAATAATGGAATATAGTACAAAAATTAGTGGGAAACAAAATCAATAATAATTTACTTGTTATCAGTACAGTCTGAATCCCCGGACTTTGCACCTGCAAAAGATTTAACTCTGTACCAATTGTGTCAGTACTATTTATCTGTAAATAAATCTCAAATAAATAGCGTGTGTGAAGTAATAAACAGTACTTGGCGTTTGCGTAAGAATAAACTCAACAGCGAGCCAAAATACTGTATAAGAAAAATTCTAAAAACCAAGTATTCATAAATCAGGATATAAAAATCCAAGATTATATGAAACTCTTAATTTTTAGATTGAAGTTTTCTTGAAAAAAGATGCGGGCAAATTTTGGGGTATAACAGTTGCCCCTATTCAATCTTCTTAAACCTGAAGAGATTGTTTGAAATCTGAAGGTAGAAGATGATTGAATATATTATATGCCCTGAAAATTTGCACTTACCTTAATCGGAAGTGATGCTGGAATTTGTCTTTGAATGTTGTCTGAGAAATGTTGTCGACAGATTGAAACATTACCTGAGATGGGCCTTCAGATGCCATCTGGCAAATGTGTTGATGGTTTGTTCATCAGAATGAATCCATTGATTATATCTTGATGAAGGATTTGAAAAACCTCTGCGTTGACTGTTTCGGAACCATCCAAGGTTACCGCTTTAAGTCTAGAAGGATGATCGTTACGGAACTGTCCAAAGTTTTTCCGCTTTAGATTTTGAAAGTTGATCGCTGTGGAACCGTCTGAGGTATCAGCTTTAGATCTTCGATGGTAGATCGTTCTGGAACCGTCTGAGGTATCAGGTTTAGATCTTCGATGGTAGATCGTTCTGGAACCTTCTGAGGTATCAGCTTTAGATCTTCGATGGTAGATCGTTCTGGAACCGTCTGAGGTATCGACTTAGATCTGTGTTGCTTGTTTTTTGAGTTGATAGGTGATTTGTAAGGAGAGATTTCTTCAGAATGAATCTTCGGCTGATTATATCTGAGAATACTGCTTATCTAAATAGAATTCAAGGGGAACACTGCATGTGATTGAGAACATCTTTGCTGAAGACATCCGTCTGCCTGAAAAAATCAAGTTAGTGATATGCAATGTTTATGATGTATGTAATGTATGAGATTCTCGAACTAAAGGAGAAATATGCATGTTATGTTGTGTATGAATATGTGTATGATGTATGATGTATGATGTATGATGTATGATGTATGATGTATGATGTATGATGTCTTGAGCGTATCAAGCTTCTGGTTGGGAAAATAAATGAAGGCATTGTGATCGTTGATGATTTTTGTCGTCTTGTTTGAATACCCTCGGCTGGGGACCTTCTTTGAGAACCAGGGTGCTCTGTTGAAGGATCTTTGACTACCGCTCGGGGATGAAAGGTAATTTGAAAATTCTAACTTTGATGCCCTTTTAAAATGGGAATGAGGAAGATGCATAATCCTCCGATGCACTATTTGACCAAGTCCTGGTGTGGAGATCACACCTTCTGGGGATAGCAATCTGGAACAGCCCTGCTGGGGAATAAGATTTCTCGAATCACTTTGTTGGAGAGAAAAATCTCATTGAGGAATTTGCTGAGAAATGCATCTCTGTTGGGGATTTTTCTTCTGATGCTGGTTTCAGGATGATGTCCAAATGATTGGGACATTACTTGAATGCTATTCCTGTTTTTCCTGGTAAACATCAATCATATTCAAATGCACATGTTCATTCAAAATTATCATTGGGACGTTTACGTATTCAAAACAGAAAAAGTGAAAATGTTGATTTTGAGCCTAAGCTGCATTGATTTTTGAAAAAAGAGCCATAATAGGCTGATTAGTACAAGGAGACAAAAATCCTAGTAGTAGGAAATTGTCATAAAGTTTTGAAAAGTATTTATAAAGAGAAATAGCTATGTGAAAAAAATCCAGTCGAGTTTCAATTCTGCTATTGCCAATCTGTCTTCGAGCATCTCATCCCTCACTTGTTGGAAGAAAGTAATTGGACTGATCGGTGTCTTTAATGTGTTGAAGCTTGAAGGTGAGTAGGTAAATAAACGGAACATAGTTGTACGCTTTATTCCCTAACTTTTGCTTAGGCTGCCTTTTCAGGTTTTCAGCCTACCGGGATAATTTTATTTAGCCTCTAACTTTTGCCTGGATCGCCCTTTCGGGTTTTCAATCCACCGAGACGCTCATTTTTGCCTAAGTTGCCCTTTCAGGTTTTCAACTTAGCGAGCTTTTCTTTAAGCGAAGTACTTTTTGACTATGTCCGCATTTACAGGGTGTGGGAAATCCTCGCCATCCATGGTAGTAAGCAACATGGCACCGCCGGAGAATATTTTCTTGACTACAAATGGTCCCTCATAAGTGGGAGTCCACTTGCCCCTGGGGTCACCTTGTGGTAGGATGATGCGTTTGACAACCAAGCCACCAGTTTGGTATGCCTGACTTTTGACTTTCTTGTTGAAGGCTTTAATCATACGCTTTTGGTACAACTGGCCATGACAAATAGCTGCGAGCCTCTTCTCATCAATCAAGTTTATCTGGTCCAACCGATTCTGAATCCAATCGTCTTCGTCTAGATCAGCTTCTTTCATAATCCTTAGGGAAGGAATCTGAATTTCAATTGGAAGAACTGCCTCCATACCATAGACTAGGGAGAATGGAGTTGCCCCTGTTGAAGTACGCGCAGATGTGCGATAACCATGAAGAGCAAAAGGTAACATCTCATGCCAGTCTTTGTAGGTTACTGTCATCTTTTGTATGATTTTCTTGATGTTCTTGTTGGCAGCTTCCACCGCGCCATTCATCTTTGGTCGATATGGAGAGGAATTATGATGTTTGATCTTGAATTGTGTACATAGTTCAGTAATCATTCTGTTGTTTAAATTTGTGCCATTGTCTGTGATGATCCTTTCAGGGATGCCATACCGACAAATGAGATTGTGCTTGACAAACCGAGCCACAACATTCTTGGTGACTGAAGCAAACGAAGCTGCTTCTACCCATTTTGTGAAGTAATCAATAGCGACCAGGATAAAGCGATGTCCGTTGGAGGCAGTAGGCTTGATTTCTCCAATCATATCAATACCCCACATTGCAAAAGGACAAGGAGCCGTCAGGACGTTAAACGGGACTGGAGGTACATGTACTTTTTCGGCATATATCTGGCATTTGTTACAGGTTCTGGAGTGACGATGGCAGTCTGTCTCCATGATAGACCAGTAATAACCTGCTCTTAAAATCTTTTTAGCCATTGTATGTCCACTTGAATGAGTACCAAAGGCACCTTCGTGTATGTCTTCCATAATCTGCTCTGCTTCTTTCTTGTTTACACAACGAAGTAAAGTCGAGTCATGGTTGCGTTTGTATAGGGTTCTATTACTTAGGAAGAATTTGGCAGAAAATCTTCTTAGAAACTTTCTGTCGTTAATGGATGCCCCTTCAGGGTACTCCTGAGCTTCGAGATACCTTTTTACTTCATGGAACCATGGTTTTTCTTCTGTTCCTTCGGCATCGATCTCATTGCAATAGGCTGGTTCATCTTGTCTATAAATGGTGATCATTGGCGCCTCGTTGTTCCACCTGACTTTGAACATGGATGACATGGTAGCTAAGGCATCAGCTAGTTGATTTTCATCGTGCGGGATGTGTTCAAAAGTGATTTCTTCGAAATAAGGAATCAGACTCAGCACATATTCTTTGTAAGGAATTAGATTCGGGTGCTTTGTAACGCCCCAGACTGATTTCGGGATGATCGACTGACCCCACAAACCAACACGGGTCTTTTCAGCATGCTTTGACCTCACTCGCACGCTTTCCAGGAAACTTCCCAGAAGGTCACCCATCCCAATACTACTCCAAATCAAGCACGCTTAACTGTGGAGTTCTTACGGAACGGGCTCCCGAAAAGAAGATGCATCTTGTTGGTATAGGTAGTACCTATCAATCCTTATAAGCTTTCCTTCAACCATGCAGTCCCATACCTGCACGGATTTAGGATCCCTCTCATTCCGATGTGGCGACCACCCTTGCCATCTCAGGCCTCAGGTGTTACATGCGGTGCAACCACCCCTCGCCTTATTCGGCCTCGGGTGTTACAGTCCCACCAGCTTCCGCATGGTTCGTCCTCGAACCACATCGTACTGGGAGAGGTCTGGCTCTGATACCATTTGTAACGCCCCAGAATGCTTTCGGGATGATCGACTAACCCCCCAAACCAACACGGGTCTTTTCAGCATGCTTTGACCTCACTCACACGCTTTCTAGGAAACTTCCCAGAAGGTCACCCATCCCAATACTACTCCAAGTCAAGCACGTTTAACTGTGGAGTTCTTATTGAACGGGCTCCCGAAAAGAAGATGCACCTTGTTGGTATAGGTAGTACCCATCAATCCTTATAAGCTTTCCTTCAACCATGCAGTCTCATACTTGCACGGCCTTAGGATCCCTCTCATTCCGATGTGACGACCACCCTTGCCATCTCAGGCCTCAGGTGTTACATGCGGTGCAACCACCCCTCGCCTTATTCGGCCTCGGGTGTTACATGCTTTGTGTCCCATTCCTCTTTGACTTGATAAATCACAAGCGCCGAGTCTCCGTAGACCTCCAGGAACTTGATTCTTAAATCAATTGCAGCTTTGAGACCCAGGATACATGCTTCGTACTCGGCTATATTGTTAGTGCAGTTGAAGCATAATCTAGCAGTGAATGGTGTATAACCTCCTGCAGGGGAAATGATCACAGCTCCGATGCCATTGCCAAGTGCATTAGAAGCTCCATCAAAAACCATAGTCCATCGGGATCCTGGCTCGGGTCCTTCTTCCGGTCTTGGTTGCTCGTAGTCAGTGACTAGCATAATGTCTTCATTTGGGAAGTCAAAGTTTAACGCTTGATAATCATCCACTGCTTGATGAGCCAGATGATCAGCTACCACACTTCCTTTAATTGCTTTTTGTGAAGTGTACTGGATGTCGTATTCTGTTAAGATCATTTGCCATCTTGCTATTCTTCTAGAGAGAGCAGGTTTTTCGAACACATACTTGATAGGATCCATTTTGGAGATCAGGATAGTGGTATGGTTTAGCATATACTGTCTTAGTCGGCGAGCCGCCCATGCTAAGGCACAACAAGTTTTCTCGAGCAGTGAGTATCTTGTTTCACAATCGGTAAACTTTTTGCTAAGATAGTAGATTGCATGCTCCTTTCGGCCGGACTCGTCATGTTGCCCCAGTACACACCCCATTGAGTCTTCTAACACTGTTAGGTACATTATCAGAGGTCTTCCTTCCACAGGTGGCAACAAGATTGGCGGTTTTTGGAGATACTCTTTGATTTTATCAAAGGCTAACTGGCATTTGTCATTCCATCTTTCTACTTGATCTTTCTTCAACAGTTTAAAAATCGGCACACAAGTAGTAGTCATATGGGCAATAAATCTGGCGATGTAATTCAGACGTCCCAAGAATCCTCTGACTTGTTTCTCGATACGGGGTATAGGCATTTCTTGAATGGCTTTGACCTTGGCAGGATCAACTTCAATACCTTTGCTGCTGACGATGAAACCTAAAAGTTTACCGGATCTTACTCCAAAGGTACCCTTGTTCGGATTTAGTCGCAACCTGTATTTCTTGAGTCTGTCAAACAGTTTGTGTAGATGACCCAGATGTTCTTCTTCGGTGTTGGACTTTGCAATCATATCATCGACATAAACCTCTATCTCCTGATGAATCATATCATGGAACAGAGCTACCATTGCACGTTGATATGTAGCTCCTGCATTCTTTAAACCAAAGGGCATTACTTTGTAACAAAAGGTTCCCCAGGGTGTTGTGAAGGTTGTTTTTTCCATGTCTTCGGGCGCCATTTTGATTTGATTGTACCCTGAGAATCCATCCATGAAGGAGAATACCTTGCATTGTGCGGTATTGTCAACCAGTACATCGATGTGAGGTAAAGGGAAATCATCTTTGGGGCTTGCCCGGTTCAGATCTCTATAGTCTACACACATTCTGACTTTCCCGTCTTTTTTGGGCACAGGCACGATGTTAGCTATCCAAGGAGGATAACTCACAACTTTCAGAAAACCGGCATTGAATTGCTTTTCAACCTCGTCTTTGATCTTCTTGGACATATCGGGCCTACTCCTCCGCAGTTTCTGCTTAACTGGAGTGCTACCTTCTTTGATCGGCAGGCGATGAACCACAATGTCCATGTCAAGGCCAGGCATATCTTCATAGGACCAAGCGAATATCTCAACGTAGTCTTGTAACATTTGAATTAATCTTTGCTTGACACTGTTTTCTAGATCAGCCCCTATCTTGACTTCTTTCTTTTCTCCGCCGCTGCATGCGGTTGTATAGTCTTTTCTTCTTGTTCTAGCAGCCTTGCAAGTTCTCTTGGTACTTCACAATCTTCCTCACTTTCGTCCTCAGTTTGGTAGATTGGATTTTCAAAGTCATGACGGGCAATAGCAGAATCGTTATCAACTGGATCCAAAGTGAATGTGAATCTGCATTTATTTATGTGGGTGTGTGTAAGAAAACATAGCTATTTTGAAAAATGAATAAAGCAAAGAAAGAAAAAGGATCAAAAATTTGAATATGCAAACGTCCCATGATTTTATTGAATGAACATGATCATGATATGACAAACCCTTATAAAAGGACCAGTGTGCTTCAGGCAAGGCACACGGCTTTCAAGTTCATGGTTCAATAGTACAGGAATCATTTTTATCTTTGAACAATATAAATAATGAAAACAAGAAATTGCATTTACTCCTGATCAAAGGAGATCACATCCTCAGCTTTCCAGTTGTTCAATCCATTGTTGTGAGCAGGGAGTATCCAGCTGTTCCAGTTACAGTTGTCTTCTTCATCTTCCACAGCATTGATTTCATTGGTGGGGAAATGAGCCGGTGATCTTTCGGGATAAGTAAGATGCTCTGTTGGATACGAGGATCCAGGTTGAGGTATCTCTGTTGGTTGAGCGAGATACTCGATAAGGCCGTCCCATCCAGTCGGGATGACGTCTTGGATAGAGACTTGTGCATTCTGCTGAGTAGTGTACTGTGACAGAAAATAACCCTCGTTATTTGGTGTTTCCCTGGCTTCTTCAAGAGTGAAATTGTCTTCGCAATGTTCGTCCCATCCAGTTGGGACAATGTCTTCAATGGCGACTTGTGAGCTCGGAGGAGCGGAATATTTCACCATAAAGTCATATTTGCCACTTGGCTCTCCTAGCGTATCCCAAACTTCTTTAGGTGGATTTTGATATTGCTCAGTTATGGAACTTGTGAAACTTTTGTCATTTTCAAATTGATCACCCCATCCAGTTGGGGTAATGTCTTCCATAGCAATAAAAGAACTCTGAGGTGCGGTATACTGAAAATTATACCCGCCGCTTGGTTCTCCCAAAGTATCCCAAATTCCCATGGGAAGGGGTGGAACTTCATTTGGATATGGCTGAATGATATCGTCTTCAATAGCGTTTACTCCTTGGCTGATGAAATGTGACATTAATCCTCCAAAACAAGGACTTTGATCGTTCTTTTGATTTCCATTAGCATAGCCCAGGACTAGCTTGTCGGACTTATAAGGTATATCGAGGAGTTGTCCCCATATTGTGCAACCACCTTTTTCGATCACAGCTTTGGCATCTTAGAGAGAAGCCATAGTTGGAGTAGCAGAAATATGCTTGGTAGTAGAGACATCTGGAGAGACCACCTCAAAAGATTGGCAGGGAGTTTCGATGAATTCGTCATCCAACTCAACATACTTGGAGTTACTCAGGTGGCTTACCACATATTCTTCTTCGCCATAAACTGTGACAATCTTTCCTTTTACTGGATACTTCAACTTCTAATGTAGGGTAGAAGTTACAGCATTTGCCCCGTGTATCCAAGGGCGTCCCAGTAAACAGGAATATGCTGGGTGAATTTTTTGGCATCAGAGCAAGTTATAGGTAACTTGTTCCTAAAGATCCAGAATGGCTTCCGCAAATCAAAGACCGGTTTTCAAAGATGGTGGTTCTAACAACAAGCCTCCATTGTTTTGTGGTGAATATTTTGACTTTTGGAAAATCCAAATGAAGGCTCATCTAGAAGCACAAGGAGAAGAAGTTTGGGAGGCTGTCCTACAAGGTCCTCATGTTCCTACAACGGTCGTTAATGGTGTTGGATCGGAGAAACCTAAAGCGTCGTGGGATGATAATGATAGAAAAAGGGTTCTTGCTGACAAAAAGGCGATCAGTCTCCTTCATGGTGCTCTTAGTATGGATGAATTCTTCCGAATATCAACATGTACAACATCAAAGGAAATTTGGGATACTCTTGTAGAAACTCATGAAGGTACCGCTGAAGTTAAAAGATCAAGGTTGAATACTTTAAGTCAAGAGTACGAACTGTTTAGAATGAAGCCCGGAGAAACTATTCTCGATTTGCAAAAACGATTCGTACATTTGACAAATCACTTGAAGGCACTTGGTAAGACTCTTACTACCGAAGAACTTAATCTTAAAGTGCTCAGATCCTTAACTAGAGAATGGCAACCGAAAGTAACAGCGATATCCGAGAAAAAGAATCTATCTAGAATGACTTCCGCAACATTGTTCGGTAAACTTCAAGAATATGAGACGGAACTTGGAAGATTAGAAAAGCATGAAAACTTAGAGAAGAAATCCAAAGGCATTGCATTAAAGGTAGATTCAAAGGAAAGCAAAATGAAAGATACATCGGATGAAGATGAAAACTTCATGCTTCTTGTAAAAAGGTTAGGCAAATTTTTTGGTAATAAAAATAATATTGATAATGCTAACTTTGTCAAAAGGAAGAAATTCTCAAAGCATAAAGATAAAGAAGCATCCACTTCATCACAAGAAGTAACATGCTATGAATGTGGGAAACAAGGACACATAAAGCCGGAATGTCCAAAACTTTCTAAGAAGAATGGTTTCAAAGGCAAGAATGAATTCAAAAAGAAAAGGGCCTACATAGCATGGGAAGATAATGAAGTAAGTTCTTCATCGGACTCCGATAGTGACGAAAGTGCAAATCTAGCATTGATGGCATCACACCACTCCGATGATGAAGAAGGCGAGGTTAGTTACGATGATTCTCTTTTTAATAATGGTGCACAAGGTGCAATAAATGAATTGTTAAATGAGTGTAAAATTCTCTATAAAACTATCTCATCTCAAAAGAAGATAATATCATCTTTAGAAGAGAAAGTTAAGATAATTGAAGAAGAACATAAAAATGACAAAGAAAAAATGATTAGTGTTCAAGAAGATAATGTTGCATGCAAGAATTGTGAATCACTTTCCTTCCAAATTGTCCAATTAAAACGTGTTTTAGAAAGATATGAAAAAGGGCAAATTGGATTGGAAAATGTTCTTAGCACACAAAGATACTCCAATGATAAGAGCGGACTTGGTTTCTCTAAATTTGATAAACCAACATCCAACAAGACTATCTTTGTCAAAGCTAGTAACCAACCAATTCAAGAGAAAGTGATCAAGCCTAAAGTAATGCAACATTATCCTAAAAGGAAGAACTTTATTAAGAAGAAATCTTATCCTCCTAGATATAGAAGTAACTTTGAACCTACTTGTTTTTATTGTGGTATTATTGGTCACACACCCAATGCTTGTTATGTAAGGAACTTTAGTGTTCCTAGTGGACATTATGTATGAGTGAAGAAAGGAACTAACTATGATGGACCCAAAGCCGTTTGGGTACCTAACAAAACTTAATTTGTTTTGTAGGTTTGCTTGAAGACCACTTCAAACCTATGGTA
Source organism: Vicia villosa (assembly GCF_029867415.1). Lineage (NCBI taxonomy): Eukaryota > Viridiplantae > Streptophyta > Magnoliopsida > Fabales > Fabaceae > Vicia > Vicia villosa. Next base: position 231,871,546 of record NC_081180.1, on the reverse strand, counting down.
TCTAGATAGTGGTTGTTCAAAGCATATGACGGGTGACCTAAACCAATTTTCAGATCTAAGGTTAAAGGCCAAGGGTTTTGTCACTTATGGAGACAACAATAAGGGAAGAATTCTTGGCAAAGGCAAAGTTGGTGCACCACCTTTCACATCCATTGAAGATGTTCTTTATGTTGAAGGACTAAAGCATAATCTTCTAAGCATTAGCCAACTTTGTGACAAAGGCTTCAAGATCAAATTCACTAAGGAAGAATGCTTGATCATCGATGAAGTCACCAATGAGGTAAAACTCAAAGGTACAAGAATTAATAACATTTTTATGATTTCTTTAAATGATTTATCTTTGAAAGTAAAATGTCTTTTTGTAAACAATAATGAATCATGGTTATGGCATAAAAGAGCAGCCCATATTCATATGGATCATTTAAATAAGTTAACCAAACATGATCTTGTTATTGGCTTACCTAAGATAAAGTTTGTCAAAGATAAATTATGTGATGCATGTCAAAAGGGAAAGCAAACCAAATCATCTTTCAAACCAAAAAATGTGGTGACTACAACAAGACCACTACAATTGTTGCATATGGATCTATTTGGTCCATCAAGGACAAGAAGCTTCGGAGGTAATGTATACGCTTTAGTTATTGTTGATGACTATTCTAGATATTCTTGGACTTTGTTTCTTGTGCAGAAAAGTGATGCTTTTAGAGCTTTTAAGAAATATGCAAAACAAATCCAAAATGAAAAGTCATTAAAGATTGTATCCATAAGAAGTGATCATGGTGGAGAGTTTCAAAATGCATCGTTTGAAGAATTTTGTGAAGAACATGGTATCTCTCATAATTTTTCAGCACCAAGAACTCCACAACAAAATGGAGTAGTTGAAAGGAAAAATAGGTTTCTAGTGGAACTTGCAAGAACAATGCTTAGTGATGCAAATCTTCCTAAATATTTTTGGGCGGATGCGGTTAGTACGGCATGTTATGTGGGAAATCGAGTAATTATTAGACCTATCTTAAAGAAGACTCCATATGAACTCTTTAAAGGAAGAAAGCCAAACATTGCTCACTTTCACATTTTTGGATGCAAGTGCTTTGTTCTAAACAATGACAAAGACAATCTTGGTAAGTTTGATGAGAAATCGGACGAAGGTATATTTCTTGGTTATTCTCTTTCTAGTAAAGCATATAGAATTTATAATAAAAGAACTTTAACTATTGAAGAATCTATGCATGTATCTTTTGATGAGACTAACACTTCCAAAGAGGAAGAAGTTGTTTGTGATGATGATGATCCTTTAGATTTACCCCCAGAAAAACCTTCAAATAATACAATTATGAAGGTACCGGAAGAACTTTCAAATGATATAATTGAGAAGGCACCGGAAGTACAACAAGAAAATGTTCAACAAGAAAGTGTACAACAAGAATCAAACACCAATGATCTACCAAAAGAATGGAGAACCCATAGAGATCATCCTATTGATAAAGTTATTGGTGATATTAGTCAAGGAGTTGCAACAAGATTAAATCTCAAAGATGCTTGCTTACACATGGCTTTTGTTTCTCAAATTGAACCTTCCAAAGTTGATGAAGCCTTAGGAGATGATCAATGGATAAATGCAATGCAAGAAGAATTAAATCAATTCGAGAGAAATCAAGTTTGGGAACTTGTTCCTAGACCATGTAACAAACACATCATAGGTACTCGATGGGTGTTTAAAAACAAACTTGATGAGAATGGTATAATTGTTCGAAACAAAGCAAGATTGGTGGCCCAAGGTTACAATCAAGAAGAAGGAATCGACTTTGAAGAAACATTTGCTCCGGTTGCAAGGTTAGAAGCTATTCGTCTTTTACTTGCTTATGCATGTTCATTAAATTTTCAGCTTTATCAAATGGACGTCAAGAGCGCATTCTTAAATGGCTACATCAATGAAGAAGTCTATGTCAAACAACCCCCGGGATTTGAAGACTTCAAGAATCCTTCACATGTCTTTAAGTTGAGAAAGGCTCTTTATGGATTAAAGCAAGCACCTAGAGCATGGTATGATAGACTTAGCAATTTTTTGTGTGAAAAGGGTTTCGAAAAGGGTAAGGTTGATAAAACTTTGTTCATTAAGAAAATCAAGAGTAACACTTTATTGGTTCAAGTCTATGTTGATGATATCATTTTTGGATCGACTAACAAAGAAATGTGTGAGGAATTCTCATTGATGATGCAAGGAGAATTCGAGATGTCTATGATGGGAAAGATGAATTACTTTCTTGGACTACAAATTAAGCAACTCAAGGATGGAATCTTCATTAATCAATCCAAATACTGTAAAGAACTATTAAAGAAGTTTGATATGGATAATTGCAAAGCAATGAATACTCCAATGGGCTCCGGTACATATGTTGATCAAGATGAATCCGGTACTCCAATTGATATTACTAAGTATCGAGGTATGATTGGTTCTTTATTATATTTGACGGCAAGCCGTCCTGACATAATGTTTAGTGTTTGTCTTTGTGCTCGCTTCCAAGCAAATCCAAAGGAATCACATCTTATGGCGGTTAAAAGGATCATGAAGTATCTCAAAGGAACAACCAACGTTGGCTTATGGTATCCTAAAGGTAGTGTTTGCAATTTAATTGGTTATTCTGACGCGGATTATGCAGGATGTAAAACTGATCGTAAAAGCACAAGTGGCACTTGTCACATTCTTGGAAATGCATTAGTATCATGGGCTTGTAAAAAGCAAGCATGTGTTGCTCTTAGTACGGCCGAAGCAGAATACATAGCAGCGGGTAGTTGTTGTGCACAAATTCTTTGGCTTAAGCAACAACTTCGTGACTACGGACTTGATCTCGGATGCATTCCTCTTCGATGCGACAATACAAGTGCTATAAATATTACAAAGAATCCGGTCATGCATTCAAGAACCAAACACATAGACATTCGACATCATTTTCTTCGCGATCATGTGCTTAAAGGAGATGTTGAAGTCACTTTTGTAGATACTCATAATCAACTTGCGGATATCTTCACCAAGCCTCTCCCAAAAGAATCATTCTACAAAATTCGTCGAGAGCTTGGAATTTTAGATGAAGGTGATGTTTAAAATTTGTTCATACATCAAAGGTACATGTGTCTAATATTTTAGGTAATAAAAAATGCTTTATAAATGTTCATTTATTATAACTTGGTAATTATATGAGGTATATGTGCTTTATATTTCATAAAATTAAAGTTTTTGGAAATTTTTCAGTCCAGGAACCGGTTCCCATGTGGGACGAACCGGTTCCCCATAGTAATTTCCAGAGGCAATGTTTTTGTGTTCTTCAGGAACCGGTTCCCATGTAGGGACGAACCGGTTCCCACGTACTTGTTCCAGATTTTTTTTTTTTTTTCTTTGTGGCTGTACGTAAATAGTTGTTTTATATATATTTTCTTATTTTATTTTACTTCTTATTTTTATTTAATTCACATTATATCATGTACACCACACATTCACTCACATTTATCTTCATTCAACATTCATCTTCATCTTCTTCAAACTTCCTCATCCATTATCAACCTCATTCAAAGCTCCACTATCTCACCATAACTATCAAAATTAAAACACCCACTACCTCTAAACACTATATAATCCTCCACTCTCTCACATATATCACTCAAATCCTTCTCCATTCACCAAATCCGAAAATCCCAACCTAAACCCTAACTTTCAAAAATGGCACCCAAAGTCTCAAGAAGTGCAAAAGGAAAGAATAAGATTGGAGAGTCCAGTGAAGATCCTCAAGAGCATCAACCAACTGTTAAGAGTCGGAGACTCACTTTCAACATTCGTAGTCGGAAACTCCTTCAAGCAAAATACGGTAAACTCCCGGATTTCCCTACTCACAGTTTCTCTTTTCCGGCTAGACTAGCTAATGCAGGGGTAGCTAATTTTGTGCTTGACCATGGTGATTATTACCCGGATTTGGTTAGAGAATTTTATCATAACCTTAAGATAGTGACCGATGAATTTGATGATTTCACATTACTGTCAAAAGTTTCAAATAAGGACATATGCTTAGATGTTGAAGAATTTGGTAGCGTGTTAGGCATTCCATCTCAAGGCTTAGTGCTCCTTCAAGGTAACATACCGGAGGATTGGCAACCATATAGTAAGATGGATGTTTTTGTGGATATGTGCCGACCAACTCAACGCGACACAGTTCGCCAACAACTTGCTACCAAATTTAACATGTTCGGTTCTAGCTTATCGGTAAGTGATAGGATGCTCCATCTTATCATCGCTTATGTTTTATTTCCGAAGAATTCTAACCATTCCAGGGTCAATGAGTTCGAGTTAATGGTTCTGCTTGCTCTGAGACGTGGCATTGAAGTCAATTGGGCACTTTCAATTATGCGCCACATGCAGCTTATGGCTTCCCTTAAAGGAGGCTTACCTTATGCAAGGGCCATTTCTCATATTGTTCGGAATGCTGGTGTTCTCCTCCAACGGGAACCAAAGAAAAATATGGATGAACAAGAGTGTGCTATCACCACCGCTACCGCTCTTAAAAATACCGGAATAGTTATGGATCGTGAAGGTAGATTTGTTTACAAAGTTGATTTTGAGCCAGCCGTGCCACAAGACCCTCAACGTCCCGAAGGTGGATACACAATGGATATGATGTTTGCCAAGCTTTGTTCTATTCAAACATCTATTGATAACAACAAGAGGGAGAATGACTATGAGCATAACCTTATGAGAAGACAAATGCGGGAAATTCAACGGACTCAAAAGCGTATCTTGGCTCATTATGAGGGAGAGGATGGAAGCGAAGAAGAAGATGAACATGATGATGATGATGATGATGAAGAACACATGGATGAAAGTGATTAATTTATTTCCTTTAATTTCTTTGTAATGTTTTCTTTCTATTATTCGTATTTTACTTATGCTTTCTAGACAATATTCCATTCATGTTCGTGATGTTTAGGATTATTATTGTTTTATGTTGTAACCGTAACAAACTACGTTTCGTATCGTTTGTAGTATTTCATTTGTGTGCTAACTTTGTGGTATTTTACATTTGTGTTATAATTCATATCTTTTTATCTTTTTTCCCATCCTTTTTGATAATAACAAAGGGGGAGAAGAATATGCATGTATTGTTGTTGTTTTGTTCAAAGAAAATGCAGGCCATTGTTAAAATTATCAAGTAAAACTCATCACCATAAATCAAGGAATCATGGATTTAGGGGGAGTCTCTAACATAGGGGGAGCCTTGCATTGTTCAAACACTTTTTCAAAAGCACAAAACAACTCTCTTCAAAAACGTTTTCAAGACTTGGTTGTCATCATCAAAAAGGGGGAGAATGTAGTTGCAAAAGCATCCCAAGCATAGTTTGTTTTGATGAAGACAATATGGACATCAAGCTTTCATAAAGGATGTGCAAAAAGAATCTCAAGTCTTAAAGCAAAGAACACACAATTTCAAAGTCTTGAAGAAATAATAAAGATTCAAGAATCAAGCAATAAATGGCAAAGGTATAAACAATACTCACTTTGACATATAATTGTTCACAAAATATACTCTCATGCATATCATAATCATGAACAAGTCTCATATATCAAAGAGTTCATTTAAAACCTTTTTCATAGCTAAAATTCAAAATAAAGGTTTTAGGAACCGGGTTGTCCCTATGGGGGAACCGGTTCCCAGCATTCTCAAATTTCAGCAATCTGTGGTTTACTATGGGGAACCGGGTTGTCCCTATGCAGGAACCGGTTCCCACGTTCAAAATTTGAATATTTCTGCTGTAACGTTCAGCAGGAACCGGGTTGTCCTATGCAGGAACCGGTTCCTACTGAACCAGTGTGTTTTTCCATTGCATTTTACACTCAAACGAAATTGTCTTTATATCTTTTAAACATTGCATTGTTTCATGGAATAATAACCTTTTGAAGAGGTGTTTTACACACTATATATTACACATCTTTCATATTCAAAAATCACCTTCTCAAATTTCAGCAATCTGTGGTTTACTATGGGGAACCGGGTTGTCCCTATGCAGGAACCGGTTCCCACGTTCAAAATTTGAATATTTCTGCTGTAACGTTCAGCAGGAACCGGGTTGTCCTATGCAGGAACCGGTTCCTACTGAACCAGTGTGTTTTTCCATTGCATTTTACACTCAAACGAAATTGTCTTTATATCTTTTAAACATTGCATTGTTTCATGGAATAATAACCTTTTGAAGAGGTGTTTTACACACTATATATTACACATCTTTCATATTCAAAAATCACCTTCTTCATTAACAATTCATAATCATAAATTTCATTATTTCCAAGTGTCCACAAACCAGAATTTTTTATATGAAACTTTCTACACACATTTTCATAGAGAATTCATTCAAAGTTTCATGCATACATTATTTGTGAACACTTATATTCAGTTTGAGAATTGTTTATTTGAAGAAGAAGATCAATCCAAGATTGATAGTGCTATACAAATTTCATCTAAATCTCTTGTATAAATTCAAAAGTATTATCTCCTTACTATCCAGGATTGTTGGAAGTAAGTGTTGTGTTTGAAGAGGATTGTTCTTCATTCACATTAGTATTGATTTGATCTTAAAGGTGTTAAGAACCTTTGATCACCCTATAGGTTAGATAGTTGACATAGGATTGTACAATATTTCTAACTATAGTGAAATCTCTTTCGTGTTTGAAAGGGGACTGGAGTACTCTCGGATTGTGAGGGGAACCAGTATATATCGTTGCGTCCTTTACTTTTCGGCACTTTATAGCTTTTATCACCATTACCAAAGAAAAGAAAAGAACCTTACAAAAACCTTCAAACACTTAACCAAAAAGTATTAGAAATATTCTCATAAAACCGATTAAATTTTTGAAAACCTAATTCACCCCCCCTCTTAGGTACACTCGTATACTTACAGAATTTCCATTACGTAAAAGGTAGAATCAAAGATCTGAGAGCCCACTCTGATTGGGAGATTCACCTTTCCGTACACTGTTCTTGTTGACCCGTCGAAGGCTCTTACCACAGCATCGCTTGGTTGTAACACAATTCCTTCGAAGTCAAGCTTTTCTAGTACTGTTTTTGGTAACACTGTCGCACGCTCGCGAAAAATGAACAGAGTCGCCACCAATATATTTATCCCATAAGGGAAAGGAATATCAGAAAACCTAACAAAGGAAGGAACAGGGTCTTGCGACCAGAGAATCAAGGTACGGGAGTCGGTTACGCAAGGGGAAGGTATTAGCATCCCTCGCGCCCATCGTACTCGATGGTATCCACCTATGTATGTTTCTATCTAAAGGGTGTGTACTATGTCTATGTCTACATGCGAATGAATACAAAGGAAATACGGGGAAAAGAAGGAATATTTACAAATGTGCTCGTTCAAGCCCCGCGACTTGATGCCTACGTATCCTTTTCAGGAATCAGAGCGCCGTAGTTCGGCTCCATAGTTTTGTTTGTTTTTTGTGTTTTTTAGTTGGGCGGAGTTAACGCTCGCGCTCTTGCATAAGGGATCGACCTAGGATGCAATAGAGCGGAGATAACAATGCCCTTAAGAAAGGAGAGAAGAGAGAGAGATTTTGAGTGTTTCGAGGAAATCCCTAAGGCAAGGGAAACTCGAATTACTCTATGGTTTGTGTTTTTTAGAATTTGGGAACTTACGCCCGAATGGAACCCTAAAGCAAGGGAGATCCAAGCACTCGAACATTCCCTAAAGCAAGGGATGTTCAAGCTTCCATTCCCTTTTTAAGATTTTCGCTTTGATTATTAGTGTTTTAAGTATTTTCTTTGTATTTTTTATGGGATTTTAATCAAGTATTTTTATTAGATGTTTTATGTTGTAAAAGAAAAAGAAATGCAAAAGGGAACTAGTCCTAATTTCTACATTCTATGTTGTAAGATATTCTAAAAGGAAAATGAGGGAGAAAAAACAATTAAATGGATGAAAGCAATATTAAAGACCAATGGCATCTTTGACATTTCACATACATGGAAAATATTCACAAAGGAAAAGAATTAAATCCAAACTACTTATGAAAATATATTCATGAACTATCTCATTTTTATTTCATGCAAGAGATACTAATTTGAATTAAACTAAGAAAGGCTATTATTTGTTTTATGGTTTTATGAAAAAAACTATTTATTAAAATTCCAAGGAAATACTAATAAAAGTCCAATTAGGAGAGATTAAAAAATCTAACATTCTAATTAGTTAGAAAATCTTGGTTGTTGTTTTTACTTAGGAAAAAAAAGCAAATCACAAATCAAAAAGAAATTAAAAAAAACTATTATTTATGAGTTTCTTTTTATATGAACAATTATTAACAGTTCTAAAAATAAACTAAATGAAATCCAATTAAGAAGTTAAAAACTAACGATTCAATTAGTGGGAAAGATTTTTTGTTGTTTTATTTACAAAAGAATTACTTAAAAAAGAAAAAAAAAACAAAAGCCAAGCATCAATTTGTTGGTTTTATATTAAAGAAGCAGGGGGTGAGTTCTAAGAATGGAGGGCCACACGCTTAAAGCCCCATGCTGCCCCATTTCGCTAATCCTTGGATTACTCCACCAGCATGCATGGTTCGCTGTATAGCATGGGGAGGCATGCAAGAAAACTATTACCCGTAACAATACAACACATGCAAAGTACTTGACATGCAAAATGATGCTCAGCATAGTGTGATGCACAAACAAACAATACAACACAAACAACAATACAACACATTGCAACGCAACATCCAGCCAATATCATGAAAACTAAACAGCATTTCAACAGTAGTTTACGCATGCATGCAGATTCCTCAATGGCAAAAAACGAATAGCCAGGCACATGAGAATGGTGATTGTGATAAATTAATGAAAACGTTACCGGTATTGCCGCTGTATTAGTGATAGTACTATGGCCGCTGCTATGGAGGGAGTGTTGCCGCCGCTACGGTGAGAGTGCTTCGGTGGCGTAGGAAGAAATGGAGTACGATGGGAGGAGAAAGAGAGTGATGGAGAGAGAGAGAGAGAGAGAGAGAGAGAGTATAGTGATATAGTGAAGAGTGGAAGTGAGTAATGATTGCTGCATGAGCTTCTATTTATATTGCTAACCATTGGCTTGTGATGCACAATCCTTGAATGTGGGGCTTGCTTAATTTGCAACACAACTTTTTCCACTTTTCCAATGTGGGACTTGCAACACAACTTTTTCCATTTCTCCAATGTGGGACTTTAGCTTGTGTTGTAGTGTTGCAATGGTTGTGTAGCTTTGTGAATAATTTTGCAACATGCATGGCTTCATGCAAACTTCAATGGAATAATGCTTGCATGGTAATTAATGGCATATAGAGATAATATGTTGAACAATTCATGCATAATGCTGCAGCAAATGCACTTTCTTTGACATGCCCAAAGTAGCCACTTTATGCCTTCATATCTCATGCCATGGGGGACCAAATGATGCAATATTACTGTCATAGCAAAGAGGGCATGGGATAGAACAAGATTGGTGTTGAAAATATCTCAAGATAAGGCTTAGAAGTATGAGAAAAATAGCCTTGAACTCATGCAATTACCACTGCACACGCCCAGCAGCATGCTGTCCCATGCGTATGGTCAGAACGTGACTCTGCGAGGGTGGTACTTTGAGCCTCTCTATCTCGATAAATACATGTCCAAAATCAGTGATACTGATCTCAATGGATAGAGGACATGGCAAAGAATAGTTTAGAACTGGGCTTGTTTAAGATAGAGACTTGTGGAGGAATAAAGAGGCCTTGACATTTGGCCCACCACGTGTTTGCTGAAATGCGTTGCGTGCCCAGAATTCTGTGTCATGGCTGCCTGCAGAATTTGGTCAGGGTTGGGGCACCACTTTGAAGGCTTGTATCTCACTCAGTTTTTGTCAAATTGTACCCATTCTCGTTTCAATGGATAGAGGAGATGGCAAGGAAAAGAATGATACCAAGTTTGTATTCATAGCACTTCTGTGGAGCTCTAAAAATGGCTCGAGATTTGGCATGCCATGTGTTTGTGAAAATGCCAGGTCATGACCTGCCTTGTGACCTGGAATGTGACTTGATTCAAATGAGTTTCCAGCAACTTCACACCACATTAACTCTTCATACAAGCTTCAAATGAAAAAGTGTCCAACTACAAAGTTGTTCTCCTCCATGAGAGGAACAACTTTGTTGTTGGAAATTTTTCCAGAAAATATCGTTTGCCACGTGTAATCTGGTGCTGAAGTGGACTGCTCAACAAGATTTAAGACATCAAAATTTTCTAAGTGTTGGAATTTTGCCTTACCTTTTTTTTTCCCAGCCTTTTGCTAAACTCCCGATTTTATCCATTCTTCGACTTTTCTTGACCGTTTTTCCACCAAAAGTCAATATTCGAGTAATTCTTCTGATTTTGACCCAAAAGTCAACCATTCTGATTTTTCCGACTATTGATGAAATTCCCGATTAAATCTCTTCTAGCCAAATCCAGTTAAACGACCACATCCACCTGGTCAGTATGAGAAGCTTTTCACACATAGAAACCATTCCTGGTTAAATGTTGACCAGAAAGTCAACTGGTTGACTTTGGTCAAAGAAACCCTGATTTAGAGAACCGGATGATTTGCAAGCCCGTATCCTTCAACCAATGCCTTGACCTGAGACAGAGAGAGGCCCCCAGTCCAGGAGTACTTCCTTGAACATAGAACCACATGATTATACCTCAGTTTCCTTATTCCCTGATCAGAAATTCCTTGCAACAGAGCTTTTCTTGCTAGTCCTTGAATAGCACCTATGATATGAATGCATGGGTATGGATTACGACCTAAGTGATGTATGTACATGAATGCAAAGCCTAAGCCAGTTAGAAGTTAAAGGGTAGGACAAATTTGGGGTATGACAGCTGCCCCTATTTAATCGTCTTATACTCGAAGGTGAGATTGGCGCCAGCCTTTCGAACATTCGAAGTAGAAGAAGATTAAATACCGAAGACCTGAAATTTGTCCTGAGGAGATGGAGTGGTTTTTATTCCTTTATTTTTGTTTTGATATCTGCTGGGGAAAGAGAATTTTTGTTTTTTCTGATGGAAATATTTACAGTGAGTAATTGGAAGAACGGTGATAGCTTGTAACGTAGCCAAAGGTGCCAATACAAGGTTCTCAAAGGAAGTGATTATTTCATGGAAGTGGTTGGACCAGAAGTATTTTGGTAGGAAGGTAAGATAGACAAGTGTTTTAAGGGGGATACAGACGAGTATCGAAAGAATGACACATACGAGCATCAAAAGGAGATACAGACGAGTATCGAAAGAATGACACATACGAGCATCAAAAGGAGATACAGACGAGTATCGAAAGAATGACACATACGAGCATCGAAAGAAGATACAGACGAGTATCGAAAGAAGTGACACATACGAGCATCAAAAGGAGATACAGACGAGTATCGAAAGAATGACACATACGAGCATCAAAAGGAGATACAGACGAGTATCGAAAGAATGACACATACGAGCATCGAAAGAAGATACAGACGAGTATCGAAAGAAGTGACACATACGAGCATCAAAAGGAGATACAGACGAGTATCGAAAGAAGTGACACATACGAGCATCAAAAGGAGATACAGACGAGTATCGAAAGAAGTGACACATACGAACATCAAAAGGAGATACAGACGAGTATCGAAAGAATGACACATACGAGCATCAAAAGGAGATACAGACGAGTATCGAAAGAAGTGACACATACGAGCATCAAAAGGAGATACAGACGAGTATCGAAAGAATGACACATACGAGCATCAAAAGGAGATACAGACGAGTATCGAAAGAATGACACATACGAGCATCGAAAGGAGATACAGACGAGTATCAAAAGAATGACACATACGAGCATCAAAAGGAGATACAGACGAGTATCGAAAGAAGTGACACATACGAGCATCAAAAGGAGATACAGACGAGTATCGAAAGAATGACACAGACGAGTGTTTGAGAAGCTTGGTAGATGGACTTACTGGGGATTGGGATTTGGATTCGAAAATGGTGTGCCTGGACGAGAGGCGAGGGATGCGCAACACGGGGGTTGGATCTGAAAAATTTTCCCGTACGAGGGAAGGAATCACGGAGACTAGGGACGACTAGGCTCGGCAATAAGATGACAGTAACCACGGGGGATTACGGGGATATTGATGCTGACGAAGCATAAGAGTGACATTGATCCCTCAGGCCAAAGGCGGGGTGTAACTCTTCAAGAGTGGCAATCGTTCGAATTGCCACACACCAAGTATGGTTATTCAAACGATTGAAAAATGAAATGGGTTGAATGCCCATCCTCATTCGCACTCTAATCTTCGCGCAGCACACGGGAAATAACCTCGGAGGCAACGATTCTGACGAAGAAACGTATTGTATCTGACCCAAATTGGGGAGAGAAGGTAAGATTTCTTTTTGGGGACTGAGAAAACCAAGTATCGGCACCGTGGATGGAGGAGATTTTTAATGGAGTAGCAGATATCAGGTGAAGTTTATACAGATGACAACTTCTGTGGGGATGCGCCATTGGCTTGATTGAGGGATGATTTATCTGGCTTATGCTTTGTATGCATGTTTGAATTTTTCTATGGCGTAATGATCCGCTTTGACGGATATGCTACGCTTTTGAGGATGCAATGTTATATGCAGTGAACACTATATGCAGGATGCCAAATAGAGGCATTGGTGTGATAGGGGAGCAAGACCATTGGGGTCCGTTGTTTGTTGTCTTGAAATGCCAATATGAGTTGACGTTATAACCTTACAGTACCAACGACTATTGGAAGCTGTGCTGAGGGTTAGAGCATAGCTCTGCTGGGGAGGAAGTGACTTCGCCCGACTTTCCTTACATCCTATACTGCTTGGGGAATCATGAGTTTTGAAGGACCATTTTTTGTCTGCCATATTGAAAAGGGACATGGACCTCTTCAGGTGCCCCATGCTTACCAACACTGATAAATTATACTCTTGAACTTTCATGCGGGATGATGACGACCTTTGTGACATGTCATAAGCCAAGATGACGGCTAGAACCTGCAACCTGCACAGAAAACAACGTTTGGATGCAAATGGCGCCCCTTAGAGCACTTTTATGTTTATACAACCTCATGTTTCGTTTTGATCTTGTGATTATTATTCCCCATGCTTTCAATGCAATGTTTAATAACGAATTAAATCACACCTCGCATGCGAAAAATGAAAAGTAAGAAGGAAAGCTTTTTATCAAAAGATCACTTTATTGATGGAATGCCTATGAATAGGCTTCTGTACAGGGAAGCAACTCCTAAATGAGGTAGTTGCGAAAAAGAAAATAAAATGCAAAGAGCAAAATGGCAAAGAGAAATGCTCGACTTTCCATTAAAACTGGTATTGCTACAGTTCCCATATCCTCGATCTTCTCAATGCTTTGCTTCAGAAGCATAATGGTTGGATCGATCTGTCCGCTTTGCCAAGGGTGTATAGAGATCTTCGTGACGGAAATTCAGACTGCAGCCTCTCGCTTTAGATCCCTAACTTTTGCCTGGACCGCCCTTTCGGGTTTTCAATCCAGCGGGATACCCCTTTTTTGCCTAAGTCGCCCTTTCGGGTTTTCGACTTAGCGGGTTATACTCTTTTTGTTTTATCCCTAATTTTTGCCCAAACCCTTTTGGTTTGCCGGGATGCCCTTATTTTTGCCTAGGTACGTCGACCTAGCGGGTCTTTTATGCGTAGTATTTTTTGACTGAGTCTGAATTGACTGGAAGCGGAACGTCTTCCCCATCCATCTTTGTCAGGATTAAAGCACCACCTGAAAATGCTTTCTTCACAATGTATGGTCCCTCATAGTTGGGAGTCCATTTGCCCCTTGGATCGGTGTGAATTGGCAAGATCTTCCTTACGACTAGGTCACCTGTGTGGAATTCTCGAGGCCGAATCTTCTTGTCATACGCTTTCTTGATCCTCTTTTGGTACAACTGGCCATGGCAGATAGCAGATAAGCGTTTCTCCTCAATTAGATTGAGATGATCAAACCTCGTTTGAACCCATTCTATTTCATCGAGTTTGGCGTCCATCAAGACTCTCAACGAAGGAATTTCCACTTCGACAGGTAGTACGGCCTCCATACCGTAGACAAGAGAGAAGGGAGTTGCCCCAGTTGAAGTACGAACCGAAGTTCTATAGCCATGCAAAGCAAATGGCAACATCTCATGCCAATCTTTATACGTTCTAACCATTTTCTGGACAATCTTCTTTATATTCTTGTTAGCAGCTTCGACTGCGCCATTCATCTTTGGCCGATAGGGTGATGAATTGTGATGTTCAATCTTGAACTCTTCACACAACTCTGCCATCATCTTGTTATTAAGATTGGACCCATTATCAGTGATGATCTTGTTTGGAACCCCATATCGGCATATGATCTCTTTCTTGATGAAGCGAGTAACGACTTGCTTGGTTACGTTTTTGTAAGAAGCAGCTTCAACCCATTTGGTGAAGTAGTCGATAGCAACAAGAATAAATCTGTGTCCATTTGAAGCTTGTGGCTCTATCCGTCCGATCATGTCTATGCCCCACATAGCAAAGGGCCAAGGCGACGTCAGGACATTCAAGGGAGTTGGAGGAACATGAATTCTGTCAGCATACACTTGGCATTTGTGGCACTTCTTCACGTATACATAACAATCACTTTCAATTGTCATCCAGTAATATCCTGCTCGCAAGATCTTTTTGGCCATAGAGTGCCCACTAGAATGAGTTCCGAAGGATCCTTCATGAATTTCCCGCATGATCAATTCTGCTTCGTGTCTATCCACGCATCTGAGCAAAACTGAATCATAGTTTCTTTTGTACAGGACGTCTCCTGACAAGAAGAATTTGGACGCTAACCTTCGAAGCGTTCGCTTATCACCAATCGTAGCATCTTCGGGATACTCTTGCTTCTCAACATACCTCTTGATGTCGTAATACCATGGCTTCTCACCATACACATCTTCAGTAGTGAGACAATGAGCAGGGAATACATGTGCAGGTTCTTTGTAACGGAGGATCCTTATGTCTGGCACTTCTTTAGGGGAGCTAACTCTGAACATAGCTGCCAAAGTAGCCAAAGCGTCTGCCAATTGATTCTCCTCTCGTGGGATGTGGTCAAAAGTGATTTCCTCGAAAGCGGGCAACAACTCCAAGATATAGTCCTTATAAGGAACTAAATTGGGGTGTCGTGTTTCCCAATCACCTCTTACTTGATGTATGACCAAGGCAGAATCCCCATAAACCTCAAGGATCTTGATCCTCATATCAATGGCTGCTTCGAGGCCCATTATGCAAGCTTCGTATTCTGCGACATTGTTTGTGCAATCAAAGCATATTCTAGCCGTGAAAGGGATGTGAGTTTGACGAGGAGAAGTCAAAACTGCCCCAATACCATGGCCCATAGCATTTGATGCACCATCGAACGTGAGAGTCCATCGCTCTCCTGGTTCGGGTCCTTCATTATCATCCAGTTTCATGATATCTTCATCAGGAAAGTCAAACTTCATTGACTGATACTCTTCTAATGGCTGATGAGCAAGATGATCTGCAAGGACACTTCCTTTGATGGCCTTCTGTGTGACATACTGGATGTCGTATTCTGATAGAAGCATTTGCCATCCGGCTAGTCTTCTTGTAAGGGCCGGTTTTTCAAAGATGTACTTTATCGGGTCCATTTTTGAAATCAATAGAGTGGTGTGAGTCAACATATACTGCCTCAATCGGCGAGTAGCCCATACCAAAGCACAGCAAGTTTTCTCGAGTAGTGAGTAACGGGATTCACAATCGGTAAACTTTTTGCTCAGGTAATAAATGGCGCACTCTTTTTGACCAGACTCGTCATGCTGGCCCAGCACACACCCCATAGATCCTTCAAGCACAGTTAAGTACATAAGAAGCGGTCTTCCAGGGACCGGAGGCATGAGGATTGGTGGCTCTTGGAGATACTGTTTGATCTTTTCGAAGGCTTCTTGACAATGATCATCCCAACGGATATCTTGATTCTTGCGCAACAACTTAAAGATGGGTTCACACGTGTCAGTGAGATGAGAAATGAACCTGGCTATATAATTCAATCTCCCAAGGAACCCTCGAACTTCTTTTTCATTCCTCGGTGTTGGCATATTCTGTATTGCTCTTACTTTATCAGGGTCGACCTCAATCCCTCGTTGACTCACAATGAATCCAAGTAGCTTTCCCGATCGCACTCCAAAAGTGCACTTGTTTGGATTAAGCCTCAACTTGAATTTTCGCAAACGAGCAAACAATTTCTCAAGATATACCAAATGTTCCTCCTCAGTTTGGGATTTTGCAATCATATCATCGACGTACACCTCAATCTCTTTATGGATCATGTCATGGAAGAGAGTCACCATTGCTCGTTGATATGTTGCACCAGCATTCTTAAGACCGAAAGGCATCACCTTATAAAAATACGTACCCCACGGAGTGGTAAAAGTAGTCTTGGTCATATCTTCAGGAGCCATCTTTATTTGATTATAGCCAGAAAAACCATCCATGAAGGAGAACACCGAATACTGAGCAGTGTTATCGACTAGCACATCAATATGAGGCAGAGGGAAATCATCCTTTGGACTTGCCCTATTCAAATCTCGGTAGTCAACACACATGCGTACCTTTCCGTCCTTCTTAGGAACAGGTACTATGTTTGCAATCCAAGGAGGATACTCACACACAGATAAGAAACCAGCCTTCAACTGTTTTTCAACTTCTTCCTTGATTTTCAAAGCCATATCAGGTCGAGTTCTTCGTGGTTTTTGCTTTACCGGCGGACATTCTGGTTTGAGAGGTAGGCTGTGCATAACTATATCCGTGTCTAAACCAGGCATGTCTTCATATGACCAGACGAAGATATCAACATATTCTCGGAGCAACTCGATCAACCTTCTCTTCACATCACTTTGCAAAGCGGCACCTATCTTGACCTCTTTCTTTGCTTCTTCTGTACCGAGGTTGATGATTTCTATGGCTTCCTGATGCGGCTGAATGGATTTCTCCTCTTGTCTCAAAAGTCTTGCCAATTCCTCAGGGACTTCACAATCTTCCCCACTATCCTCATCAGCTTGGTCAATTGGATTCTCAAGGATATTAAGACGTGGAACTGTAACATTATCATTTTTGATGGAATTCGAGCCGGATCTGCACGATGGATGATTTATGCCTTAGAATGCAACACATAAAAAGGAAAAAAAGAAAAGCTTTGCCATTTTTGAAAAACTTTTTAAAGTAAAACAAAAATGAAAGAAATGGAACAGTAATTGCATGCGAAGATATGATTTTCATTCAATATTAAACAAATTGAAACAACATGGGGGCCCTTCTTTATACAAGTGGTCAAAATGCTTAGGGCGAAGCATATGACTTATCGAAACAAGAAAATTACATCTCCATAAAAGTGACTCTGGGGATGTCCAAGATAGTCCAATTGTTGAGTTCCTGTCCAGGCGCAGCATGGCAAATGAATCTGGAGAGATCTTCTTCATCGTCATCATCCACGGCGAGAACCTGACTTCCAGAACTGGTGCTTGCACTGACGAACACTTGAGAAATGGGGGGAATCACCTTCTTTCCAGGAATTATGCTGAGCTGAGTAGAAGCAGATGGTTGATACCCAAGGCCATACTTGTCTCGCTTCTCATGGACATCAATCAGCTTGCCCCAAGCACTATGGGGAGTACCAGCTTCTAAGAAGGCCTTAGCATCATTTAAAGACGAGAGGGGTGCTCCGAGTTCCTTCTTATTCTCAATCACGGGGAGTTTATCAACCGACACAATCTCTAAGGCTTGAAAAGGTGTCTCTTGTATCTCTCCCTCCACTTCAACATAACGGTATGATGCCAGATTATTGACTATCAAATCCTCTTCACCAGTGATCACAACAATCTTGTCATTCACAACAAATTTCAAACACTGATGGAGGGTAGATGTCACAGCCCCAGCAGCATGGATCCAAGGACGACCCAAGAGGCAAGTGTACGAAGGACGTATATCCATAACATAGAAGGAAATATAGAACATGTGAGGGCCAATCAAGACAGGCAAATCAATTTCTCCTTCTACGGACCTTCTAGAACCATCAAACGCTCTAACACTCATGGTACAAGGCCTCATCATAACCCCATCCATACTCAGCTTGAACAAAGTAGTTTTGGGCATCACATTAAGAGAAGAACCCGTATCAATCAGAACTCGAGACAACACAACATCCAGACACTTGACAGAGATATGCAACGCTTTGTTGTGTGCTCTACCCTCAGGTGGGAGTTCATCATCAGAAAAACCCAAACAATTACCAGCAGCAATATTGGTCACAACCCCTTCAAACTGAGGCACGGTAATGTCTTGAGTCACGTGAGCGGAAGCCAGAACTTTCATTAGAGCATCACGGTGAGCTTCTGAATGCACCAAGAGGGACAAGATGGAGATCTTGGCTTGGGTTTGATCAAGTTGATCAATCACCTTGTAGTCACTTTTCTTAATGATCCTCAAGAGTTGCTCGGCATCTTGTGCATTACGTGTTACGGGAGGGTCGACAGCAACTTGCTTTCCTTTAGCTTGTGCATTAGCGTCCTTATTGGTCTCTTTAGGAAGCGGAGGAGGGGCAGCAAAGATCCGACCACTACGGGTAATGCCACTAGTGCCAGCAATGTTTGTGATGCTCGAATTACCCACTGGAGGACAGTCATACTTCTTCCCTCGAATATACACAGCATTATAACTCCAAGGAACAGCCTTGGAATTACTCACAGGCGAAGGAACGAGAGATGAGGTTGAAGAGGTCAGAGGGGCATCTGGAACCTGAATAACCAACGGAGTTCTTGGAGCCTGAATGACCAAGGGAGTACTCGGAGCACGAATGAACAAAGGGGTGCTTTGATTCTTTGACACCTCAGCAGGATAGTAAGGTATCTCTAGAGTAGCCACATCTTCGTCAGAAACAACCCTTTCCACTCTAAGAACGCCTTCATCCATCAATTTTTGAATCTCTTCTTTCAACTTAGCACATTCTTCCTGATTAGAAGAACATTCCAAACAGAAGTCGTGTAATTCACACAAAACCTTTTGTTGCATAAGATGTTCTCTGATTGTTGCAAGCGGCATCTTAACCTCATTAACATCCGTTACCATGATCTGGTCGTCACATAACTCGATGGCATTGGTCGTGCCAGCATGAGGAGGCATAGGATTATTCTGCACATTAGGACCAGTGGGAGCGAACGAGATAAGCTTGTCATCAAGGAGATCCTGAACTTTGTACTTCAATGCTCTACACCTTTCAATCGTATGGCCTGGGGCACCTGAATGAAATTCACATCAAGCATTAGCGTCATATCCGGGAGGAAGAGGGTTAGGTGGAGGACCCATTTCGCGGAGTTGCACTAATTGACCAGCAAGCAATTGGGGAAGAAGCTGAGCATACGGCATTGGAACCGGATCTATACGCCTGTCAGGGTATCTTTGCCTTTGTGGACCTCTCTGACCTTGAGGCCTAGGATTCTGTTGGCGATTCTGAGGAGCGGCAGCTTGTTGTTGTGGCACGAAAGGCTGTTGAGGTGCCACCCAAGGTTGTGGAAGAGCAGCAGCATATGCCTGAGGGATATACGGACCAGGAACAGCATAAGGCATCGGATAATAAGGAGGTGGAACAGCAGAATATGCGGGAGCTCGGCCTTGGTCAACAGAAGCGGTGCTAGTCTCACCTTCCTTCTTCTTCACAAACCCAGAATACGGCTTCTTACCATTACCACCTGAGTTGCTAGGACTAGTAACACCTTGAATGGTACCAGCTTTGACACAGTTCTCAACCCTCTCACCAATGATGACCACATCCGAAAAGGAAGGAGAAGTATTACTAACCATGTGCTGAAGATACGGCCCCTTTAGAGTTCCCATAAACAGATCAATCAACTCACGGTCCAAGAGAGGAGGTTGGACACGAGCAGCAAGCTCACGCCACCTTTGGGCGTATTCCTTAAAGGACTCTTCAGATTTCTGTGACATATTTTGCAGTTGTGCACGGCTAGGAGCCATAGCAGTATTGTAGTGGTATTGTTTTAAGAAGGCATCAACAAGTTCTCCCCAAGTACTGACATTAGACCTCTCAAGTTTCATATACCACTCCAACGGGGCTCCAGTGAGGCTGTCCTGGAAAAAATGCATAAGCAGAGGTTAGTTCTCAGCGTGAGCGGCCATCTTACGGCAGTAGGAACGAATGTGAGTCTCAGGGCAGGTGACTCCCTTGTACTTATCAAAGTCTGGCACCTTGAACTTCGGGGGAATCACAATCCCAGGTACCAAGCATAGAGCAGCAGTGTTGAAACTCGAAGTTTTAGCAACCTCAACGGCCTTAAGGCGTTCTTCAAGAGCTTGGTACATCTTAGCAGTTTCAGTCAGCTCAGCAGTAAGATCATGTTCAAGATCAATAACCTCATGGTGGTCATCCACTACTTTTGGTATCCCCTCAACAGGAATCTCTTTAGTTTTCACTCCCCCATCAGCAGAGTTGGTAGGAGTATCTTTAACCATCCCAGCGACGCTCCTTCTGAGCTCTTCCTGTCCTTGGACAACGACATGGAGAGTCTCCATAAGTTGAGTCATTCTTTCTCCCATAACATCCATATCCCTACGGAGGGCAGCTTGATTCTGTTCAAATTGGTCCATGATTCTCTTCTCGTTGTTTCTGGTGCGGTAAGGATGTAAGAAAGTCAGCTTCGTCGTCGGGAAAGAAATCTGTTTTGGAAGGGACCCCAATTAGAATCTGATAAAAACCTGTAAATGCAATATGATATGAGTGCATGGGTGCATGTGTGCATGTTTTATTATTTTCAAGACTTTTTAGCTTTGTCT
This sequence comes from Vicia villosa, assembly GCF_029867415.1. Lineage (NCBI taxonomy): Eukaryota > Viridiplantae > Streptophyta > Magnoliopsida > Fabales > Fabaceae > Vicia > Vicia villosa. The sequence continues at coordinate 231,850,628 of NC_081180.1, read as the reverse complement.
CAAACCAACAACACAAGATAACGGAGAAGATAGTGGGGCATAATCAAGATAAGCACAACCAAGATAAGCAAACATAATTGATTAATTCTGCAACCAAGTTCTTGAAGTACAAAATATTCTGCTCGCATGAGCCAACAAATACAGTAATAGAAATAAGAATCCCATCCAACAAGTCTGGTGGTGATTCTACAACAAAGTCAACACTAGGCAGGATCTCCCATGTCCAAATGACGAAGAGGGCTATCTCCAATGTTCTTATAGCTCCAGGTCTTCATTTCTTCAAAAAGCTTTTTAGTCTCAGCACGGGTTGGCCTCTTAATGATTTCTTGAATCAGCAGGTCTTTTCTGAAATGCATTGTTTCCATGTAGCGGTTCTTTAACTCCCAACATCTGGCTTCCTCTTGAGCTTGGGTACTACCTTGACCTTTTTCTTCTACTTGACCCTTCAGCTTTCGGATTTCTTCATAGCACTTTTCTAAGGTTCCTTGGCGTTCCAACAAGAGTTTGTCTGCTTTCTTTCGACGAGTCCTTTCTGAATTGGCTTCTTTAGTCTGAATCTGGAGTCTTTCAGTCAAATCTGCCAACTGGGCCTCATAATGTTCCTTCAGCTTCTTCTCTTGAGATTCAGTAGATTTAGGGTCTATAGTCACTCTTGGCCTTTTCTGAGAAGTACTTCCTCTAGCATACAATTCTTCAAGCTCTATTTCTCTTATCTTCAACTTATGGAGGGCAGAAAGCTTCTCTTGTCTAGCAGTATTCATCTCAACTTGCATTGTTTCCATTTGTTCAGTCAACTTCCGATTCTGCTCAACAGTTCGATTATAACGAGGCATAGAGACAATGCCGGGTTGTACACCAGCAGGAGGATACAAAGGATCCTTTGGAGGGAAAGGCATCCCTTGGGTGTTAGCCATAGCTTCAACCCACTCAGTATAGTCTTTATAAGTTGCACAGTCTCTCTGACCAAAATTCTTCTTATCTCTCCAGCAAATACTCTTCCAGGCTTGCACAGCTTCTGCCATTTGTCCAACATTGGTGGCTGAGTGATAGAAAATATTCTCAGCAATCTCTGCTCGTTCAGGAGGACTAATGAAAGCATATCCATATGTTCTTCTAGCCAGGACAGGATTATAGTTGATCCCACCTCTGATGCCCATGAGAGGCACATTTTTGAACTTCCCGCAACTCATAATAACTTCCATGTCATCCAAAGATCGGTTGTACCAGACAATGTCCTTAGCTCTAAGCCCCATAATCCTCTCAGCCCATTTAGATGTGTACCTACTATCAACAAAAGCTCCACGTTCAGGCAAATGTGATCTGAACCAACGGTATAGCAACGGAGCACAGAATCTAACCAAACCTCCTTTCTGCCCATTCCGGTGATGAACGGAATGATAAACATCCCCCAGAAGTGTAGGAACGGGATTCTGCAGAATGAATATGTGGATGGCATGCATATCAACAAAGTCAGGCACATTTGCGAACATCACAATACCATAGATACTTAGAGCCAAGATAGCTCTAAAAGTGTCCCACTCTTTGGCTTCAGCAGCATCACAACCTCTCTTAACCGGGAACTCCATACGAAAACCAAAACTTCCTCCCTTCTTGGAGAGATTAGCATCAACAACTGACTTGCTCAAATAAAGAGCCTTGGAGATTTCAACAGAAGAGGGAGCCTCCATAGTGCTATAATAAGGTACCTCTTTCCCAACAGGAATGCCAAGGAATGACGAATACTCTTCCAAGGTAGGAACCAAAAGATAATCAGTGAATGTGAAGCAACGGAGGGAAGGATGATAGAACTGAAGCAAAGTGTGAACCCCCTCTTGCTCATACTTGGTAAACGGCATCTTGAGAAGACTCATAATATACCCATATCTCCCTCTGAAAGTAGTGGACTCATCCGGCGTGATCTTCTTTGCCAAACACTCAACAGAATCCAGATTCGGATTCGCAAAAGAATAAGAGAAGTTGCGTCTGCCAGTCTTCATTGGTGGAGCCATGTGTTAGTCGGAGACAAAGCCAAAAAGTTCCTGAAAATAAATGAACATGCATGTTAAATGATATGGTGGAATGCATTTCATTGGGAGACTCCTAAAATCTTTTCATTATTTCTTTTCTTTTCTTTTTCTTCTTTTTTTTTGCAAAAAGGTATGTGTATATTCTTTTTCTTTTCTTTTCTCTTTTTTGGAAATAGATTTTAGGATTCTCCACAAATGAAGTGAGGTGGATGCAATAGCATGATGTGTCATGTGCGTGATGTGGTGAGAGACTGAATATCTCTCGCAGTTCCGGATATCTGGGTAATACTGATTGTAACAGGTTCAAAATTTCGGCTTCAGATTGCAAAATGGAAATCCGGGTATGATGAAGGCTAGTATCCTGTCCCTCCCCAAACTCACGGGTATGAATTCTAGACACGGACAGGTGGTCCCTAATGGTCACTAGGGTCTATAGTTCCCATGGGGTACAAAGTGTTTGAGGCAACAAGCGTGCCAGACACAGTGTTCCATGAAAGAACCTCGCCCAGTTGTGGTACCCCACATCAACTCGATCGTAGCAAGAGCTACGGGAGTCAACATGAGCATCCACGCTAATCCTATTGTGTCACTTGGCCTGGGTAGTGGGCCTTTTACCTCATACAAACCCCCCACCTGCAAAACAGAACAGAAGACCCCAGGGAACACAAAATATAATCCATATGCATGATGTGCAAACAGAAATAAACATGATATGCAGGCAAAGAATAAGCATGCAAACATATATACAAGGTATAGACATAAAACAAGTAAACACCCAGTAAATAAACAAACAAACGCAGGCTAGGATCGACTCGCTAAGAATGGACCCGCAATAGGTCTAGCAACATCCCCAGCAGAGTCGCCAGCTGTCGCACGCTCGCGAAAAATGAACAGAGTCGCCACCAATATATTTATCCCATAAGGGAAAGGAATATCAGAAAACCTAACAAAGGAAGGAACAGGGTCTTGCGACCAGAGAATCAAGGTACGGGAGTCGGTTACGCAAGGGGAAGGTATTAGCATCCCTCGCGCCCATCGTACTCGATGGTATCCACCTATGTTTGTTTCTATCTAAAGGGTGTGTACTATGTCTATGTCTACATGCGAATGAATGCAAAGGAAATACGGGGAAAAGAAGGAATATTTACAAATGTGCTCGTTCAAGCCCCGCGACTTGATGCCTACGTATCCTTTTCAGGAATCAGAGCGCCGTAGTTCGGCTCCATAGTTTTGTTTGTTTTTTGTGTTTTTTAGTTGGGCGGAGTTAACGCTCGCGCTCTTGCATAAGGGATCGACCTAGGATGCAATAGAGCGGAGATAACAATGCCCTTAAGAAAGGAGAGAAGAGAGAGAGATTTTGAGTGTTTCGAGGAAATATCTAAGGCAAGGGAAACTCGAATTACTCTAGGGTTTGTGTTTTTTAGAATTTGGGAACTTACGCCCGAATGGAACCCTAAAGCAAGGGAGATCCAAGCACTCGAACATTCCCTAAAGCAAGGGATGTTCAAGCTTCCATTCTCTTTTTAAGATTTTCGCTTTGATTATTAGTGTTTTAAGTATTTTCTTTGTATTTTTTATGGGATTTTAATCAAGTATTTTTATTAGATGTTTTATGTTGTAAAAGAAAAAGAAATGCAAAAGGGAACTAGTCCTAATTTCTACATTCTATGTTGTAAGATATTCTAAAAGGAAAATGAGGGAGAAAAAACAATTAAATGGATGAAAGCAATATTAAAGACCAATGGCATCTTTGACATTTCACATACATGGAAAATATTCACAAAGGAAAAGAATTAAATCCAAACTACTTATGAAAATATATTCATGAACTATCTCATTTTTATTTCATGCAAGAGATACTAATTTGAATTAAACTAAGAAAGGCTATTATTTGTTTTATGGTTTTATGAAAAAAACTATTTATTAAAATTCCAAGGAAATACTAATAAAAGTCCAATTAGGAGAGATTAAAAAATCTAACATTCTAATTAGTTAGAAAATCTTGGTTGTTGTTTTTACTTAGGAAAAAAAAGCAAATCACAAATCAAAAAGAAATTAAAAAAAAACTATTATTTATGAGTTTCTTTTTATATGAACAATTATTAACAGTTCTAAAAAAAACTAAATGAAATCCAATTAAGAAGTTAAAAACTAACGATTCAATTAGTGGGAAAGATTTTTTGTTGTTTTATTTACAAAAGAATTACTTAAAAAAGAAAAAAAACAAAAGCCAAGCATCAATTTATTGGTTTTATATTAAAGAAGCAGGGGGTGAGTTCTAAGAATGGAGGGCCACACGCTTAAGGCCCCATGATGTGCCCATTTCGCTAATTCTTGGATTACTCCACCAGCATGCATGGTTCGCTGTATAGCATGGGGAGGCATGCAAGAAAACTATTACCCGTAACAATACAACACATGCAAAGTACTTGACATGCAAAATGATGCTCAGCATAGTGTGATGCACAAACAAACAATACAACACAAACAACAATACAACACATTGCAACGCAACATCCAGCCAATATCATGAAAACTAAACAGCATTTCAACAGTAGTTTACGCATGCATGCAGATTCCTCAATGGCAAAAAACGAATAGCCAGGCACATGAGAATGGTGATTGTGATAAATTAATGAAAACGTTACCGGTATTGCCGCTGTATTAGTGATAGTACTATGGCCGCTGCTATGGAGGGAGTGTTGCCGCCGCTACGGTGAGAGTGCTTCGGTGGCGTAGGAAGAAATGGAGTACGATGGGAGGAGAAAGAAAGTGATGGAGAGAGAGAGAGAGAGAGAGAGAGAGAGAGAGAGAGAGAGAGAGAGAGTATAGTGATATAGTGAAGAGTGGAAGTGAGTAATGATTGCTGCATGAGCTTCTATTTATATTGCTAACCATTGGCTTGTGATGCACAATCCTTGAATGTGGGGCTTGCTTAATTTGCAACACAACTTTTTCCACTTTTCCAATGTGGGACTTGCAACACAACTTTTTCCATTTCTCCAATGTGGGACTTTAGCTTGTGTTGTAGTGTTGCAATGGTTGTGTAGCTTTGTGAATAATTTTGCAACATGCATGGCTTCATGCAAACTTCAATGGAATAATGCTTGCATGGTAATTAATGGCATATAGAGATAATATGTTGAACAATTCATGCATAATGCTGCAGCAAATGCACTTTCTTTGACATGCCCAAAGTAGCCACTTTATGCCTTCATATCTCATGCCATGGGGGACCAAATGATGCAATATTACTGTCATAGCAAAGAAGGCATGAGATAGAACAAGATTGGTGTTGAAAATATCTCAAGATAAGGCTTAGAAGTATGAGAAAAATAGCCTTGAACTCATGCAATTACCACTGCACACGTCCAGCAGCATGCTGTCCCATGCGTATGGTCAGAACGTGACTCTGCGAGGGTGGTACTTTGAGCCTCTCTATCTCGATAAATACATGTCCAAAATCAGTGATACTGGTCTCAATGGATAGAGGACATGGCAAAGAATAGTTTAGAACTGGGCTTGTTTAAGATAGAGACTTGTGGAGGAAGAAAGAGGCCTTGACATTTGGCCCACCACGTGTTTGCTGAAATGCGTTGCGTGCCCAGAATTCTGTGTCATGGCTGCCTGCAGAATTTGGTCAGGGTTGGGGCACCACTTTGAAGGCTTGTATCTCACTCAGTTTTTGTCAAATTGTACCCATTCTCGTTTCAATGGATAGAGGAGATGGCAAGGAAACGAATGATACCAAGTTTGTATTCATAGCACTTCTGTGGAGCTCTAAAAATGGCTCGAGATTTGGCATGCCATGTGTTTGTGAAAATGCCAGGTCATGACCTGCCTTGTGACCTGGAATGTGACTTGATTCAAATGAGTTTCCAGCAACTTCACACCACATTAACTCTTCATACAAGCTTCAAATGAAAAAGTGTCCAACTACAAAGTTGTTCTCCTCTATGAGAGGAACAACTTTGTTGTTGGAAATTTTTCCAGAAAATATCGTTTGCCACGTGTAATCTGGTGCTGAAGTGGACTGCTCAACAAGATTTAAGACATCAAAATTTTCTAAGTGTTGGAATTTTGCCTTCTTACCTTTTTTTTCCCAACCTTTTGCTGAACTCCCGATTTTATCCATTCTTCGACTTTTCTTGACCGTTTTTCCACCAAAAGTCAATATTCGAGTAATTCTTCTGATTTTGACCCAAAAGTCAACCATTCTGATTTTTCCGACTATTGATGAAATTCCCGATTAAATCTCTTCTAGCCAAATCCAGTTAAACGACCACATCCACCTGGTCAGTATGAGAAGCTTTTCACACATAGAAACCATTCCTGGTTAAATGTTGACCAGAAAGTCAACTGGTTGACTTTGGTCAAAGAAACCCTGATTTAGAGAACCGGGTGATTTGCAAGCCCGTATCCTTCAACCAATGCCTTGACCTGAGACAGAGAGAGGCCCCCAGTCCAGGAGTACTTCCTTGAACATAGAACCACATGATTATACCTCAGTTTCCTTATTCCCTGATGTTGCACCCCAAAATTTGCCCATTTATTTATACCCAATCGGCTCTCATATCACATTCATGTGCATACCTCATATAGGCCATTCATCCATTACATTCATCCATATCATGGTTACTATACAGAATTGATAAGAAAAGAGCTCCTGCAGAAGAAATTCCTGATAAAAAAAAATAAGGGAAAATTTGAAGTCTGATCGCATGGTATTATTCCCCTTGAAGTCCTCCTGAAATAAGGGTTTCATCCTCTCCAGTTCAAAGCTTGATTAAAAGATACAAATCTCAGATTCATCAGAGCCTTCAAATTTGGGTTTTTAACCAAAGTCAACCCTATTGAGTTTTTGGTCAAAATTTAATCAGAGGATGATTTTGAGTGTGAAATGTGGTTGCCTTGAAGAAATATTCACTGGAGCTCCTTTGATTGAGAACTGATGGAAGATTAGATTGGAAACTGATTAATCGGGAATTTCATCGGGAACAAAAAATCAATGGTCGATCTCTCAAGAATTTGATCAAGGATGATGGGGTCATAACACATTCATTACTATTTTGTGAGAGGTGATCAAGACTCGCCATAACAAATTAAAAAGAGTCAATAATGAAAATGGGTGCTCAAAAGTGATCCTCTTGATATTCAAGGCTTCATTTTAAGAAGTTCGATACCGAAATTCTTCCCGTCCATATTCTCTTGAAATCAATATCAAAATGGGATTAAATAAGGCCATGGAGGATTTATGTTGAACAAGGTTACATGACTATCAGTTCCACTAGCATTTATATATATTTTTGAAACAAAAAGATAAGGAAGTATCATGCATCTGACTCATCATTAATTATACATCACATATAGCCATGCAAAAACTTACCACCATGCAAAAATTCAAAAAAGTTACTACAAATATCATGAGGAAGAAAAACGTGTGGGGGACTATTCTATTATGCATGTCCAAAAGAAAACAAAGGGGCAACCATGATCCTCTTTCTCTCTCTCTCGTAAGCCAACAACAACACAAGTCCTCTTCATTTTCTCATCTCTCTTCACTCACAACAACAACAACTTGCAATATAAGAAAGAATGATCCACCACACAACACCACACCATAGCAAACCATGCATACCACTAATGCTATATAAATCAGAACCCACACAAATCTCAGGGGGACTTTGAATTTCCAGTTTCACAATCACCCTCTCTCACTCTCGCTCTTCTCTCTCTTCTCTCTCTTTCTCTCCACCACAACTCACCATAACAACCACCCTAACTAACCTCAACCACCATAACAAACTCTCCAACAACCACCAACCACCACAATCTCCATCGTAACCTTCACTCTCTTCTCTCTCGTTTTTCATCTTCAACACCGTAACAACCTTCACTTCACTCTCTCATCTTTCTCTCTCATCACCTTCATCTTTCCCATAGTGCAAGAGAACTCCATGGCAGCGTCAAGGTTAGGTCGCAGCAACTAACACGAGTTCTGTTATTCCGTCATCGTCTCCCTTAGAGCAAGTATGGAAGAAGCATATCAGTTCTTGCATGAGCAGTGGCAACACTAGATAACCACCATGGAAAGAAGATCGGAACGGCTGTAGAGTTTTCTAACGTTCATTTCTCGTGGTTCGACGTCAGGTGAGTTCTCTTGAATCTTGCTCAGCATCTTAGCATTCTTGATTGGTTTTCCGATTCGATGTTGTGTGATGTTATTCTTGACGATAGAGTGTTTAAATGTTAAAACCGATGGCATATTTGGAATCTACATTGAAAATCGAGTAGAGCCATTGTTTGTTTTTTACTTTCTGTGAACATTAACACCAGCGCCGCCGTGGCTTCCGAGCTGCTCGTCGGAGAAGAAAGGGAATAGTGTTCCCGTTTGTTTTTGTGTGCATGAAGAAGGATTTACGTGGCATATTCTGATTGGGGCATGTTCCCATTATTTGGCAACCTTTGTTTTACTTAAATGATTAATTGGTAAGGTGGCAGGATCTGATTTGCTGAGGCAATTTGTTGTCTTATCCTACTTAAAATGCATATGACCAATTGATGTGTTTACATTACATAAAAGCCATGTTATGTACGTCACTTATGTGCTATGATATAATAAAAACCATGCAATATAAAAATGAAATAAATGTGGCAAATAAAAAAGAGTGGATTGAATGTGGACTAGGCCCAGAACGCAGTACTTTCAACACCCCCTCGCATCTAGGCCCAAACATGCATAACTGATTTCTAGTTTGAAGCCTTCTACTAACATACCCCCATTAGACAGATTTTTACTTTTATTTGAAATTGTTTCTCCTCTAAATTTCTGGTTGGAAAATCATTTTCTTATACAATAAAAAATAAATAAAAATATGTTTTAGATAGTATAATGTGTGTAGAAATTTTTGATATTTTTGTTAGATTTTTAGAAATTGTTTTCCTATTTTTAATAAATCATTTCTTTCAACATGTTCATTGAGTCTTTAAGTTTGATCGGTTTTGCAAATTAATTTTGTTTAATACCTTAGGAGTAGAATTTAATTTCCATTTTTTTGTGTGATATCAGTAGACTCAGATACCATATGGTGTGAAAAAGATAAAAGTCTAATTCTATGTTTTGGTTAGGTTTTCATTAGATTTTCTATACCCGATTTATGTGCGTTCCTAAGCGGATAACCATGTGAATTTGACCTATAATTTGCTTTGCCTTTATGCAATTGACTTAGTTTCTTTTTGTACATATAAGTAGGGATGTTTAGAAGTCCTAAGACCTGGAGTTGAATTTTTCAAGTCATGTTTTCATATTTTACTTGATTTTTCTTTCTCACTTGTAAATAACTCACCTTTGGTTAACGATCGCACCATAATTTGTCCGAATGACCTATAATTTTGTGTGAAACTTCTTGACTTGTTTTGTGATTGCTTAGACACCTTTTAGAGGTCATTATCTACTGACTCATAGCATTTGATTACATCTTTCTAACTTCATCCACAATTTGAATTCTATTAACTAGTTTTGACCTAGTTTTGTATAATTTTGTTAGAACTTTGTTTGTTTCAAGTTAATTGATTAACATAGATTGGTATAAGGTCTTGGACCTATAAATGAACTAATTGCTACTGACCTTAAGCTTTGTTCATGGTTTCATTTGCTTTTTGTTTTGATTAATTGATGTTTGTTCACTAATTGTTAAGTAGCGATTCAAGCGATACTTTGGTAACTCTTTGTGAATATTTTCGTGTGATGTCATGATGCTTTTGTGTTTGAATTGGGACACTTATTTCCTTGATTTGCTACTTCCCTAGGGCTCTCTTCTCATCTTGTTGGAGTTGTAACTCCATTCTTTTGCCATGTTCCCTTAGACTCTTCCTTCTTTGTTGAGAGGAATTGAGATAGGTTAGGATAGTTATCCTTGACCTTAGGGCCATTAGACTTAGATTAGAATAACTTAGATTAGAGAATAGGTTAGTTCCCTTGTTCATTCTTTTTGTTTCAACATTAAAACACTAATAAATAAAGATGCGAATCACATTAAGAAAGTGATAGAGAAATGAGTGGGATTCATTCCCTAATCTGTTTCTCAATCACTTAGTGACATAGAAATGAGTGGGATTTATTCCCTAATCTGTTTCTCGGTCACTACTTAATGGGAGAGAAATGAGTGGGATTCATTCCCTAATCTGTTTCTCAAACATTAATTAATGGGATAGAAAGGAGTGGGATTTATTCCCTAATCTGTTTCTTGAACATTATATAATGGGATAGAAGTGAGTGGGATTCATTCCCTAATCTGCTTCTCGATCATTATACATTTTATGTGATTCGAATCGCAAAGTAAATTCCCTTAAAAAATACTCAACCAAAAACATTTAAATCACTTAATAAAGGCTCGAATTAAAACAAAGTGACGAAGTGGTGCGAAACCTTGTATTGGGTTTTGTTCATCATGTAGTTACATAAAAAACACAAACCCAAGTTCATTCTTTTGCCTTGTTAGGCGCTTAAGAACAAGTTAAGTCCTTTCCAAAAGTAGGCGTATAAGTCTCCAAAGGTCGAGCATCGTGGATTGTGACCTTAACCTCTGTTCAACTAAAAAACACAAAACAAATGGAAACTATGGAGCCGAACTACGGTCGTTCTGATTCCTGAAAAGGATACGTAGGCATTGGGTCGCGGGGCCTAAGCGAACACACTTGTAAGTAATTCCTTCTTTTCCCCGTATTTCTTTTGCATTCATTCGCATTTAGGTTTAGACATAGATACACCCTTCAGATAGAAACAAACATAGGTGGATACCATCGAGTACGATGGACGTGAGGGGTGCTAGCACCTTCCCCTTGCGTAACCGACTCCCGTGCCCTGTTCTCTGGTCGAAAGACCTTGTTCTTATTCCGAGTTAGGTTATCTGGTATTCCTTTCCCGCGATGGGATAAATATATTAGTGGCGACTCTGATTCCATTTTTCGCGGTAGCGACAGCTGGCGACTCTGCTGGGGATGTTGATAGACCTGTTGCTGGTCCATCCTTAGTGAGTCGATCCTAGCCTGCGTTTGTTTGTTTATTTACTGGGTGTTTATTTGTTTTTATGTCTATACCTTGTATATATGTTTACATGTTTACTTTTCTGCTTGCATATCATGTTTATTTCTGTTTGCATATCATGCATATGGATTATATTCTGTGTTCCTTGGGGTCTTCTGTTCTGTTTTGCAGGTTGGGTGGGTCGTTCTATGAGGTAAAAGGCCCAATACCCAGGCCAGAGTTGACACATAGGATACCTAGGATAGAGTGGATAGTCATGACGCCGACAGAATGTCAGGTTCTGTTGATTGCGATCATGAGACCCACGACCAGCTGAGACTCGAATGGGATACCGTTGTTGGCATGTATTTGCAACAATGATGGTGTTCCAGGAGAGTTGCTAACGCTGGAGACCTTTTGACCTACCTTAACCTAGATTCACCTGTGAGTGGGGTGGGATATACATGACAGGTACCGTTGGTGGCTATTCTATTCTGTTGGTGACTATTGGTTCTCCTGGTATTCAAAAAGGTGTCGGACCTTTGATCTCATGACGTTTGACCTACCGAGACTTACATCAGTTATTCAGAGGATTGTACAGTGGTCACTCGGATTATATGGAACTTGATCCCATGTTTTTGCATTGCATAACATCATTACTTTATCCACTTCATTTGTGGGGGATTCTAAAGTCTCTTTCCAAAAAAAGAGGAAATGAAAGAAAGAAAGAAAAGGTAGAAAAGCAGAAAAGATGGAAAAGAAAAAAAAGAAGAAAAGATACTATATGCAAAAAAAAAAAAGAATAAAAGAGAAACAAAAGTTGATAAAAAGACTTTAGGATCCCTTAGAAATGAAACATGCATTCATACTATCATGCATTTCATAGTTCTCTCAGAAGCTTATGAGGGCCCTTTCTACTCAAATGCTAACTTCAACAACAAAATGACTTCTCACCGCTATGTGCTTGAAAGTTAATAATGGAACAACTCCGTGAGGTTTTGAATAAGACGAGGACAGAAATGGGGATTGACATGAATCAGTGTATGGAGGTTATTCAAAAGTTTTCTCTTAGACAAGGAAGAATTGAGACAAGTTCCTCAGAGGCCAAATGCAATGTTAATCTCACCTCAAGAGAAGGTCTTTTGAATCAGCATGTCTGAAGTAATGTTGAGATTCCTATTCTTGGTAAGGAGAATTCACATCATTGGAGTCTTCGAGTTTCCGATTATTGAAAATGAAAAAAGGGTTCACCTCTTGAAGACAAGGTTGAAAGCCATAAAAGATTGTGACTCCGTTGATTTAGACATTGTTGGATTGTGCCTAGTGCTTGATGTCAAGAGCTGCAAAACTCATTCATTCTCACTCCAGATGGTTTGGACATGCAAATCAAAATGGAAATTATCCTTTGTACATGTGTGGAAGTTGCTTGGGGCTCCCGACCGAGGGATAAGCAAGACGTATTCTGGTCTTGAGCATTGCACCATTCGCGTTGCTCGAATCCCTAAAGCATTACATTTTTTTGTGCAACTTTGTCAGAATCTTTTGCCATGTGATAATCAAGAGTGTTCTGCAAAGGCATTTCTCATTCTCAAGCTGTTGCTTCATATCATGAGTCATCTCTTCCCGAAATTTTCTTCTCATTGACATTTGACCGTCGACAGAGAAAGAAAGAATATGAGACAGAAACAATATGGGAAACGAAGTGATGTAATTTCAATGCCTTGTACTCAGTTATATCCTTGATTGTTGGTATTCCAGTTGGTGTTTTGGGCTTTCCTTACCACACGTAGCTCTCCTGAGTGTGATGATCATACTATCCTCTTCCATTTATAATGGTGATTACTATTCTAGCATCTATATTCGGGGCTCCCGACCGAGGGATAAGCAAGACGTATTCTTATCTTGAGTATTGCATCATTTGCATTGCTCGAATCCCTAAAGTAAGACAAAAATGCACCGCTCTTGTACGCCTTTGTTGGAATATTCTTCTGGGAAGTAATCTAAAGTGTGTGGAAGGAACATATGATAATGCTAAGTGGTTACCATGTTGGGGCACCTAGCCATTTAACTGAAGGTGGTAGGACATTCAAAGGAAGAATTCAAGTCTTCGACGATTCCAGAGCAATCTCGTTCACTCCAAGAGTTTTATGCACAAATTGAAGTCTCAATGGTGTATCAAAACTGCAAAAGGCATTCGAGAGCAATAAGTCCATACGGAGTCAAGTCTCCTCAACAATGGCATTCATTTAGTTCTTTATTGCATTCTCATTGGTAATATTTCATTGTTTGTTTAAGCATTGATTGCATGTAAAAATTTGTTAATTTCTGAATGAAAATCATAATACATTGTTTATGTTTGTCTTGAAGTAATCCATTCGTTTTCACTCAAAAAAAAAAAAGTTTTTGGCATTACGATACCAACTTTACTTATATCTTGCTTAGGCAACGAGCGGAGGGAGAATGATGAAAGAAAAAAATGCAAAATCCCTAATTGTGTGTTTTTGAATAAAACCCTACTGATGATGTACAGGCATTGTTTCAAATCCCCAAACACCGGAGATATAAGGGAGATAGACCCTTGTTAACCCCTTTGAGCCTTGAAGTAGGAGTTTCTTTTCTGATCATAAAAAACCCTTGTTTTTAACCCTGGGGCAGGGTAGTGTTCATTTAACTTGATCAAGTGTTCAAAACTCATAAAGGGTATGTATCTAAGGGTACAACAATGGTTATCCTTCAAAAGGTTGAGGAAAGTCAAAACCGTGATGGTTATCCTTCACCTATCAAAGGGACATAAGATGACGATACCACAATTGTAATTCTTCATCAATCATGGAACGAGGCAGTCGCAATCACTTCCAACGAATCAAAGACAATGCGAGTTCACACGACTTGTTCAAAAAAAGAGAGCTAAAAAAAAAGAAGCAAAAAAAAAAAAAAAGAAAAAAAAAGAAGAAAAATATAGCCATAAAAAGAAAAAATAATGGTGAAAATAAAGCAAAAACAAGGTCGTGTGACAATGAATCAGAATAATAAAAGGTGAGCGACTGCCATGTCCAAAAAACCTTATTGATTCCTCAACCATCTTAAAATTCCTGGTGAGGGATGAACACTCATATTGAGTTAATTGAACTTAGGAGTGGAGAACATCACGAAGGGGGTGGGCACCAAATAATTTTGAGCCTTAAAAATCCTTTGTTTCTGAAAACCGTGAACCTGGCCAAGTTACAACCCTTAAAAGTCCTAATTGAAGTAGGGTTTATTTTGAAAACACACTCCGAAAAGATAGCGTTTAGCTGACTCCCAATGAAGCGTAACATGTGTCCATGTTGGTATTGTATGCCCGCTTTGCATTTCATTCACAAGAGGTGGCCACCTCATTGCATAAAAAGTTTTTAAACTTCAAGACTAGCATAGGCTTTGCATTAGAATCATCATTCTTAGAATTAACATTCTTTTGCATACAAAACATTTGCTTAAACATCAAGGAAGTTTCTATGATGAGAATCCATGGAGAGCCTGATCATGTCAAAGTAAAAGAGACTTGAGAACTTCGGAGAGTAAAAAGAAACCATTATCAAAGCAAGTTGTCTGAATACTCCATTAAGCATGTGCAGTTTGATGCCCTCGTTGATCGATCATTAAGGGATAAGTACCTAAACACTCTGTTGAGTAGATGCATTTTACCCTGAGGGGAAGAGTTTGAAGACTCCATCGAGTAGGATAAAGTTGCTTCCATAGTTTGGTTAACTTCAAGGGAAATAAACTTGAGGATTCTGATAAGATGTGCATAATCAGGGGCAGTCACGACGAAGAATCTCTCTCGTGAGTTCAACCGGTCTGGGGCAATCAAATCGAGATTTGACGTCTCAAATTTAATCAATCTGGGTTAATCAAGTCGAGGAATCTCTCTCTTGATTTCAACCCATCTGAAGCAGTGACGTCGAGGAACCTCTCAAGCTCACTCAATTTGGGGCAATTATGTCGAGATTTGACAAATCTCTTCGAAGATCCATTGATCACGAGGAACTATTTCAAGCGCTTGAATATGCTGGGGCAGAATTATCTCAAGTAATTGTGGTGTAAGGATCCTTTCGAGGCAAATATCTTTGTAAATCAGATATCTTCATGAGTCAGGCGGCCTGGGGCATGACCTTTTTGGTTTGTATTGAAGAAACCATCATTCACTTGTAAAGTGCAGTTGGCCATCATAGAGTGGAGAAGTATCATAATGCTTTTCCCTAATAAGTTACTCTCTCCCCAAGCATAGGAGTTTATTTCTCCTGAGATTTGATTCCATTCCTCAAGCATAGGAGTTTATTTCTCCTGGAAAAGTCACTCCCCGAGCATAGGAGTTTATTTCTCCTGAGAATTCATTCTCTCCCCAAGTATAGGAGTTTATTTCTCCTCGGAGTGGTTCCACTCATCCCATAAAGAGTTCCTCATCAAGGTTTCTCATCCCTAATATGGTAAATTGAGGGAATCTCCTCAAGCTAAAAATTCTCCGAGCTATGGCACATGGTGAGAAGTCAGAAATTATTCTTCAAGTCAACAATCAGAAGTATATCCTGCAAGTTAAAGTCCAATGTCTATTGGCACCCCCACAAAGCTCTTAACACTAAGGGGAATCTCCCTGGTGTTTACCTCTCCCGAGGTCAGAGACGAAGTTCGATTGACAAGTCACTGGAATATTCTTTAAAGGGCCCTCATTATCTCTACATATAGTAATCATTGCATTCGCATTGCATCAACAAAAAGCGTAGCATTTCCATGAACATGGAGCATTACGCCATGAAAAAATTCAAACATGCATCAATGCATAAGCCAAGTTTGTGTGTGCTCAAAAGGCACAAAATAATATATTCCCAGAAGAAGTCCTGTCCTCTTCCTCCAAGGTGGATTGAATGCAAAGTTAGTCCTCGTTAAGATCGTGTTTCATTGGTCAGTTTTCCACTTGCCGTGTTCAATAAAGTCTAACTAAGGTTAGCACCTCCTTTTTCTAAAGCCTAACTAAGGTTAGCACCTCCTCTTTCTAAAGCCTAACTAAGGTTAGCACCTCCTTTTTCTAAAGCCTAACTAAGGTTAGCACCTCCTTTTTCTAAAGTCTAACTAAGGTTAGCACCTCCTTTTTCTAAAGTCTAACTAAGGTTAGCACCCCCTTTTTTCTTAAGTCTAACTAAGGTTAGCACCTCCTTTTTCTAAAGTCTAACTAAGGTTAGCACCTTCTTTTTCTAAAGTCTAACTAAGGTTAGCACCTCCTTTCTTTTCAAAGTCTAACTAAGGTTAGCAATTTGGTTGAGTCGTCTAAGGATGGTTCTTCCTTGTGGAGTCACGCTACGGTTGTGTCTTCTTTTCTAAGTCTAACTAAGGTTAGCAATTTGGTTGAGTCGTCTAAGGATGGTTCTTCCTTGTGGAGTCACGCTACGGTTGTGTCTTCTTTTCAAAGTCTAACTAAGGTTAGCAATTTGGTTGAGTCGTCTAAGGATGGTTCTTCCTTGTGGAGTCACGCTACGGTTGTGTCTTCTTTTCAAAGTCTAACTAAGGTTAGCAATTTGGTTGAGTCGTCTAAGGATGATTCTTCCTTGTGGAGTCACGCTACGGTGGTGTCGCCTCTTCTTCAAGTCTAACTACGGTTAGCACTCTCCTTTTCAAGTCTATCTAAGGATAGCAATTTTTTCAAAGTCTAACTAAGGTTAGCAACTTGTCTGGTCCACCTTTGATGCTATTCAACACCTTTGCTTTACCACAGAATGCAAATTTTGATGGTACTTTCGGGTATTCAATCCACTTACACCTCTCATGTCCAGAACTTGTATCGTTTGTGCATTCAGGTCTAAGAAGATTGAATAGGGGCAGCTGTTGCACCCCAAAATTTGCCCATTTATTTATACCCAATCGGCTCTCATATCACATTCATGTGCATACCTCATATAGGCCATTCATCCATTACATTCATCCATATCATGGTTACTATACAGAATTGATAAGAAAAGAGCTCCTGCAGAAGAAATTCCTGATAAAAAAAAATAAGGGAAAATTTGAAGTCTGATCGCATGGTATTATTCCCCTTGAAGTCCTCCTGAAATAAGGGTTTCATCCTCTCCAGTTCAAAGCTTGATTAAAAGATACAAATCTCAGATTCATCAGAGCCTTCAAATTTGGGTTTTTAACCAAAGTCAACCCTATTGAGTTTTTGGTCAAAATTTAATCAGAGGATGATTTTGAGTGTGAAATGTGGTTGCCTTGAAGAAATATTCACTGGAGCTCCTTTGATTGAGAACTGATGGAAGATTAGATTGGAAACTGATTAATCGGGAATTTCATCGGGAACAAAAAATCAATGGTCGATCTCTCAAGAATTTGATCAAGGATGATGGGGTCATAACACATTCATTACTATTTTGTGAGAGGTGATCAAGACTCGCCATAACAAATTAAAAAGAGTCAATAATGAAAATGGGTGCTCAAAAGTGATCCTCTTGATATTCAAGGCTTCATTTTAAGAAGTTCGATACCGAAATTCTTCCCGTCCATATTCTCTTGAAATCAATATCAAAATGGGATTAAATAAGGCCATGGAGGATTTATGTTGAACAAGGTTACATGACTATCAGTTCCACTAGCATTTATATATATTTTTGAAACAAAAAGATAAGGAAGTATCATGCATCTGACTCATCATTAATTATACATCACATATAGCCATGCAAAAACTTACCACCATGCAAAAATTCAAAAAAGTTACTACAAATATCATGAGGAAGAAAAACGTGTGGGGGACTATTCTATTATGCATGTCCAAAAGAAAACAAAGGGGCAACCATGATCCTCTTTCTCTCTCTCTCGTAAGCCAACAACAACACAAGTCCTCTTCATTTTCTCATCTCTCTTCACTCACAACAACAACAACTTGCAATATAAGAAAGAATGATCCACCACACAACACCACACCATAGCAAACCATGCATACCACTAATGCTATATAAATCAGAACCCACACAAATCTCAGGGGGACTTTGAATTTCCAGTTTCACAATCACCCTCTCTCACTCTCGCTCTTCTCTCTCTTCTCTCTCTTTCTCTCCACCACAACTCACCATAACAACCACCCTAACTAACCTCAACCACCATAACAAACTCTCCAACAACCACCAACCACCACAATCTCCATCGTAACCTTCACTCTCTTCTCTCTCGTTTTTCATCTTCAACACCGTAACAACCTTCACTTCACTCTCTCATCTTTCTCTCTCATCACCTTCATCTTTCCCATAGTGCAAGAGAACTCCATGGCAGCGTCAAGGTTAGGTCGCAGCAACTAACACGAGTTCTGTTATTCCGTCATCGTCTCCCTTAGAGCAAGTATGGAAGAAGCATATCAGTTCTTGCATGAGCAGTGGCAACACTAGATAACCACCATGGAAAGAAGATCGGAACGGCTGTAGAGTTTTCTAACGTTCATTTCTCGTGGTTCGACGTCAGGTGAGTTCTCTTGAATCTTGCTCAGCATCTTAGCATTCTTGATTGGTTTTCCGATTCGATGTTGTGTGATGTTATTCTTGACGATAGAGTGTTTAAATGTTAAAACCGATGGCATATTTGGAATCTACATTGAAAATCGAGTAGAGCCATTGTTTGTTTTTTACTTTCTGTGAACATTAACACCAGCGCCGCCGTGGCTTCCGAGCTGCTCGTCGGAGAAGAAAGGGAATAGTGTTCCCGTTTGTTTTTGTGTGCATGAAGAAGGATTTACGTGGCATATTCTGATTGGGGCATGTTCCCATTATTTGGCAACCTTTGTTTTACTTAAATGATTAATTGGTAAGGTGGCAGGATCTGATTTGCTGAGGCAATTTGTTGTCTTATCCTACTTAAAATGCATATGACCAATTGATGTGTTTACATTACATAAAAGCCATGTTATGTACGTCACTTATGTGCTATGATATAATAAAAACCATGCAATATAAAAATGAAATAAATGTGGCAAATAAAAAAGAGTGGATTGAATGTGGACTAGGCCCAGAACGCAGTACTTTCAACACCCCCTCGCATCTAGGCCCAAACATGCATAACTGATTTCTAGTTTGAAGCCTTCTACTAACATACCCCCATTAGACAGATTTTTACTTTTATTTGAAATTGTTTCTCCTCTAAATTTCTGGTTGGAAAATCATTTTCTTATACAATAAAAAATAAATAAAAATATGTTTTAGATAGTATAATGTGTGTAGAAATTTTTGATATTTTTGTTAGATTTTTAGAAATTGTTTTCCTATTTTTAATAAATCATTTCTTTCAACATGTTCATTGAGTCTTTAAGTTTGATCGGTTTTGCAAATTAATTTTGTTTAATACCTTAGGAGTAGAATTTAATTTCCATTTTTTTGTGTGATATCAGTAGACTCAGATACCATATGGTGTGAAAAAGATAAAAGTCTAATTCTATGTTTTGGTTAGGTTTTCATTAGATTTTCTATACCCGATTTATGTGCGTTCCTAAGCGGATAACCATGTGAATTTGACCTATAATTTGCTTTGCCTTTATGCAATTGACTTAGTTTCTTTTTGTACATATAAGTAGGGATGTTTAGAAGTCCTAAGACCTGGAGTTGAATTTTTCAAGTCATGTTTTCTTATTTTACTTGATTTTTCTTTCTCACTTGTAAATAACTCACCTTTGGTTAACGATCGCACCATAATTTGTCCGAATGACCTATAATTTTGTGTGAAACTTCTTGACTTGTTTTGTGATTGCTTAGACACCTTTTAGAGGTCATTATCTACTGACTCATAGCATTTGATTACATCTTTCTAACTTCATCCACAATTTGAATTCTATTAACTAGTTTTGACCTAGTTTTGTATAATTTTGTTAGAACTTTGTTTGTTTCAAGTTAATTGATTAACATAGATTGGTATAAGGTCTTGGACCTATAAATGAACTAATTGCTACTGACCTTAAGCTTTGTTCATGGTTTCATTTGCTTTTTGTTTTGATTAATTGATGTTTGTTCACTAATTGTTAAGTAGCGATTCAAGCGATACTTTGGTAACTCTTTGTGAATATTTTCGTGTGATGTCATGATGCTTTTGTGTTTGAATTGGGACACTTATTTCCTTGATTTGCTACTTCCCTAGGGCTCTCTTCTCATCTTGTTGGAGTTGTAACTCCATTCTTTTGCCATGTTCCCTTAGACTCTTCCTTCTTTGTTGAGAGGAATTGAGATAGGTTAGGATAGTTATCCTTGACCTTAGGGCCATTAGACTTAGATTAGAATAACTTAGATTAGAGAATAGGTTAGTTCCCTTGTTCATTCTTTTTGTTTCAACATTAAAACACTAATAAATAAAGATGCGAATCACATTAAGAAAGTGATAGAGAAATGAGTGGGATTCATTCCCTAATCTGTTTCTCAATCACTTAGTGACATAGAAATGAGTGGGATTTATTCCCTAATCTGTTTCTCGGTCACTACTTAATGGGAGAGAAATGAGTGGGATTCATTCCCTAATCTGTTTCTCAAACATTAATTAATGGGATAGAAAGGAGTGGGATTTATTCCCTAATCTGTTTCTTGAACATTATATAATGGGATAGAAGTGAGTGGGATTCATTCCCTAATCTGCTTCTCGATCATTATACATTTTATGTGATTCGAATCGCAAAGTAAATTCCCTTAAAAAATACTCAACCAAAAACATTTAAATCACTTAATAAAGGCTCGAATTAAAACAAAGTGACGAAGTGGTGCGAAACCTTGTATTGGGTTTTGTTCATCATGTAGTTACATAAAAAACACAAACCCAAGTTCATTCTTTTGCCTTGTTAGGCGCTTAAGAACAAGTTAAGTCCTTTCCAAAAGTAGGCGTATAAGTCTCCAAAGGTCGAGCATCGTGGATTGTGACCTTAACCTCTGTTCAACTAAAAAACACAAAACAAATGGAAACTATGGAGCCGAACTACGGTCGTTCTGATTCCTGAAAAGGATACGTAGGCATTGGGTCGCGGGGCCTAAGCGAACACACTTGTAAGTAATTCCTTCTTTTCCCCGTATTTCTTTTGCATTCATTCGCATTTAGGTTTAGACATAGATACACCCTTCAGATAGAAACAAACATAGGTGGATACCATCGAGTACGATGGACGTGAGGGGTGCTAGCACCTTCCCCTTGCGTAACCGACTCCCGTGCCCTGTTCTCTGGTCGAAAGACCTTGTTCTTATTCCGAGTTAGGTTATCTGGTATTCCTTTCCCGCGATGGGATAAATATATTAGTGGCGACTCTGATTCCATTTTTCGCGGTAGCGACACCTGATCAGAAATTCCTTGCAACAGAGCTTTTCTTGCTAGTCCTTGAATAGCACCTATGATATGAATGCATGGGTATGGATTACGACCTAAGTGATGTATGTACTTGAATGCAAAGCCTAAGCCAGTTAGAAGTTAAAGGGTAGGACAAATTTGGGGTATGACAAACACGTTCAAAGAAGAACCGTTATCTACCAGCACATGAGATAGAGTGGTGCCATTACATTCAATGGAGATGTGTAGGGCTTTATTGTGATTCTTTCCAGCAGGGGTTAGATCAACATCAGAGAAACCGAGACCATTATTCACTGTTAGATTGGCAACACAATTTTCAAATTGATCGACTTAAATCTCTTGTGGTACATGTGCAGCTTTCAGGAACTTCATCAGGGCTTTGGCATGAGCTTCTGAATACTTTAGCAGAGACAGCATTGAGATTTTTGAAGCAGTGTGCCCCAGTTGTTCGACAATATTGCAATCACTCTTGCAGATGATTTTCAATATTTCCTCCATTTCTTGCTTTGATGGATCCTCAACAGTGACTTCCACCGGTATTTGAACTGGTTCAACTTGTGGCTCTTTGCCTCGAGCGTTGATATCTTGATTAGGAACTGGGACCTGGACTGGATTAGTAGCAACATTTGGAGAAATTTCTGGTGAAAAGATCCTTCAACTTCTCGTAATCTTACTGGTACCCACAATATTATCAACAGTTGGAGTAGTAAAATTCATGGCCTCTTCGGTCAAGGTATCCTGTTTAACTCCATGGACATAAACATTAGTGTCATAACTCCACGGGACAGCTTTGTCTGAGGAGTATGGAAATGGAGTCGGACTGGTAATGATTACCGATGCCACTTTGGGTGTAGCAGAAATTTTGAAAGGAGCTTTGGTAGGGATTTTCAAGGGTATGTTGGAAACCATTGAGACATCCTCTATTCTCATGCCGTTTGAAAAGACTTCACATAAAACGTCCATGGAAGGTAGCCTCTCAAACATAATGATACGGCGATCCATCCACTTTTGAATCCCCATTCTCAGATTTTCACAACCATTGGGTAGGTGTGTGCAATAAAAGCAATCAGGGTCGTAACCTGGAAAGTAACCAGCTTGGATTAGCTTTCCTTTGACTTCAAGGAGCGGAGTTGACAATTCCCTCACATCATAGATGTAAACAGTGTCTATGATAGCATTGATGGTCTTGTCGTGCTTCGGCATAGGTGCCGTGATGACATTTGGAGTCTCTGGAGGATCAAACTCAATTTCCCCAACATCTATCATGTCTTGTATTTTATTTTTCAGGGCCCAACAGTGATCTGCGTCATGTCCTGGACAGTTAGAGTGATACGCACATGTTGCATCGGGGCGATAACACGGAGAGGAAGTGTTGACATTCTTTGGAGGGTCTTTCAATGTGATCAGATCTGCTTTTAACAAATGCTGCAATGCTTGAGAGACTAGCATATTGAATCTGGTGAAATTTCTTCTTGGTGCATCTGGTCGACGCGTATATTTTGGCGGTTGATCTTTTTGAGGTGCACATGCGGAGATCAGAACTGCCCCTACAGATTGGTGATGCTCATTTTTGCGACCTTTCAGACTGTGCATTGTGTTGACTTCATTTCTCCCACTGATGGGCCTTTTTGTAGTACCAGAGGAAGAGCCTATTTGAATTTTTCCATTTTGAATGCCGCTTTCGACACGCTCTCCAGTCAATATCAGGTCAGTGAAACCTGATGATGAGCTTCCCAGCAAATGGCTATAGAAAGGGCCAGTTAAAGTGCCCATGAACATGTCGACCGGCTCGCAATCAGATAAGGGTGGTTGAACCCTTCCAGCCAGATCTCTCAACTTTTGTGCATATCCTTTGAAACTTTCTTTCGGTGCCATGGACATGACCCTTAGTTGAGTACGGGTTGGTGCAAGGTCAGCATTGTATTGATACTGTTTGTAAAAAGCAGCAGCTAAATCTTCCCAGGTATGAACTTTTGTACTTTCCAGTTGGTAGTACCAAAGACACAAGCTAAGACTTCCTAGAGTATCCTGATCAACACTTGATCACTCTAGTTACTTACAAATTAATGTAATCAAATAAGAGTTTTACAACGCTTCTGAAAAGCTATAATCACAACAATGATATTTTTCTTAATGTTTAAGCTTAATCTCACTAATATATTACAACAGCAATGTAGTGAGCTTTGATGAAGATGAAGTTTCTGAGCTTTGAATTGAACAGCATTTCAGCAAGTTTTTCAGAATAAGTTCGTTCAAAATTGGTAACCTTGCTTCTAATCAGAACTTCATATTTATAGGCACTTGAGAAGATGACCGTTGGGAGCATTTAATGCTTTGCGTATTCCGTACAGCATTGCATTTAATGTTTCACGCTTTTGTCAACTACCTCGAGCCTTGTTCACGCTGTGTCTACTGACGTTGCCTTTAATAGCTTCTAACGTTCCTTTTGTCAGTCAGCGTAGCCTGCCACTTGTACTTGCTTCTAATCTGATGTTTGTGTATACAACGTTTGAATATCATCAGAGTCAAACAGCTTGGTGCATAGCATCTTCTTGTCTTCTGACCTTGAAGTGCTTCTGAGCGTGATACCATGAGAACTTCAGTGCTTCTGCTTCTGAACTCAAGTTCTTCTGATGCTTCCATAGACCCATGTTCTAATTCTGCTTTAACCATCTTCTGATGTCTTGCCAGACCATGTTCTGATGTTGCATGCTGAACCTTCTGAGTCAAAGCTTCTGAGCGCTGATTTGTGCATACTCTTTATATATTTCCTGAAAGGGAAATTGCAATGTATTAGAGTACCACATTATCTCACACAAAATTCATATCCTTGTTATCATCAAAACTAAGAATATTGACCAGAACAAATCTTGTTCTAACAATCTCCCCCTTTTTGATGATGACAAAAACATATATAAATGATATGAATTTGCGATCAGAAAGAGCAGACGGCTAATGACAATTTACACAGCTATAGCATAAGCATGTGAATATGTCTCCCCCTGAGATGAATAATCTCCCCCTGAAATTAATACTAGAAGAATTTTATAAATAAAAGACTTCCCTGAGTATTTCAGTAGAGACGTTCACATATGCTTGATCTTCAGAACATTCACAGCTTCTGATTCCTGCTTCCATCGGACAGCTTCAGAACTTGAATTTCTTTAGATCTTCAGAACATCCATAGCTTCTGATTCCTGCTTCCATCGGACAGCTTCAGAACTTGAATTTCTTTGATCTTCAGAACATTCACAGCTTCTGATTCCTGCTTCCATCGGACAGCTTCAGAACTTGAATTTCTTTGATCTTCAGAACATTCACAGCTTCTGATTCTTGCTTCCATTAGGACAGCTTCAGAGCTTGAATTTCTTCTTACATCACTTCATGCTAGATTGTATCAGAACATTGTTGAATGTACCAGAGCATCATCAGAGCATCTCTACATCCTGAAATGTTACAGAACAAAACTAAACGACAAAAGTCAGCATGAATGAGTCAGAACATAGAATATGTTTCAGAACACATAATATATATCAGAGCCATATAAAATGTATCAGATCCATATAAAATGTATCAGAACAAATAGACATAATGTTTCAGATCATATTCTATCATCAGAATATCTGAACATTCTTCCTTCTTGCTTCTGATTCTGAAGCTTCATAGCACTTAGCTTGCTTCAAGAATCCAAGAGCTTGATTCATCTAGTTGCTTCTTATGTTGATCTTTAAAGAGAATCTTCAATTCCTGCAACAACACAACTTAAAGCATAGAACTTTGCAAGTTCTGTTAGTAATGTGGGGCCTTTTTACCCGGTAACTGATAATATTAATCAGATCATTTATCATATATTTTCTCCCCCTTTTTGTCATAACATCAAAAAGAATATAAAAGATTCAGATGTAGAAGATGACAAAGGAAAGAAACAGAATAATTTTTCATTGATTAAACATACAGGATTACAAAAGATGTATGCAGAATAGGCAGATGCAACAAACAAAGAAAACAACAAAGACCAAAGACTAAGACCCTAGCCTAGACAAAATCTGCACCAGTATGTCATGAATCCTGTCAGTGCTTGCAGTTTGCCTTGCCATGAAGGAGCGAAACTCAGCATTGGTTGCTTCTTGCATGTCCAAACGAGAAGGTTCACTAGATGAAGAGGCGCCAGAACTTCTGCCAACAGGGACAGCAATCTCAGCAGGGCAATCTTCTGGAAGGTCTTCAGCTTCTGCACCTTCCATCTCAACATCTGAGTCTGACTCAGAAGCAGCCTCAGCATATTCTGGTTCGGGCAACTCAGAAGCTCCAACTTCCAACGCCTGAAGAATAGCTGCTAGGTTTGTTGGAGGAGTTGGACCAGCAACTTCTGCAGGATAAACCACTTCTGGAAAGACCATGTGAGGAGCGCTTTCAGAAGGGTTCATTCAGAACCAATTGAACAGCCATTGAAAATCTCCATTCAGCACTGGATACCTTGGTCTCCATACCACGATGTCTCTGCAGGGATTTCCTTCTTCCATCTCATCTGCAGGTATCCTTTCTTCAAGAACTCTTATGTTCCTGATGATATGGTGATAGCTGCTTTCACCAACTTCCAAGAGAAGACCACGAGCACCAGGTGCTTCAGTCATGATCCTTCTCTGGACATCCGTAGCCCTAACCAGAAAATCCTGGCGAAAGGCTTCCCAGAGGTTGCAGGTAGCATACTCATCCAGATGATTAAGGTGAGCAGCACCCAGAATCTCCAACCAGCTATTTACATCTGAGTGTAAAAGCTCTAGATAAGCATGAGTGGTAGGTGTAGGAGGGTTGACAGTGAATCTGGAGTCAGGAAACACAAAACTGTAGGGGTTAGGTGTTCTGGTGGGAAAAGGGTGTGAGAGCGGTGAGGAGATATCTGTGAGATGGGTTGAGGGGGAAGGGATAACAGATGGTGAAGATGGTGGTTCCAGAGAGGTGAATGAAGAGGAAGAGGTGGTGGAGGTCTGTGAAGAGGGAGGTGATTGAGGGATACCTTCAAGGGGTTGATACACACGTCTAGAGTAGTTTCCAGACATCATAGCTTCAAAGGGATTCACCATGAGAGGATCGTAGGTGATCCTTACCCTTTTTGGTTTGTTTTCAGGTTCATCAGTTGCCTTTCTCTTTTGTTTGCGATCAGTTTCTTGATTTGATGAGCTTGACGAAGGATTCATGGTGACTTTGCAGATAGTGAAAACCGCTAGGGTTTATGATATGAATGCAAAGAGAGAGAGAGAGAGAGAGAGAGAGAGAGAGAGAGAGAGAGAGCGAAAAGAAAAGAAACTGAATGCAAAAGAGAGAAATATAAGAGGGAAAAGAAGCGTTTGAAGAATATAAAAGAAATAAACTGAAATGATGAATAGCATTTAATGTTACGTGACGTGAGGAGAGATAATAATGACAAAAGAAGTGATTAGCACAGTTACCTAAGTAGGCGTCCCCTCAACTGCACGCATGCTTGTCCAAAAATAGTGAACACGTGTTTACCATCTGGAAAGCCAGTTACAGCTGTTTTACTTTTAAAGAGATTTTGAGTCAACTTAGACAATGAAACGTTAGTAATAACAGAATCACTACTTCTAATTGATTATAATCAGAACTTCTTACAAAAAAATCCAATCACATTTTAGAAGATACTCATACATTAGATCTTCTCATCTTATCATTCTGGGCATAAATCCATACTGATATTCTTCAGAATGAACTTAAACCTATCTTCAGCAAGGGGTTTTGTAAAGATATCAGCCCATTGATGGTTTGTATCCACAAAGTTTAAAGATATAACACCCTTCTGAACATAGTCCCTTATGAAATGATGTTTAATCTCAATATGTTTAGCTTTTGAATGTAAGATAGGATTCTTAGTTAAACATATAGCAGAAGTATTATCACAGAAAATAGGAATGTTACTCTCATATATCTGATAATCTTCTAGCTGACTTCTCATCCAGAGCATTTGTGTGCTACAACCAGCAGCAGCAACATATTCTGCTTCTGTTGTTGATAGGGCAATAGTAGCTTGCTTCTTACTGTACCATGAGATCAGATGACTTCCAAGAAATTGACAACTTCCAGAACTGCTCTTCCTTTCAATTCTATCTCCAGCATAGTCAGCATCACAGAATCCTACTAACTTGTATTTTTTGGATCTTCTGTAAACTAAACCAACATTAGTAGTACCTTTCAGATACCTCGGAATTCTCTTAACCGCAGTTAAATGAGATTCTCTCGGATCTGATTGGAATCTAGCACACAAACAAACACTGAAGAGAATGTCAGGTCTAGAACCAGTTAGGTATAGAAGAGATCCAATCATACCTCTGTACAACTTCTGATCTACCTTCTTACTTACCTCATCCTTACCTAGGACACATGTTGGATGCATAGGAGTTTTGGCTTCTTTGCTTTCAGAAAGATTAAACTTCTTCAGAAGTTCTTTCACATACTTCGTTTGATGAACATAGGTTCCATCAGACGTTTGGTTGATTTGAATCCCAAGGAAATACTTGAGTTCTCCCATCATGCTCATTTCAAATTCATCCTGCATAGACTCAGCAAACTCCTTTCCAAGTGTAGCATTAGATGTTCCAAAAATGATATCATCAACATATATTTGACAGATTAAAATATCCTTTTTAAAGGTTTTACAAAAGAGAGTAGTGTCCACTTTTCCTCTAGTGAAACCATTTTCCAAAAGGAAAGAACTTAAACGTTCATACCAAGCTCTAGGAGCTTGCTTCAATCCGTATAATGATTTCTTTAATTTAAAAACATGATTTGGAGACTTGGAGTCTTCAAAACCAGGAGGTTGATGGACATAAACTTCTTCATCTATATAACCATTTAAGAAGGCACTCTTGACATCCATCTGATAAAGAGTGATGTTATGTTGAGTGGCAAAAGAAATTAATAGACGAATAGATTCTAACCTGGCCACTGGTGCAAAGGTTTCTGTGTAGTCAATCCCTTCTTGCTGACTATAACCTTGAGCAACCAGTCTGGCTTTGTTTCTTACCACTTCTCCCTTCTCGCTTAGCTTGTTTCTGAAAACCCACTTAGTGCCGATGATGTTAAATCCTTTTGGTCTAGGAACCAAGTCCCATACGTCATTCCTTGTAAACTGATTGAGTTCTTCTTGCATGGCAATTATCCAGTCTGGATCTACTAGAGGTTGTTCAACAGAAGTTGGCTCGATCAAAGAAACAAGACCTAATTGACAGTCTGCATTGTTCTTAAGGAATGCCCTTGTTCTGATGGGATCGTATTTCTTTCCAAGGATCACATCTTCTGAATGAGCTGAAGCAAGTCTAGGTGATCTTCCGACTGTTGGCGCTTCAGAAATCCTGAGATTCTCTAAAGATGCAGCAACTTGATCTTCTGATCCATTGCTTCTGAGACTTTCAGCTTCTGCAGCTTTGCTTCTTGGTTCTACTGCTTCTAATATATCAATATCAAAATCTGCAAAATTCTCAAGCTGCTTTGGTTTTTCAAGACCAAGCTTATCATCAAACCTGATATTGATTGATTCTTCTACAATCAATGTTTCAGTATTGTATACTCTGTAGCCTTTAGAGCGTTCAGAATATCCAAGAAGGAAACACTTTTGTGCTTTAGAATCAAACTTACCAAGATGATCTTTAGTATTCAGAATGAAACACACACATCCAAAAGGATGAAAATATGAAATGTTGGGCTTTCTGTTCTTCCACAATTCATAAGGAGTCTTATTTAGAATAGGTCTTATAGAGATTCTATTCTGAATATAACACATAGTGTTTATTGCTTCCGCCCAGAAGTGCTTAGCCATATTGGTTTCATTGATCATGGTTCTGGCCATTTCTTGTAGAGTCCTATTCTTTCGCTCTACAACTCCATTTTGTTGTGGAGTTCTAGGGCAAGAGAAATCATGGGCAATACCATTTTCTTTGAAGAACTCCTCAAAGAATCTATTCTCAAATTCGCCACCATGATCACTTCTGACCTTTATGATCTTGCACTCCTTCTCAGATTGGATCTGAGTGCAGAATTCAAAGAACACTGAATGAGACTCATCCTTGTGTTTTAAGAACTTTACCCATGTCCAGCGGCTATAATCATCTACGATGACTAATCCATATTTCTTTCCTCTCACAGATGCTGTTTTGACTGGACCAAATAGATCAATGTGCAAGAGTTCTAACGGCCTTGAGGAAGAGACAACATTCTTAGACTTGAATGCAGGTTTGGAGAACTTGCCCTTCTGACATGCTTCACAAAGAGCATCTGATTTGTATTTCAGATTTGGGAGTCCTCTTACCAGATTTAGTTAATTAATCTGAGAAATCTTTCTCAAACTAGCATGTTCTAATCTTCTGTGCCAGACCCATTGCTCTTCAGAAACAGACATAAGGCAAGTCACCTTCTGCTTCTCAAGATCTGAAAGATCAATCTTATAAATGTTGTTCTTTCTCTTGCCTGTAAATAGGATTGAGCCATCCTTCTGACTTACAGCCTTGCAAGACTTTTGATTGAAGATTATATCATAACCATTGTCACTTAATTGACTTATGGACAATAAGTTATGCGTCAATCCTTCTACAAGAAGTACATTAGTTATGGAAGGAGAGTTACCAAGACTTATGGTTCCAGAGCCAATGATTTTTCCCTTCTGATCTCCTCCAAACTTGACTTCTCCACGTGGTTTAAGCACCAGGTCTTGGAATGTAGACCTTCTTCCCGTCATGTGTCGCGAGCACCCAGAGTCCAGGTACCATGACATTTTGCTTTTTGTCCTCTTTGCCGCCAAGGATATCTGCAACAGAAATTATCTTCTCCTTAGGTACCCACAATTTCTTGGGTCCTTTCTTGTTAGTTCTCCTCAAGATCTGATTGAACTTGGGTTTAGCAAAATATTTAACAGGAGGAACAGCATGATATTCTTTAGGTTTGTCAGCATGATATTTCTTAGGATGTGTCACATGCTTCTTGGTGTGAAC
Organism: Vicia villosa; assembly: GCF_029867415.1. NCBI lineage: Eukaryota > Viridiplantae > Streptophyta > Magnoliopsida > Fabales > Fabaceae > Vicia > Vicia villosa. The sequence goes on along the minus strand of NC_081180.1, from coordinate 231,820,254 downwards.
AGTATTAAAACTCTGTGCATGTGAAGTGAGCCTAATATCATGTGCATGGCCATATTTGAACTGATCATACAATGGCTTGTATGTGATCTTCAGATCATCAATAGGTTCAAATTTATGTGAGGTATCACCCTCATAGCCAAAACCAAACCTTCTGTTTCCAGAAACACCATATATCATAGAAGCAAGATGACTTCTGCCAATACTTCTAGATAAGAACTTTCTGAAGCTCGAGTCATATTCTTTCAGAATATGATTCATGCTAGGAATGGATTTTTCTGTTTCAGAAGGAGATCCACTATCTTTGGATAGATTTAAAACTTTTTCCTTCAGTTAAGAATTTTCCAATTCCAGCTTCTTAGTTTCAAATTCAAACTGCTTTTTCAGCTTTTTGTATTTGATACTAAGATGAGCCTTGAGTTCCAGAAGTTCTGTTAAACTGGAAACTAACTCTTCTCTAGATAGTTCAGAAAATACCTCTTCAGAATCTGATTCTGATGTAGATTCTGATCCATCATCTTCTGTAGCCATCAGCGCGAAGTTGGCTTGCTCTCCTTCAGAGTCTGATTCTGATTCTGATTCAGAATCATCCCATGTTGCCATAAGACCTTTCTTCTTATGAAACTTCTTCTTGGGATTCTCCTTCTGAAGTTTTGGACACTCGTTCTTGTAATGTCCAGGCTCATTGCACTCATAGCAGACAGCCTTCTTCTTGTCAGATCTTCTGTCACCAGAAGATTCTCCTCGTTCAAATCTTTTTGAACTTCTGAAGCCTCTGAACTTCCTTTGCTTGCTCTTCCAGAGTTGGTTTACCCTTCTGGAGATCATGGACAGTTCATCTTCTTCTTCAGATTTTGATTCTTCAGGATCTTCTTCTCTAGCCTGAAAAGCGTTAGTACATTTTTTAACATTTGATTTTAACGCAATAGACTTACCTTTCTTCTGAGGCTTGTTTGCATCCAGCTCTATTTCATGGCTTCTCAAGGCACTGATAAGCTCTTGCAACGAAACTTCATTCAGATTCTTGGCAATCTTGAATGCAGTCACCATTGGACCCCATCTTCTGGGTAAGCTTCTGATGATCTTCTTTACATGATCAGCCTTGGTGTAGCCTTTATCCAGAACTCTCAATCCAGCAGTTAGAGTTTGAAATCTTGAGAACATCTTCTCAATATCTTCATCATCCTCCATCTTGAAGGCTTCATATTTCTGGATTAGAGCAAGAGCTTTAGTCTCCTTGACTTTAGCATTTCCGTCATGGGTCATTTTTAATGACTCATATATATCATAGGCCGTTTCCCTGTTAGATATCTTCTCATACTCAGCATGAGAGATAGCATTCAGCAAAACAGTTCTACATTTATGATGATTCTTGAAAAGCTTCTTCTGATCATCATTCATTTCTTGCCTTGTAAGCCTTACGCCACTAGCTTTCACTGGATGTTTGTAACCATCCATCAGAAGATCCCATAGTTCACCATCTAGACCAAGAAAGTAACTTTCCAGTTTATCTTTCCAGTATTCAAAGTTTTCACCACCAAATACTGGTGGTCTAGTATAACCATTGTTACCATTGTATTGCTCAGCAGAGCCAGATGTAGATGTAGGTGGATTTGTTGGAATTTCACCAGCCATCTTTTACTGAAGCGTTTTTCTCTTCCTGAATCTTTTCTAAACACGGTTAAGTGCTTGCACCTTAGAATCGGCGCTCTGATGCCAATTGAAGGATAGAAAAACACTTAGAAAGGGGGGTTTGAATAAGTGTAGTCTAAAAACTTGAACGATAAAAACAATTTGCACAGTTATTTTTATCCTGGTTCGTTGTTAACTAAACTACTCCAGTCCACCCCCACGGAGTGATTTACCTCACCTGAGGATTTAATCCACTAATCGCAACAGATTACAATGGTTTTCCATTTAGCCCACGACTAAGTCTTCTAGAGTATCCTGATCACAACCTGATCACTCCAGGAACAAATGCTTAGACACAAGCTAAGACTTTCTTAGAGTATCCTGACCACCACGTGATCACTCTAATTACAACTGCTTAGACACAAGCTAAGACTTCCTAGAGTATCCTGATCAACACTTGATCACTCTAGTTACTTACAAATTAATGTAATCAAATAAGAGTTTTACAATGCTTCTGAAATGCTATAATCACAACAGTGATATTTCTCTTAATGTTTAAGCTTAATCTCACTAATATATTACAACAGCAATGTAGTGAGCTTTGATGAAGATGAAGTTTCTAAGCTTTGAGTTGAACAGCGTTTCACCAAGTTTTTCAGAATAAGTTCGTTCAGAATTGGTAACCTTGCTTCTAATCAGAACTTCATATTTATAGGAACTTGAGAAGATGACCGTTGGGAGCATTTAATGCTTTGCGTATTCCGTACAGCATTGTATTTAATGTTTCACGCTTTTGTCAACTACCTCGAGCCTTGTTCACGCTGTGTCTACTGACGTTGCCTTTAATAGCTTCTAACATTCCTTTTGTCAGTCAGCGTAGCGTGCCACTTGTACTTGCTTCTGATCTGATGTTTGTGTATACAACGTTTGAATATCATCAGAGTCAAACAGCTTGGTGCATAGCATCTTCTTGTCTTCTGACCTTGAAGTGCTTCTGAGCGTGATACCATGAGAACTTCAGTGCTTCTGCTTCTGAACTCAAGTTCTTCTGATGCTTCCATAGACCCATGTTCTGATTCTGCTTTGACCATCTTCTGATGTCTTGCCAGACCATGTTCTGATGTTGCATGCTGAACATTCTGAGTCAAAGCTTCTGAGCGCTGATTTGTGCATACTCTTTATATATTTCCTGAAAGGGAAATTGCAATGTATTAGAGTACCACATTATCTCACACAAAATTCATATCCTTGTTATCATCAAAACTAAGAATATTGATCAGAACAAATCTTGCTCTAACATTCCATTGCCCCAAAGTTTTGCTTTCTATTCTATAGACACTGCCCCAGGCATGTATGAACCTTCGTTGGTGTCTATGTGAATCATCCTCGTAATCAAACACAATGCCACGGATAATCATGTCATGAGGACCGTTTCTCCGTGCATATCCGAATTGGCGTAAAGCTAAAGAGGGATTGTAAGTGATGCCTCCCTTGATGCCAAGTAGTGGCACATTAGGGTACTCTCCACAATGATCAATGATATTAATGTCTCTTTGAAAGAAGTTGTTCCACCGGATATCTGAATGAGACAAAGACATAATCCTGCGAGACCATTGCATTCTTTGCTCATTTCTCAACACTGATCGGGGAAGATGAAATGTAAACCACCTAGCCAGTAGTGGTACACAGCACATAAGAGTTCCTCGTTTCTTCATGGTACGAGTGTGTAGAGAATGTAGAATTCCTCCCAGCAAGGTTGGTACCGGGTTACGGGTTAAGAAAAGGTTGATAATGTGCACACTTATGAACTGGTCGGGATTAGGGAATAAAACCAACCCATAGATCAAAAGAGCCACAACCTCCTCAAAAGCTGGGTAACTTTTGTTTTTAAGTAGTAATTAAGCCTTTTCCATTAAGAACTTAGCAAGCAAACCCTGGATTCCACTCTTTGTTTCCCAATTGGACTCGATTTCTGACTTTCGCAAATGTAAGGCAGCAGCAATGATTTCAGGTTTTGGAATCTTTTCTAAACCAGTGAAAGGTAATTGATCTCGAACAGGTAATCCAATTAGTTCAGAAAACTCTTCCAAGGTGGGTACTAACTGGTAATCAGGAAATGTAAAACAATGATGTTCGGGATCAAAGAACTGGAACGGGACCCGTATCATGTCTTCCTCAAATTTTGAGGTAACCACATGGAGTAGGTGACCGTGCTTTTCGGTGAATTGAGCATTCCTGGGAAATTCTGATATTAAGTCCTTTAGTTCAGATGGCACTGTTGAGATGTTGATTCGGATGTAATCTCTGGTGGTGGGAGCCATTACCTGTAATAACAAAACAAAGGTAAACTCTTTGATCCTTGAAATGATTAGTGAGAAAATGATATGCTTATGATGCTTATGATGTTATGATGTCAAACATGTGGCAAACACAAACAAATCAAACAATAGCCTTAGGTTTAAAGGCTTGCATGAAGTTCATAGGTGATATCCTCCCCACTGAAGTTGAGTTGGTTAAAACCTGTCCTAGAATAGTATTCGGGTTCTATGATCCTTGGAGACAACATCTCAATACGGCGCTCGGACGGCCGATCAAAAATATTCCTCGAGGATAACTAACTTCGATCAATTTCAAAGCTAGCCACTTAATAGGCCACAAGTCAAGTTCAACTAAAAGGTTCTAAGATAAATTAGTGTTTAATGACATTTCGGAAGCCTAATATACTCCTTGATCGTTTTCAAGGGACATCAGTATAAACCAAAGTGTCGCACTAATGGTGACTACCAGATCAACCGTATCGGTACATGCCGTACAGTTTCCTTGGTCTATTGTCACATACTTAAGGTATCTCGAGATTCGGGTTAGAATCTTTCACACAAGCAAAATACCCAAACAAACCTTTGAAAAATAGAGCAATCAAGTCAAGCAATTGAAAACATCGAAGTGATCTAAACTCTAAAGGTAACCCCTTTTGAAAACATTTTGTTTTTAGAAAGTAATTCCCCAGCAGAGTCGCCAGTTCTGTCATGCACTCGGTTTTTTAACGTACCTTTCGTAGAGAGATACGCGAACTGACTCTTTTCTTTCTGCTTTTGTGTTTTTGAAAATCAGAGAGTCGCCACCGACTTTTATTTTATCCAATTAAGGAAAGGTTTATAAAAGAAACAGAAAAAGACCTTTAAGAAATTCTGGGTAAGGGGGTAGGTTATACAAAGGGAAGGTATTAGCACCCTTTGTATCCATGGTTATCCATGGGCTCTTTAATTTGCTTAGCTCACTTCTTTTGAATCACTTTTCTATTGCCTTGAAATGCTTGTATGTGGTTTCAAATACCTTTGTAAATTGACTTTGTAATGATCCTTGTGCGGATGTATACAAAGTGTTTTTATCTTTCAAAAGATGTTTTTGAAAAAAGAACGTTAACTTCGTAATGATCCTCGTTTGGATATATACAAAGTATTGTCTTTTTGAAAGTTTTATTATGAAAAACAATGATATATGAGAGATTTGTTTGTTTTGATCTGAGCAAGCAAATTAGGAGGTCTACCCTAAGTTATAAGGTCTTTTCCTATTTCCTTTTAAAAAACTATCCTTTTACCGGATGTAAACGAAAGTTCGATTTTGAAACAGTAGAATTCAATTTTTGATTTTGAAAAGAGTAAAAGAGGGATTACCCTAAGAGGTGCAAGTGTGATTGTGTTTTGATTCAGATATTTTATCTTTGAAGTTAGTGATCTAACGATTCAATTTTAATCTTTGGCATACACGTAGTTTTATATGTACTGAAAATTAAAATGCGGAAATGTAAAATGCGGAAAGTAAATCTACGCTATTACATCGATTTTGCGGGAATGTAAACTACGCTATTTACATGAATTTGACAACCTATACACTTGATCTATGAATTTAAATTGCAAGAAAATAAAAGAAATATTTTTGGATTTTTTGATGATTGATTTTAATTAGAATTAATGCATGATTAATTTAATTAAAATGAGAAAAATATGGAAATAAAATTTAAACCTAAAAATTAAGTTTAAAATATGTTCAAAATACTTGTTAATTAATTTTAAGACCAAACTAATTTTTTTGGAATTTTTGAAGTTGATTTTGAAATTATTAAGTTAAATAATCATATAATTGTACAAATAATTACACAAATAATTAAAACTTAAAGAGAAAATTATCCTAAATATGTACAAAATTAGCTTATAATATGTAAACTATATTTAATATAAGGAACAATTTTTTTATGATTTTTTGATGGGTTGGAATAATTAAAAGATAAATATATACCTATTATCTAATTAATTATACAAAATATTTAAATTATGAAGAAAAATAAAATATTTTTATATCAGAAAATAAAATATTATTTTATCAACTTAAAAATATTTTTTGTGTATTTTTTGGATTTTTAGAATTATTTTAAAATAATTTTATAAAGAAAATAAAATAAAAATAGAAAATATAAAAAGATATGATCATGTGTGGTTGATTGGAGAGTCTATGACATGGGGGTGCGTTTTGGTGCGTTGGATATGTTAAGATCATGATTTAATGGCTTAGATTGTGAGGGAACATGATATGATAGTGGGTGACATGCGCTGAATCCAAGGAGAATTCAAACTTCTGACTGGGCCCACACGCAAGTTGACCAGCGAATGAGAGGAAGGGAAAGTGCCACGCGAGCGGTCAACTTTTCCACCTTACTATTCATCATCTTCTTCCTTTGTACCTGCGGAATTTCCTGCAAACTTACCTGCGGATTTTGCTTTCAATTTTTTAACCTTTTGAATGACCTACAAAATGAAAATAAAAAAGAACAAGGGCCACCCAGATCACCTAAATGGACCCTTCTGGACATGATAGCGTCGTTAGTTTTTTCATTTGGAGCTTGTATCATGGAGAACGAAAGCTTCACATGTTTGAAGCTCAAAAATGGTGGAGCTTCAAAACCACGTTAAAGCTTACATGTGATCACTCAAATCTACTCTATAGCATGCCATGAGTCCATGCAAGTGGTTAGTTTTTATTTTTATCAAGCATGCATACGAAAACGAAAGTTATATGTGTATGTTCATGGGAAACACCATACATGCGTTATGACTCTCATGGGACCATACAAAGAGTTTATTCTTACTCTATATTACTTTAGAAGATGATTGGAAGTGTTTGTTTGTATTGATAATGGTTGGAATATAGAAAATGAAAATTTACAAAGTTATGGAATTTTTGAGAATTTTATGAAGTTTCTTGCTATGCCTTTGCTATATTTTCGTGTGTGTCCTCTTTGTGGAGTATGCTGCTTCATTCATAAGCTAGGATGTGCTTAAAATTGAAGCTAAGAAGCATTGATGAGCTTTGTTGAAACTTTGATTTTTAAATATTAAAAATCTTTGAAACTTTGACCAAAGCTTGCTCTCCTTTACTTCTCTTGCTTTGTACTTCCTTTTGCTGCAGAAGATAAGCTACCTTTGATGACTCATGCTTAAGATTTAAGCTACACATTATCCTTCCATTTTCCTTTTTTTTAATTTAATCTTAAATGTGATAAAATTAAACCAAAAAAAGAAAAAAAATGTCATGGGCTTTGTCTTGGCGTGGGAGGCCCTTCACATTATGGGAAACATGTATGGATCATGAAAACTTGGCCCCATTTGGGAAAAACACATTTTTGATCAATGTTGATTTCATACATTTTCCCAAAAAATGGTCAACTTCAACAAGGCATAAATCCCTCAATTTTTATCATATGAAGGAGATCTTGTACTTTTTGGAAACCTCAAAGAGTCCTCTAACCAATGTCTTTGGTCTCATGTCAAAATGATTTTCCATGCTCCTTGTGTATCCTTTTGAAAAAAGTGACTTTTTGTTGACTTTGAAAATGACCTGTAATGTCATTGTCCATATTTTTCAAATGGTGAATCTAATGACCATGGGACCAATTGCATTTGAAAGATAATTGAATTTCCTTCAACATGAGCTTTGGTTTGAATTTATTGGATGAAGGATGAGAGAGTTATGACCAGTCAAAGTTCAGTTGACTTTTTAGGAGAAAACCCTAATTTTGAAATTTAGGGTTTTGTTGATTTTTGATCTTTCCTTGATGAATTATGATCAACCAATGATCAAATGATGAATCCTTTGACAAAATATGGACTTTGACAAAAAATTTCATTTTTGACTGTATGTTGACTTTTTGGTCAAACGGGTCGTCTGTTGACTGTTTGAGCTGCTGACTATGCGTCTGAGCGAATTGAAGTTTGAAAATTTGTATGATGGTACTTTGAGATATATGGAGTTCCATGAATTCCATTTGAGGTCTCTAAAACTTGTTCTCCTGAAAAAAAACAAGAAACCCTAGTTAGGGACCGTTTGTGTAGGAGACAGTTAAGCGTACCTGATTTTTGTGCAGTGATGAGTCTCTGCTAATCATGTGATATTCAGAAGACTTCTAGGACAAAAATCTTAGAATTTTGAAATGCAAAAGTTTGATTTGATTGATGGTACAAAACACGGAGAATTGCACTGTCAGCGGTTTGACTATCAACTGACTGTTCAGGCATGTAGCAGTTAAAGTGAAAATTCAACAGTCAAAGTTAATATTTTTGTTGTTTTTGTTTTTGGTTTTGTTTTGTGTTAATGATGAAAATTTATTTACATGACTTGTTAGAAAAACACAGACGTAATAAATAAATAATATGTACTGTATGCAAGCAAAATTACCGATAATAACCCTGAAAATCATTTAATGCACTGAAAAATAAATATTTAACTGGCAGAAAACACACAAAATATTATCTGGATAATTAAGAAACAATATGACAAATAGTACGACATTTAATACTGACAGTACTGACATTACATAATTTAATGAACAGTACAATGAGTAAACGGTACGTTAAGAAATAAGAGATACGGCAAACTTTAGGAAGACGATTAATAACCCATGCTACAAACACTAACATGTAGATGATTGGGAGTGTCAACATCCCAGGTCCACATTTTTCAGGGCTATACAGACAGAAGAAGGACATGATTACCACCACGACGGTGATGATCATAAGAAAACACGTCTCTATCCGCTTCGCCATTTTTACCGGGGGAAGAAGAGAGAATGAATATGAAGTAGTAGAAATTTGAGAGATGAGTTAGAATTTGATGTGAGATTTTATGGAAAAAATGAGAAGTATTTATAGAATGAAAAGAAAGATAGAGACGTTGGGGAATGAAGTGATTCCGTACAAAAGGAAAATTTGAGTGGAAGTAAGATTTGAAAGAAAGTGTATGATAGTGTTGGAAAAAAGAGAGATGTATAGAATAAAGTTAGGATTTGATTTTGAAAGGAAAAGATTTTGAAAATAATGGAATATAGTACAAAAATTAGTGGGAAACAAAATCAATAATAATTTACTTGTTATCAGTACAGTCTGAATCCCCGGACTTTGCGCCTGCAAAAGATTTAACTTTGTACCAATTGTGTCAGTACTATTTATCTGTAAATAAATCTCAAATAAATAGCGTGTGTGAAGTAATAAACAGTACTTGGCGTTTGCGTAAGAATAAACTCAACAGCGAGCCAAAATACTGTATAAGAAAAATTCTAAAAACCAATTATTCATAAATCAGGATATAAAAATCCAAGATTATATGAAACTCTTAATTTTTAGATTGAAGTTTTCTTGAAAAAAGATGCGGGCAAATTTTGGGGTATAACACCGTTGTACATGCCGAAACACGAAAAAAATTCATCCATGCTAAGTGCACCTTGAAGAAGATTGATTGCCTTTTTGTCAGCAAAAACTTTTTTCTTATCGTTGTTATCCCATGAAATTTTAAGTTTTGCCGATTCAACACCATCGACGAAGGTTGTAGGAGCAAAGGAACAATTTATGATAGCCTCCCATACTTCTTCCCCTTGTGCTTCTAAGTGAGCCTTCATCCAAATTTTCCAAAATTCGAAGTATTGTCCATAAAACAATGGAGGTTTATTATTGCTACCACCATCAATAAAAACCGGATTTTGATTTGCGGAAGCCATCTGGATCTTTTAAGGAACGGGTTACCTATAACATGCTCTAATACCAATTGTAAGTTTGAGAGTGCTCCTAAGAGGAGGGGTGAATTAGGACTTTGAAAATTTATCTGGTTTTAGTGATGAAGGATATTATTTTTCTGGTTTATGGTGAGATTATGAAAGCAATAGAGTGCAGAAAAATAAAAGACACAAGGATGTATACTGGTTCCCCTCACAATCCGAGAGTACTCCAGCCCCCTTTCTACATGAAATAGATTTTACTATTGTTTGTGACTTGTACAAGACCTACACAAACACCAAGAACAATCATCTTGGATGTTCACTAAGTACACTAAGAGAACAATCCTCCCTTAATGACTCACTTGTTTCCAACAATCCTGGACAACAAGATTTCAACCACCATGAACAATCCTCTTAGAATTACTAACTTGATTATAAGAACAATCCTCTCACTAATCAAAAACCTTTGCTTTCAACATTCCTGGATAGCAAGTCAATAATAACCAAAATCTGGAAATATATTTGAGTAATAAATTGATGAATATGTATCAGTCACTAAGATTGATCTTCCCTTCCAAAAAATAAATTTATACAGAAATATTAGTACTCAAGTGTTTAGTAATGAGAGAGGAATTTTTCTAAAATAATATGAAAAACACATGTAGAAAAATTCTCAATAAAAGTCGAAGTATCAAAACACTTGATTTTGAAAATGAATGAATATAATGATGTTAATTGCAATGGAATAGGTGATTTGTAATTTGAAATTTAATGTATCTATAAGAGCATAACACCTTTATGAATCATTGTGAATTAATGAAAAAATATCATGAACAAATGCCATGTTAAAATAAAAATGATTCATGAAAAAGTGTTAAAAAATTCTTGTTTTTCTTCAAATCCGTACAAGACTTTTTAAGTCGGTTCAAGCCGATACCTGACTTAACAAGTTGAAGCAATTTTGAATTTCAAATTATTCATTAAATTTTAAACAGCATCAGGTTTTGTTAAGTCACTTAACCAGACCTGATTAAAAAGTGCTGCCAGCTTTTTAAAAAAAATTACTTTATTTTATTTTATTATGCATTTGAATCATGGATTTTTATGCATAGTAATTTGTCTAATTATTTGAACCAACCTAATGCAACATCTATTGATTTATCCAAATAATAGATTATATTTTAAAGTGATTTAACATGGTACAAACATGAAAAATAATATATTTGAAAGTGATTACATGATAAAAAATAAGCATTTTATGGATTTGAGTCAAATATATTTAAGCATGATAATTTGAGAATTTTAACATAAATGACTTATGCATGCAAGTGAATTATGGAAAATATTGAGCACTAATTTATCAATATGAATTGCATGCTTATACCTCAATAAATCAAGATCAATGCTAGTCTTAAAAATATAATTTTTGCATTCTTTGATGCTAGCTTTTACACATGATGAATTTTGAGTACTTGATTTGTTTAAATGCACTTGAGGCTTTTTCCATACTTTTGCCATGATCATTTGATTATTACTTTGTCTTCATCAAAACAAAATAGATGGAGAGTCTTGACTTCACATTCTCCCTTTTTTTGATGATGACAAACCATTGAAATTTTAAGTGCTTGGATCTCTTGAAAAAAACTTGAATCTCTTATGTGAATGCTCCACCTATCTTTGATAACTCCCCCTTGATCAAAGCTCTCCCTTGATTCATATAGATTTTGCATCTTTCTTTTGGGCTGTAATTGTTAGAGACAAACATACGTAAACACATATATATTTTCTCCCCCTTTGTCATTAGCAAAAAGGATGGGAAAATACTTTTAAAAATGTTGAGAAATTTATAAAAATAAAAGCAATTTATACCTATGAGTTTTACCTCATGAGTGACTTCATCAAACATTCATCTTTAGTGAATATGATTTTGAAGCCTTTGTCACAAAGTTGATTTTTGGTTAGAAGATTTTGCTTTAGTCTTTCAACATAAAGTACATCTTCAATTTTAAGTGAAAGTTAGTACTTCAACTTTGCCAATGCCAAGAATTCTTCCTTTAAGGTATTCCCCATATGAAATAACCCTTGGACTTTTAGAACTAGATTTGAAAGTTAGTTTATGTCTCCCATCAAATGCTTAGAACCACCACTTATCAAAATATCATAGATTTAAAGTGGTCCATAAGCAAACCTACAAAACAAATTAAGTTTGATTTTGTTCCCAATGTGCTTTGGGTCCATCATAGTTAGTTCCCTTTTTAACCCACACATAATGTCCACTTGCCACACTAAAGTTTCTAACATAGCAAGCATTAGGTGTATGACCAACAATACCACAATAAAAGCAAGTATGTGCAAAATTGCTTCCATATCTAGGATTATAAGATTTCTTTTTAACAAATCTTTTCCTTTTATGATAATAATGAACTTTTTGAGCTTTATTCAATTTTTCCTTGTCGGATTGGTCACTTGCGCTAACAAAGATTGTTTTACTAGTACTTGGTTTAAACTTTGAATAACCAAGACCACTTTTATTATTAGAAAATCTTTGTTGACTAAGGACACCCTCCAAACCAATTTGTCCTTTTTCACATCTTTCAAGAACTCTCTTTAATTGGACAATTTGGAAAGAAAGTGATTCACAATTATTGCATGTTGAGTTTTGTTTCTCTTTATCAACATATTGTTGTTTTTCAACCTCGAAATCAATTTGCATTGTATCAATTTTCTCTTCAAGAGATTTGATTTGTTTCTCTTGTGTTGATACCGTTCTATACAAGATTTTCCATTCATTAAGTATTTCATTTATAGCACCTTGAACATTACTATCAAAAAGGGAAAATTCATTAATAACTTCATTGTCTTCATCATTAGAATGATGTGTTGCTACCAATGCAAGATTCACATGTTCTTTATCTGAAGATGAACTTATTTCATTGTCATCTCATGCTACATATGTTTTCTTTGACCTTTTGTCCTTATTTCTTTTGAAATATTTATTCTAATTTTCAAGTGTAGGGCATTCACTTTTAACATGTCCTTTTTCTTCACATTCAAAGCATTTAACCTTCCTTGTTGGTGCTTCCTCTTTAATGATCTCCTTTTTCCTTTCTTTTCTTAGAAACTTTTCAAACTTCTTGATAAAATCATCATTTTTCACTAGTGGACTCATCCTCTAGATTGCTATTATGATGTTTAACTCTCGTCTTTAAGGCAATGTCTTTTGAATCTCTTACTTGAATTTCATGCATTTCAAGTCTTCCGAGTTCCGTTTCATATTCTTGAAGTTTACCAAACAATGTTGCGGAAGTCATTCTAGATAAATTCTTCTTCTAGGATATCGCTTTTACTTTCGGTTTCCATTTTGTGGTTAAGGATCTAAGCACTTTTAGATTTTGTTCCTCGATAGTGATTTTCTTTCCAAGTACACTTAAATGATTTACTAAGTGGACAAATCTTTTTTGTAAGTCGAGAATGGATTCTCTGGGTTTCATTCTAAATAACTCGTATTCTTGACTCAATGTATTTAATCGAGATTTCTTACCTTCAACGGTTCCTTCATGAGTTTCTACTAATGTATCCCATATTTCTTTTGCCGTTGTACATGCCGAAACACGAAAAAAATTCATCCATGCTAAGTGCACCTTGAAGAAGATTGATTGCCTTTTTGTCAGCAAAAACTTTTTTCTTATCGTTGTTATCCCATGAAATTTTAGGTTTTGCCGATTCAACACCATCGACGACGGTTGTAAGAGCAAAGGGACCATTTATGATAGCTTCCCATACTTCTTCCCCTTGTGCTTATAAGTGATCCTTCATCCGAATTTTCCAAAAGTAGAAGTATTGTCCATAAAACAATGGAGGTTTATTGTTGCTACCACCATCTCCGAAAACCGGATTTTGACTTACGGAAGCCATCTAGATCTTTTTAGAAACAAGTTACCTATAACATGATCTGATACCAATTGTAAGTTTAAGAGTGCGCCTAAGAGGGGGTGAATTAGGACTTTGAAATTTTATCTGGTTTTAGTGATGAAGGATATTATTTTTCTGGTTTATGGTGAGATTATGAAAGCAATAGAGGGTGTAGAAAAATAAAAGGCACAAGGATGTATACTGGTTCCCCTCACAATCCGAGAGTACTCCAGTCCCCTTTCAACATGAAATAGATTTTACTATTTTTTGTGACTTGTACAAGACCTACACAAACACCAAGAACAATCATCTTGGATGTTCACTAAGTACACTAAGAGAACAATCCTCCCTTAATGACTCACTTGTTTTCAACAATCCTGGACAACAAGATTTCAACCACTATAAACAATCCTCTTGGATTTACTAACTTGATTATGAGAACAATCCTCTCACTAATAAAAAACCCTTGCTTCCAACATTCCTCGATAGCAAGTCAATAATAACCAAAATCTGGAAATATATTTGAGTAATAAAATTGATGAATATGTATCAATCACTAAGATTGATCTTCCCTTCCAAACAAGCAATTTATAAAGATATATTAGTACTCAAGTGTTTATGAATGAGAGAGGAATTTTTCTGAAATAATATGAAAAACACATGTAGAAAAATTCTCAATAAAAGTTGAAGTATCAAAACACTTTGAAAATGAATGAATATAATGATGTTAATTGCAATGGAAGAGGTGATTTGTAATTTGAAATTTAATGTATTTATAAGAGCATAACACCTTTATGAATCATGGTGAATTCATGAAAAAATATCATTAACAAATGCCATGTTAAAATAAAAATGATTCATGAAAAGGTGCATGAAAAGTGTTAAAAAGTTGTTGTTTTTCTTCAAATCCGAACAAGACTTTTTAAGTCGGTTCAAACCGATACCTGAGTTAACAAGTTGCAGCAATTTTGAATTTCAAATAATTATTTAAATTTTAAACAGCATCAAGTTTTGTTAAGTCAGTTAACCAGACCTGACTTAAAAAGTGCAGACAGCTTTTAAAAAAATATATTTTATTTTATTTTACTATGCATTTGAATCAAGGATTTTTATGCATGGTAATTTGTCTAATTATTGGAATCAACCTAATGCAACATCTATTGATTTATCCAAATAATATATTATATTTTAAAGTGATTTAACATGGTACAAACATGAAAAATTATATATTTGAAAGTGATTACATGATAAAAAATAAGCATTTTATGGATTTGAGTCAAATATTCTTAGGCATGATAAGTAGTTCATTAAGTGATTACCATTCTATACTAGATTTTGCATTCATTAAGTAGTTCATTTATAGCACCTCGAACATTATTATCAAAAAGGGAAAATTCATTACTAACCTCATTGTCTTCATCATCGGAATGGTGTGTTGCTACCAATGCAAGATTCACATGTTCTTTATCTGAAGATGAACTTATTTCATTGTCATCCCATGCTACATATGTTTTCTTTGGTCTTTTGTCCTTATTTCTTTTGAAATTATTTATTCTTATTTTCAAGTGTAGGGCATTCACTTTTAACATGTCATTTTTCTCCACATTCAAAGCATTTAACCTTCCTTGTTGGTGCTTCCTCTTTAATGATCTCCTTTTTACTTTCTTTTCTTAGAAACTTTTCAAACTTCTTGATAAAATCATCATTTTTCACTAGTGGACTCATCCTCTTGATTGCTATTATGATGTTTGACTTTCGTCTTTAAGGCAATGTCTTTTGAATCTCTTACTTGAATTTCATGCGTTTCAAGTCTTCTGAGTTCCGTTTCATATTCTTGAAGTTTAACAAACAATGTTGCGGAAGTCATTCTAGATAAATTCTTCTTCTCGAATATCGCTGTTACTTTCAGTTACCATTTTGTGGTTAAGGATCTAAGCACTTTTAGATTTTGCTCCTCGGTAGTGAGTTTCTTTCCAAGTGCAGTTAAATGATTCACTAAGTGAACAAATCTTTTTTGTAAGTCGAGAATGGATTCTGTGGGTTGCATTCTAAATAAATTGTATTCTTGACTCAATGTATTTAATCGAGATCTCTTAACTTCAACTGTTCCTTCATGAGTTTCTACTAATGTATCCCATATTTCTTTTGCGGTTGTACATGCCGAAACACGAAAAAATTCATCCATGCTAAGCGCACCTTAAAGAAGATTGATTTCCTTTTTGTCAGCAAAAATGTTTTTCTTATCATTGTTATCCCATGAAATTTTAGGTTTTGCCGATTCAACACCATCAACGACGGTTGTAGAAGCAAATGGACCATTTATGATAGCCTCCCATACTTCTTCCCCTGGTGCTTATAAGTGTGCCTTCATCCGAATTTTCCAAAAGTTGAAGTATTGTCCACAAAACAATGGAGGTTTATTGTTGCTACCACCATCTCCAAAAACAGGATTTTGATTTGCGGAATCCATCTGGATCCTTTTAGGAACAGGTTAGCTATAACATGCTCTGATACCAATTGTAAGTTCTAAGAGTGCACCTAAGAGCGGGGGTGAATTAGGACTTTAAAAATTTATCTGGTTTTAGTTATGAAGGATATTATTTTTTTGGTTAATGGTGAGATTATGAAAGCAATAGAGTGCAGAAAAATAAAAGACACAAGGATGTATACTGGTTCCCCTCACAATCTGAGAGTACTCCAGTCCCCTTTCAACATAAAAGAGATTTTACTATTGTTTGTGACTTGTACAAGACCTACACAAACACCAAGAACAATCCTCTTGGATGTTCACTAAGTACACTAAGAGAACAATCCTCCCTTAATGACTCACTTGTTTTCAACAATCATGGACAGCAAGATTTCCACCACCAAGAACAATCCTCTTGGATTTACTAACTTGATTATGAGAACAATCCTCTCACTAATCAAAAACCCTTGCTTCCAACAATCTTAGATAGCAAGTCAATAATAACCAAAATCTGGAAATATATTTGAGTAATGAAATTGATGAATATGTATCAATCACTAAGATTGATCTTCCCTTCCAAACAAGCAATTTATAAAAATATATTAGTACTCAAGTGTTTATGAATGAGAGAGAGAAATTTTTCTGAAATTATATGAAAAACACATGTAGAAAAATTCTATAAAAGTTGAAGTATCAAAACACTTGATTTTGAAAACGAATGAATATAATGATGTTAATTGCAATGGAAAAGGTGATTTGTAATTTGAAATTTAATGTAGTTATAAGAGCATAACAGCTTTATGAATCATGGTGAATTCATGAAAAAAATATCATGAACAAATGCCATGTTAAAATAAAAATGATTCATGAAAAGGTGCATGAAAAGGTGTTAAAAAGTTTTTTTTTTCAAATTCGTACAAGGCTTTTTATTATGCATTTGAATCAAGGATTTTTATGCATGGTAATTTGTTTAATTATTTGAACCAACCTAATGCAACATCTTTTGATTTATCCAAATAATAGATTATATTTTAAAGTGATATAACATGGTTCAAAAATGAAAAATAATATATTTGAAAGTGATTACATGATAAAAAATAAGCATTTTATGCATTTGACTCAAATATTTTTATGCATGATAATTTGAGAACTTTAACATAAATGACTTATGCATGCAAGTGAATTATAGAAAATATTGAGCCCTAATTTATCAATATGAATTGCATGCTTATACCTCAAAAATCAATATCAATGCTAGTCTTCAAAATATAATTCTTGCATTCTTTGATGCTAGCTTTTACACATGATGAATCTTGAGTACTTGATTTGTCTTCATATGACTCTCATCTTTTCTAGGTTTACCGTAAAATCCTTCATGCTTATATTCCTCTGTGGTAAGTTTTGAAGATGATTTGAATTCAAGACATTTTAAATTTTAGGTTATATTTATTTCAGATTATTGAATACTTTGAAGTTTTAGTAATCTAGATTCTAGCATCTAGGTTTTGTGTATTTTGCGTGATTTCATCGAGAGCGGAATCCTTGTATTTGTCTTATACCTTCTATTATTTTATGATTATTGTAGTTTTTTTTAAACTGCTAGTGCTATAGGTTTTAACTATGACAGTGTTACTCTACCAGGATGGGGAAGTTTTTTCCTTTTCTCCCCCTTTTTAGAATTTGAATCAAGTGTTATTTTCTATGTGACTAACAACACTGATGTGAGGTGACTCTCTTATGGTTTTGGGAATTCTATGTAGATTAGTTAACTTAATTATGATCTACCTTTTTGTGTAGCTGTGTGTTTTCTTGTTGAATGAGGTTTACCTTCTTATAAAGTTCCACATTTACCTAATGGATTATGTTTCCCTGTATTTGGAGAATAGAAACACAAAGTTGAGTGTTGTGAAGTTTTTTAGAGGAAAACAAATGAAATTAAATTGTTTTGAATTTCTAATTACCTTTTGGTTCAACTCATGGAATTCATTTGTCAGAATTTTCTCCTTAAAATATAGATTAAAGAGGTTAATTGCTTTCTAGTTTTAGCATGGTTCTTAATTAGTTTGATCAATAAGCAGGTCTAAGATTTACATTTATTCCTTCCCAATGTAAATACAAAAGGTGTTTTACCTTTTTCATTCAAACTTCTTGAAGACTAAGTTCCAATTGTCTCTCCAGATATTTTAGGTTTCTAATACTCAAACCATTAAGTTATTCTTCCATCAATTGCATGTGACTGCAAAATGTTAGTGCTCTCACTCTTGGTGCTTGTGAATGATTTATTAAAGTATTATTTACTAAATGTGGTACAGTTGAATTTGTATTCTAATTGTATTGTTGTAATATAATCAATAAGAGTACTTACTAATATCAAACAATACTAAATTATGGTACATGTGTTTCTAGATTTAGAATCCCAACTTCATAATTTCTTATTTTTTATTGAGAAAGATAAAGATATGAGTTATTTTTAAGTATTTTCCACAGCTTTATGAACTACTGGTGTGGCACCTGTGATGTTTGTTGGTAGTTAACTTTTTAAATTCAAATTAGAATCAATTTTGAGAGTTAATGCAGAAATATATAAGGATATGAATAAAATTATACTGAATTTTATTGACTTCGAGATGCAAGTAAATCACATACTTTTACATTTCAAAGAGCCCTACAGATGTGATTACCAAAATCAAAATTGTAGAGCTGCCAATATACTATAATAACAGGAAACGTTCCTGATTTTTTTGGTATGAGCATTCTAGTAGAATAGTGTCCTGAAACCTATAACCTTGAAAAGTTGAGCAACATTTAGATCGTGCTCTCCATTGTAGTCTTCAAGCACTTGTGCCATGTCGTATTGATGTCAGACATTATATTTACTAGGTTCATACCACTCAGAGGACCTTCTAATATAGAGCCCAAACATCCTATTTCTTTAAATATATAGAAAAGTCCTCTTGAACCTTTTGTCCTCTTAAGCGTGTGCGCAAAAGAATTGAGCGTGTTGTTGATTACACGCTTGCATAGTTGAATATCTCCAATGGTCTATGAAAAACCTGAACCGAACTACTTTATCGCTGCAAATTCATCATTGGTTTTAGAACTACGCCAAGTTATCATCACTATGAATGGATTCTTTGAGATCACAGTATGGACAAGGGCATATTAGTGTGAATTTGTTTACTAGTTTAGTTAGTGTTATACTTTATTATTCTAGGTTGCCATTCTAATCTAAAATGCTACTGAAGTAAGGTTTTACTATAGCTATTCTGGTTTCTTGTGCATAGATTTATTGGAACAAAACGTGCATGCCTATATGTATATAATTGAGATTCATGATTCATGGATGATCTACTTTTTTGCATATCATTGATGAAAGGTCTCTAATTAAGACTTGTGATATGATTCAAATTTATAATGTTCAAAACTCAACAGGGACGCTTACCGAGCCGAGGCCACTCTGCTCCTTGACGGGGATCAGGATGTATGCCTTGTTGGTCATGCGGAGGTCGATCTAGTCAAGTACAATAATGGTGAGCTGTCCTTGACTGTTGGACTTTCCGCCTTAATTGCGGCACTTTGGCTTGCCTTCATTGCAGCCCCTAACACCTTCATTGTGTTGGCTTAGAGATATGGCATGTGTTATGTTTATAAGTGGGGGTAATCCTCACCTTACAATCCAGTTTTGTATGCATGAGTTAGGCCCAACCAAAATTTTGAGATGGTATCAGAGCTCTTGATCCTTGGGAGTCTCTGAACGTGTAAACCCTAAGTTGTAGCCTTCATTGCTCCGCTACCTTTATCCCTTGTCGCAGCTTTCATTGTAGCGCAGCCCTCTCTACCTTGATCGCATCTAGTCATGGTTGAGATCGTGGATCCTAGTCTCGAAACTGGGGACAGACCCCACCCTGCTAGAGAATTGCATAATGTTCATTATGCTTATTGGTTAAATGGGAAGACGTATCTCAAATGGTCTCAACTAATTAGGATCATCTTGAAAAGGAAAAGGAAAGGTGAGTCATCTTACTGACAGTACACTTGATGAACCAGATCCCAAGTTCAAATCATGGGATGAAGAAGACTCCATGATCATGGCGTGGCTGTGGAATTCAATGGTCCCAGAAATTAGTGATACTTGCATGTTCCTTAAATCAACAAAGGAAATCTTGGAGGCAGTATAACAAACTTATTCCAAGGCCATGGATGCTTCTCAAATTTATGATGTAAAGGTGAAAACTGTGGCTTCCAAACAGGGACATAGATCAGTTATAGAATATGCTAATCAACTCAAGTCTCTATGGATGGAATTGGACCACTATCGAATTATAAAAACAAAATGTTCAGAAGACTCAACAATCCTTAAGGAGTATATCGAACAAGATAGAGTCTACATTTTTTGGTAGGCCTAAATCCTGAATATGACCAGGTCAGAATCAAAATCCTGGGAAAAGAGAAAGTCCCAGGGCTTAATGAAGTGGTAGCCATTATCCGGAGTGAAGAAAGAAGGAGAGGACTGATGCTGGAGACCTAAATAACTGAAAGCTCTGCAATGATAGCTGAAGGAGGAAGAATCATGGTTGCTTACCAAAGGAGAAGCGGGGTTCTCAATATGGAGAAAAAACATGAGGATATCTGGTGTACCCACTGTAACAAGCCGCGTCACACAAGGGAGAAGTGCTGGAAATTACATGGGAAACCCCTAAGCCGAGAATGGGGGCCGAAAAGAGGTACTCCAAAAAAACGAGGGCAAGGGCAAGAACACATCAGTCATGGACAAAGTGAAGGATCTGGCTAGTTGAATCATGAAGAGATCAAACGGGTAAGATCCTTCCTTAGTAAATTGGAGAAGCCAACAAGTACATGCTTCTTAACATATTCTGGTAAGTTTCCACTTTCTTTTGGGATTAATGTTTTAGATACACCATTTACACATTACTGGATATTAGACTCTGGAGCCACTAACCATATGACCCCTTTACCTCAAAATTTCTCCACATATTCCCCATGTCCTAGAAACAAGAAAATTTTCATAGCAGATGGAACCCTTATAATGCAACAGGACAAGGAGAGGTCCAAATAAACTCATCCATAACATTAAAAAATGTCCCTCATGTCCCTAAATTGTCCACCAATTTGATTTCTATACAAAAACTCACAAAGATCTCTCATGTAATGTTGTTTTTCACAATAACTCTTGTATACTGCAGGACAAGAACTCGGGGAGAACGATTGGACATGCTAGAGAATGGAATGGCCTATACTACATAGAGGATCCTAATCTTCCTACCAAGAGTCGTTCTCTCATATCTGAATCCACCATGACCAACAAAGAGAAAGTTCAACTATACCATTGTCGGCCAGGACACCCTTCATTTCGAGTTGTAAAAGTGATTTTCCCTTTCTTGATAGTGATTTTCTCTAATCTTCCTACCAAGAGTCGTTCTGCTTTATAAATTTCATTTATTCTTGATAATAATTTTTGAAACAGAAAAAAGGAAGTTAAAATTATAACAAAATCAAGTTTTTGAAAACTATAAAAATGATTTATTTTTGACTCGTGAGTATGCCAAAAGGAATTGAAATAGAGATTTTGGTGAACAGTCAGAAGTATTAACTTTGGTGTTTCCCCAGCAGATTGGAAGCACTATGGGTATCAAGATCAGTTTATGATATAATTTTTGTGATACAACAAACTCTGGTTGTGATTTTCTTGGAAGGCAGGAGGTGATTATCCTGGTCTATTACGGAGGTTGTCTAGCACATGCACCCTGTTCCTCTAGAGGTTGCAACTCTCTGTTCCAAAGAATCTCATTTGTGGTAACATGGATGTTGATTCCCCGTACGTTTCTGTTTTAGGACATGCTTGATGGTACACCAATGTATTCAGGTCGTAACGAGTCGATCCCTGTGATTATTTTGGCAACATATGCATCATAACATTCATAAAAACTCATTTATGCATTCATTATGCATAGTAGAACCTGTTATTTTGTGTTTGTTTGACATTAATTCTAAGTAATATATATGTGTTCGCGGAAAGTTTGTATTTCGCCAAAGTCTCATTTCATTTAGAGAGCCAGAAATTTCGGTATAGCAGACCCAGATGTCTTGAAAGATGTCGAGACATTCGATCTGTCAAGAAACACTAACAAGGTATATACACAGATTTATGTTGTACTGAAAGATAAATGACACCAGAATTGTTTACCCAGTTCGGTGACAAACACACCTACTCTGGGGGCATACCAAGCCAGGAATGAAGTTCACTATCAGCAATATTAATTCAAAGCTAAATTACCCCGTTTACAACTCTTCACGTCCCTACCCAATGACCCTTCTACCTAGATCCTCTCTAGATATGGAATATCTCCATCCCACTTCCAATCACCTCAGTGATGTTGCTGAGGTTTCTAGTCTCAGGGTCTGTAACAACGACCTAATCACCAATATTCTTATCACACAGACAAACAGTTTTGGAAGACACACTTCCATGACAATACCTAGCCAAGACTCTTGACTACGAACACTAATTTGGAGTTACTTCAAAGCTTCCTCCAAGAACAATACATACTCCTCTTGCCTACAGGCTTCGAGGATTATAGTGACCTTCCCACAACCCGAGAGGTTCACTTAAACTAGCCCAAATTATTACATCTTGATATACTTCGGCTGGCTTACATTCTAGGTTACTAACCCTTCTATTTATAACCTATACCCAACTGGATTCGGGCCTTCAACCACAGCTAATTTGCTGTTACAATATAGCAGTAACTTCTGCTACAAACAAGGTCTTCAATATTTAGTTTCCGAACATATCTCCATATTTAGAAACTATATAATCTTCAAATACTCTGATTGATTCCTTAGACCTTTTAAACATATAACGCCTTATATGATTTGCATAACATTCAGAGAATATTCTGCATCTGTTAAATTGAATCTGAATCTCATTAGTCCAGCTCAGCAGGCGCGATGTCAACAGTTATTCCATACGACATGTTATTCCAGAACATGTTCCAACATCTCATAGGACATCTTCTTGTTATACCTGTTGTATTTTGTACCTATGTTTTATTAGCAAGTTTTACATCCTATGATCCATATTGTTTCTAATATAGTTTAGCCAAACATAATTGCCAATTACATAATTCAGAAAATTAACAATCTCCCCCTTTGGCTTATTTTGGCTAAAACTATACATATAAAAACAGTGTAAATTTACATCTTTATCTTCGACAGTCTTCATAGCAATAATCTTCACTGTCTATCTTCTTTAATATTCACTGTCTTCATACGTCCTCTGCCCCTTTTTAGCCACAATACGATAAAGCCAACATCAGGAGGAACAGTCAGATCTGATTTATATGTCGCAACATCTTTTCATACCCCAAAATTTGCGCTCCTCATTTCAACTTCAATGGCTCAAGGCTCAAGGGTTTTATCAAAGCCTTCTCCTAAGCAAGGATCTCCTGACAAAATAAGGTCTCCAATGAGTTTCATATGACTCATTATGTTTCAAAACATCTCCATGTCAAAAGGCAAGTTTCAACTCCAAGGATTTCCCATTCAATGGCTCAGATGATCCACAGTCGACTAGTTTGACCTAAAAGTCAACTATGGTCAAAGTATAGTCAAAATTCCTGGTTTTTGGTTAACAACAATATTATGAAGTATAATTCATCATTTGATCAAAGGTTGATCATGATTCATCAAGGAAAAGCTTCAAAATCAACAAAGGGCATAGTTACTAAATTAGGGTTTTTGGTTTAAAAAGTCAATTGTACTTTGACCAGACATAACTTTCACATGGAACATCAGAAATTTCTCACCCAAAGCCTATTTTGAATTAAATTGGATTCTCTACAACTTTGTCTCTCACATGCCAAGGCCAGAAATGCATCATTTGGGAGATATGGTACAAAAGATTATAGGTCTTTTTCAAAAGTCAACCAAAAGCAGTTTTTTGTCAAAGGGAATATCATCAAGATAAAATCTCCAAATGAAAAATATGTTCCAAATTGGCTTATAGAGGACATCTTGAGGTTTCCAAAAAGTCTTAGAACTCCTTCATATCTTAAAAATTGAGGGAGATATGCCTTGCTAAAGTTGGGTAATTTTTGAGACAAAATGTAAAATAAAAGGGGTTCAAATTGGAGTTTCTTGCAAATGGGCCTAACTTTTTATGGTTTAATATTGGTCCACAAGCTATCCAAGTTATCCAAGTCATTGGCCACGAATTATAGCATTTTATTTGATTTGATATGATTTTATTTCATTTTAAAAGTGATTTAAAGTTGCATAATTCAAAGGAAAATCAAATATTGGATTATGGGAATCATAATGGCCAATTTCAATAAATATTTATTGAATATTTTCAATATAATTTCGTGCATAAGTGATTGGAATAACATTGATGCAAGATTGGATTAAAATAGAAAGTTTAAGAAATCAAATTTTTCAAGTTTGCAAGATTGGATTCAAAGGTCTTTGGGCTATTATTTTTGACCTAATTTATTCCCCTATAAGTAGTAAACACATGGCAAGGGAATAGGGGACGAAATTCTGGGCAAAGGAGAGTATTCAAGAAACAAAAAATTCACTAAAGAACTTGCAATCGGTTTTTGAGAATTAGAAGGTTTCAAGGAGATTTAAAGCGTGCTACATGTTCCTTGGATCACTCTGAAGCTACCTGGATACTTGCACAACATCAACACCCCCAGATAATCTCCATATAAGCCCAGGTATGTAGCTCTGAAATTTGGATCGATTAGGGTAATCCATGCATCCTCATAGGTTTTTAATTGCATATTCTAGTTTGTCTCAATGCTGTGAACGTTTCTGGGTTATTAATTTGGGGTTTGCGTGGCTTAAACGAGAATCACCATGGATGGCCGAGTTAGGGTTCTTGGGGCCTAAATTGGGGTTTCTCATTAGAAGTAAAATTAGGGGTAATAAATGGTGTAGTTGGGATCAGGAGGTTAGGACGAAGAAGATGGAAGGGTCGCGAAATATTTATCTATGTATATGTGCTATTCGTAAATTGCAGGGTGAAATTGCTACAAACCAAGTTGTAGCAAAATCGTAGCTAAATGTGCAGGTTTTTGGCAAGGTGAGTGGGGACGATGATGAGGTGTCCCTGAACCATTGGTCTGTTTAAATTTCGCGCGCATTATTTCCATGTTATTATGTTTCTTATATGATATTGTGAACGCGTTTTCTAAACAAGAAAAGCGTGTTGGTTGAGTGGGGGTTTGGTTTGTTTGTATACAGGAGGGCGTAGGTTCACCATGTACCCTCATGATCCAGCCATAGGATCCTGAATCCCTCTAGATCTAACGCCCCAGATTTGGTCCCTATACCATAAACCCTCAGCTACGCCACACTAAATAAAAATCTCTAATTACTATTTTTATTTTAATTATTTATTTATAATTATATAATTAACTTTTAATCTATATTTATATTTATAAATCTAATTTTCCAAATTGAATTAAAATATGGTAAAACATTAAAATTAATTTATTATTCGTTTCGACTAAATCTATTGGTCGTGATGGGTAATAATTGATTATCTAATTATGTGATTAATTAAAATAAAAATAGGATTTTATTTTTGCTAAAAGGTTGCAACCAATTTATTGGTTGCGATGATTAGAATATTTCCCTTAAAAATTCGTTATTATTTGTAATCGAGTCTATTGATTATGAGGGATAACGATAAAAATTAAATAATTAATTTCTAAAACACATTTATTTGCTATTAGTGATAATCGAACATATCGATTAGAATTGTTAGCAATCCCCTACTAATCTATTAATTATGGTAATCAAACCTATTGATCATTGCGATTAATAATGCATATCTAAATATCAGGGTTGTACGCCATCTTAAAACACTTTTCATCTTCAAACCAGAAATTTCAAAGCTACGATAAGGTAACTCAAAATACCTTCAAACATTCATATCAAATCTAAGGTGTACAACCCTTCCCCAAACTACGTAGACTCTGATCCTCCATAAGGAGGTACGTATGCACTTGGTAACAAGGCGAGTCCCCTTCCCCAAAACCTCAATTCATCCAAATCTCACTTTTCGCCCTTTTCATTTCTTTAGCTATTAACCTTAATAATTTTAGCCTAAAACCTTTGCCTTAAACTCAAAACCTTAGGAAATGGTTAAGGGTGCCTAACACCTTCCCTTGACCCGAATATTATAATTTACCCCGAATCTCTTAACTGCGTAGGGTTTCCTATTCGCCCTGGTAGAATAGGTGGCGACTCTAAAACCTTTATTTTTAGGGCAGGTTGCTACACATCTTGTTCAACATTCCCATTTAGTCATATCCGACTCAGTTACAACAGACCCCTAACTTCAAGATACAGAAGAAAACTGAAGACATAGTGGTGTCTACTCCTTCAAGTAGTAACCACATGAGGATTACATTCGGAGTACATAAAAAGAAGGTTGGCAGATACTCCCCCTTAACCCAGCACTCCCTACTGACTGCTAAGGCAAAAGTCTGATTCTCAGAGAAGCACGAGAAGCCTTTAGCAGTAGGTACTACCCAACCTGAGCTATCCTGTTTTAGGAATAGAGGTGCAGCCTTCAACTCCGGGTAACTCAGAACACAGGTCACAACTGTGTTCATAACTATGATCACAAGTCACAATACAAATATCATTTAAATAGGACATCCTATTCTATTACTTTGTGATACTGATGCCAACAATAACATCAGACTCCAGTGCAAAAAAAGAAATCCGCTTCCAGATTTATCAAGGACTTATATTGAAGCCCCTCTCAAAACTGTACCCACGAGGTGCTTCACTCTTGCCCGACCAAAAGACTTATTGGTTGGAAGGTACTCAACAATTTTAGTCATCTACAGGCATGGGATATAACGATGGTCTTGGTATTGGTCTTAGTCAACATAGATCGGTATTTAAGGAAAATGCCCGAATTCAAACATTCCTTTCCAAGCCTACCGTTGAATTCCTTATCTGGCTGAGGACTAATTCTTCTAAAGGAACACAATTTACCAATAATAGCTCATTTCACTGTCACTCACACATCCTTCTAACTGTGCATTATCTTATCCTCCAAAATTTATCCATGTCGGTCTTACGAAAAAAAAGTCCTTAATCATGTCAAGACATTGTCTTCTGGTTGCCACATGTGACCAAAAAATCTTCTTCCACCAATCAGTGAAGCTTTGCCAGATTGTACACTTGTTCATACTAGATTCTAAGTGTTCTCCTTTCACTTAGACTTAGTGACTCACAGTATGATTTCAGAATGTCACATTGTGACACCTTAAAGAGTCCTATCAGAAATTTGTGGAGAAAAATAAATTCTCACATACTCATCTATTAAGCTTTCAAGGGATATGTGAACTTTTGATTTTCACCCAATTTCCCAAGATTGGATTCAATCATGTTGTGTTAAGATTACCATAACTCCATAATGTCACAGCACATTGAATAACATCATTTTCTTCATAGAAACTTCACAGGATTGAACTGTACTCTGACTTGACACTATCTGTACCATTGCAGCACCAATTTACTGATATCCACTTGGCTCCTTTTGTCATGTGTAGCTAATGCTCCAGTTGAAGATGAAGGCTTGAGCATCAGAAGAAGGCATATGGAAGTCTTCCTGCTTTCATAGTGATGTATCATCTTTACACATACCTTCTTAGGCATTGACTGCCTCAGAAGCGTCAATCTTTCAAGGAAACTTCTGATTTGTAACCCTGAGCATCAAGTATCACGACCTTTAGGCAAGACGTCATGCATACATAGTATGAAACCAACCTTCAATGATTTCTTAGTGTGCTTAAAAGCTTTACTAAGATTCAGACTCTCTAACCATAACTGAAGGAATACCCTAAAATAATATGTCGATTAATTCATCCTTCTGCTCTTTGCATTCAGTAGTAGTTGTCGATACAAGTGAAACCATCATGGTAGACATGCCTTGCTTGAGCATACTACTCTAAAGTAAGAATCTTCTTATTCTAACCCATATGTAGAACTGTCACTTATGAACGAGGTGTTTGAATATTAAGATTCATGGTCCCAAGTCTTTTCCACAGACTATTATCAATAATGATGTTACAACATCATTTGGGACAGCAGCTTCAAGACCCAGCTCTGGCTCTTGAATCATTATTCCAAGGACTTATTGTGCATCGAAGTCCTTCAAGAAGCTCAACAGAAATCTCACCATTGCAGCTTGCGAGAAAAATAAACTCTCAATAATTTCCTGACAACATTAGGTCAGAAAGCAGACTTGCACACACTTCAGATTTGCACCCTGACCCTTCCACGGTTGTTCATCAGTTACGTGCTCATCTTCATACAACCAGCAGATGATGTGTTTCACTTCCTTTTAAAGGTACAATAAGATGATAAGACTGTCTCTAATATACAAAAAATAGCATATGACATTATTATGCACCACTTGAAGTGAGTGGATTCTTCAACAAGACACATAGTCACGTTAGTCGTTCCTTATTTGGTCAGTTACTTGACCCTTGATCCCATCCTGAGTTAAATAAACTTCCTTAGTTAGGGAAGCAGAAAACTGAAATGATGTTCAACCATGAGTTCCGACATTAACCTATATTTCAGAATCTTGCTATGGTTCTGGAGATGACTTCCATAGCAACCTACCATTCTTGTAGGGGATGCGAGAGAATCAACCATTAGTGGTTGATCAACCCTTCAAAGACCATGTGTCATATGCACAAAGTACAAGCCTCCTCTTTGACTACGAGATGTTTGGATGCCATTTTTCTGCACCTATAGAAGAGATTCCCTCTAATAGGTATCTGAGGCATATTTCAACGAACATGGCATTAACTGGCCTTTACTCGTCATGAGTAGGCTGTTCAGACTAAGTCTACTTCTTCAAAGCACAAGTATCCATGTCATTCCTTGCACTACCACTTATTCATTATGTGAGTGTAATACGGTGAACTGACTTTATTGAAATGTCGCGGTAAGCAAGAGTCGCCACCGACTTTTATTTTATCCAAATTAAATAGAAAGGCTAAAAGAATAGAAAAAACCTTTTTAAAAGAAAACTGAGTTCGGGGGTAATTTATACAAAGGGAAGGTGTAAGGCACCCTTTGCATCCATGGTTTTCCATGGGCTCTTAATTGCTTTGCTCTTTTGAAACCAATATTTTAGAAATGTAGAAGAAGAGAATAAGGACTTTAGCTCGTAAATGAGCGTAGCCTTTTTGAAGGTTTATGAAAGTATAAGAAAAAGATTTAAGCCAGAGCAAAGCAATCAGGGGCAAATTACCTTGATATTGTAAAAGAGTTCTTTTAGCCTTTCAGGGCTATCCATACCATAAGGGGTAGGAAGTCCTTTTATTTGGAGGTTGAAGGGTCGTCGCAATTATCGTTTGCCATAAGATTGTCCCTGCCATAGAAGGACAGGTAGTCTAAGGGAAGGATCAGAATAGTCATCATTATTAGGCAACCAGGGGACACCTCAGCATTTCGTAGGCAACTTCGAGGGACGAGATCATATAAGCGAATCGAAGGCAACATCATTGGGGACTTATGATCTGAATGAACTGAGGGCAACATTGCTGAGGCGTCCTCGTATTCGAGGGACTTGACTATTCTGCACTGAAAACAAAAGGCAACAAGGCAACAGGCAACAGGCAACAAGAGAGGTTACCATAAAAGGTGTGTGGGTGCACAATCACGTGATTAATTCAGAAAATTATCTTGTAAATAGTTATTCTAAATTCATTTCGAGGTTACACTCCCTAAATTACTAACCATGCAGTAATAATATAATGCAGTGTTAAGTGCCTTCAAGGCCACACAATACAGTCCAGGAGCAGCTACATAATAAACCATGGGGAGGGGAAAAAGCAATAAAATAAAAACCCCAATAAAGCAAATAGTTTGACATAAGTAATAATAAAAAGGGAATAATAAAAAGGGAACGAGTTTCAGGGTTACCAAACTTTCGAGCTTTGACCAGTTGGTTAACCCTGAAAATTGGCAAAGGAAAAATAAACAGAAGAGTGAGTGCATTACCAATTCATTGGCAATTGAAGCTAACCCTATTTTAATAAAAAGAGGCAAAATAAAATGATATTTAAAATAATAATAAAATCAGAGACTTAGCTTTTTGATCTGATATGGCGCGTAGTCGGAGGATCTTGAGGTAACCTTGAAAATTTGCGCAAAGAAGAGAAGAGGTTAGTGCATTAACTGATCTAAACCCTGATTTATCGGGATGAATCAGGGTTAGAAACCATTAAATAAATAAAAAATTTAAATAAAAACCCCAAAAGTCGAACGTTCGATTTAACATACCGATTAAATAATTACAGTCGAAAGTTCGATTTAATATACCGATTAAATAATTATTGGATTAAATCCTAATTATTTAATCAATTAAAGGTATTTATGAAAAAAGATTGAATAGATAAATAGTAAAAGAAACAATTATTAATAAAAAATCGAACTTTCGATAAAAAATAAATAATTATAATTTATTTATAAAAAAATAATTGTTAAGATAAATAAATATAAATAATAAAACAAAGGAATTATAATAATAAAAGGAAAAGGAAATAAACAAAAGTATATGTTGTAATTAAAAAAAGCAAAATTAGAAAACTTAGCTTTCGATTCAGTGTGGGCTGCCTGTGAGGGTACATGGTGTACCAGCATCTTCTCATCCCTTAGATAGGGAGTTGAGATGATCTGATGGAGGATAACGAAGGTGCGTCGTAGGCATTAGTTGACAGGGAGCACTAGATCTATGATCATGTAAATGGTAAAAAAAATAACAACGTAGCCTGGGGATCGAACCCAGGTTGTTCTATTTGCAAGTGCGCCTTCAGCCATCCCTGCTACCTTTGCTACCTGATATACATACGCGCCATATATAATATAATAAAAAACAAGTGAGAAAATTTAAATGAAAAGAAGCTTCACGCCCAGCTTCTTCTTCCTCGCGAATACACACAGATAAGGCAACGGTTTTAGGTTGTAGCCATAGACCTGCAACTTTCAATAATCAAGAAAACACAATATAAATTCAAGGGAAGGCCATGGATTGAACCAAAATTACTTCCTGAGTGCAATGGTACAGGTTTCATGGTCCAATTAATCTTGTATTAAGAAACCCTAAATCGAAGGTCACTAACCCTAGCCATGGTGAAACATCAAACCTGCATCTAAAATTCAATTGAAACATCCAGAAAGCTTGCAAATACAATTATAAACATAAATATCCAATCGAAACATGAGTATGATGCATGAATTACGTGAATCGATTTCAAATAAAAGTTGGCAAACCGTGAGCTATAGGCGATGATTTGCGATGCTTCAGGACTCGAAACCGATCTGGGAAGCTTCCTCAATGCCTTAGGAATGTGAATTGATCAACAAGAGTCCTTGAATCCGCTTGCAAACTGGAAAACGTGTTTGAGAACTTGTTGAATTTGGAAGCTTCGTTAGGGTTCTCTTCTTGCCGAAAATTCATCCCTTAATGCTTTGTGTTAGTCAAGTACTTATAGGAGCATGATTAGGTCAATGCAAACTGAATAAAATCTCCATGAATCTTTGATTGGAATTTGATTTTCAAAGTTTCTAAATTTGAGCCAAATCCAATATTTTCCAACCATTCTTGTAGAGCACGAAAATATATTGGTAATATGCCTTAAATGATGGTTGATTATGATTGAAGTTAAGGGAAAATCAAATCTTTTCAATTTTTCTTCCAAATCTTGATTAAATCCATGATTTTAATGAAATAAAATTCAAATAAAATCAAATATTCATCATATTTTTATGGCTTTGAGATTGAGTATCTTTGATGACTTAGGGAACCAGATTGAATCAAAAAAGATTGGGCCTATTTGCAAAGAAATCCATTTTGGGGCCTTTTCTTTCACATTTTTCCCTTTAAAACTGTCCAACTTTGACAAGGCATATCTCCCTCAATTTTTAAGATATGGAGGAGTTCTAGGACTTTTTGGAAACGTCAAGATGTCTTCTACAAGACACTTTGGAAGCTTTTTTCAATTTGAAGAATTTGTCTTGATGATATTAGCTTTGACAAAAAACTACTTTTGGTTGACGTTTAAAAAGGACCTATAATCTTTTGATCCATATCTCTCAAATGAAGCATTTTTGGACTTGGCTTGTGAGAGACAAAATTGTAGGGTATTCAATTTCCTTAAAAATGAGCTTGGGATGGAAAATTTATAATGTTCCATGTGGGAGTTATGGCTGGTCAAAGTTTAGTTGACTTTCTCCTATGAAAACCCTAATTTAGAAACTTTTGAATTTGTTGATTTCTGATCTTTTCTTGATGAACCATGATCAATCCTTGATAAAATGGTGAATGATACTTCAAAATAAGTTTGTTGACAAAAAATCAGGAGTTTTGACTGTACTTTGACCACAGTTGACTTTTAGGTAAAACTAAATCGACTGTTGACTTTCTGAGCAATTGAGTGATCAATCCTTGGAATTTAAACCTGAATTTTGTCGTGGAGATAGTTTGAAACATCATAAGCCATATGAAATGCATTGGAGCCTTTGATTCATTCATTTTCTTCAGAGAAGTCAAAAGCCTAATTCCTTGAACCATTTTTTTGGAGGAGGTGTGTTTGAGCATTGTACTTTGATATGAGTTTGAATAAGAGAAATGAGATGGGAAAATTTTGGGGTATGACAGCTGCCCCTGTTCAATTTTCTTAAACTTGAAGATGTAGAGTGGTTTGTGTGCCAGTCGGTATCTGAAGGTGGAAGAGGATTGAACACTAGAATACCCAGAAATTTGTTCTTGCCGAGATAGGGACTTTTTGTAGGAGATGGGCTTAAAGATGATATCCAAGCAGAGTATTGTCGGAGATGGGCTTAAAGATGCCATTCAAATGTTGAGAGACTTGATTGAGATGGGCTTAAAGATGCCATCCAGTTTGATAGACTTGAGAGTCAGACCACGTCGTACGTTAGATCGTATCTGAAGGATATACTTAGGATGAGTCGTACGTTAGACTGGAGGATGTACTTAGGATGAGTCATACGTTATACTGAAGGATGGGTCGTGCGTTAGGCCAGATCCAATTTGCATCGGTAGATGTCTGGAAAGTTGTGCGTTAGGCTGAAGGATGAGTCGTGCGTTAGACTGAATCCAATTCGCATCGGTGGATGTCTGGAAAGTCGTGCGTTAGGCTGAAGGATGGGTCGTGCGTTAGGCCGGGTTCATTGGGATGATATTTGTCAGGATACACCGTGCGTCAGGTTGTATGTCACGATGAGTCGTGCGTCACACTAAATCCTTTGTATTGGAGAAATAACAGAATGAGCCGTACGTTAGGCCGAGCTTTGATGAGTCGTACGTTAGACTGTATTCAATAATTTGTCGGAATGAGCCGTACGTTAGGCTTTGCTTTGAATAAGATTCGAATCTTTGTAGTGTACCTGTAAGATATTGTCAGCTTTATGCAATGTCATGGCGCATGTATTATGTGACGAGCTTCTCAAAATAAATGAGAAACTTACATTTTATGTATGAATTTATTATGGGGTAATGTATGCAATGTATGAATATGTTTATGATATATGATGTATGACTATGATTCATGCTATCTGGAGTATCTTGATTGAGAAAATAAATCTATATGTCTTTTTGATTTTGATTTCTGGTCTTGTTTTGAAGATATAAGCTGGGGATTTATGATTTCTGCTTGGGGATGGAAGTGATTCGTATGGCTGCTCTTGTTGTACCCTGACTGGGGATAAGAGATATGAATGACCTTGTTTGGAAAACAGAGGAGTGTCGGAGAATCGGCACTGTCGGAGATATAAACTCCGTTGGGGAATTGAATCTTTGTCGGGAAGAGGACTTTTGATGATTCCTCTATGGGGATCCCTCCAGACTATTGACTCTGAGGGAGGACCTCTAGATTACTTAGACATTGTCTTGTTGCCTTTCCTGTCTTTGCGAACATACAGATATTTTGCGAAAGAAAAGATAAATGATAATCATGTTCATATGCATATGTTCATTCAAAATTATCATTGGACGTTTTGCATATTCGAGAAAGAGAGGAAAAACTCAGGAACATAGAAAGGAAAATAACTTGTATTAAGAAAAAGCCGTGAATAGGCAAAATAATAGGAGAACATTTGTGTGTTTTTCTGAAAAGATACAAAGTAAAATAAAAGAAAAATAGCTATGTGGAAACAATCCTATTGAGTTTCAATTCTGCTATTGTCATTATGTCTTCGAGCATCTCATCCCTTGCTTGTTGGAGAAAGATGATTGAACTGGTTCGTGCCCTTTGACTTGACATTGTTGATGAAACAGAATGATGGATGATCTTAACGAGACATAGTCGTACGCTTTAATCCTTAACTTTTTCCTAGGCCGCCCTTTCAGGTTTTCAGCCTACCAGGATACCCTTTTTTGCCCAAGTCGCCATTTCGAGTTTTCAACTTGCCGGGTGTACATTTATATATATATATATATCCCTAACTTTTGCCCGAACCCTTTTGGTTCGCCGGGATGCCCTTACTTTTGCCTAGGTACGTCGACCTAGCGGGTCGTATTTATGCATAGTATTTTTTTACTATGTCTACGTTCACAGGGTGTGGAAAGTCTTCACCGTCCATAGTAGTGAGTATCATTGCTCCTCCAGAGAATATTTTCTTGATTATAAATGGTCCCTCATAGGTGGGAGTCCACTTGCCCCTAGGATCACCTTGTGGTAGAATGATTCGCTTTATTACCAAGTCACCAGTCTGGTACGCTTGTTGCTTGACTCTTATGTTGAACGCCTTGATCATACGCTTCTAATATAACTGCCCATGACAAACAGCCGCAAGCCTCTTCTCATCAATCAGGTTTATCTGATCTAGTCGAGTCTGGATCCATTCATCTTTATCTAACTCTGCATCCTTCATGATTCTTAAGGATGGAATCTGAACTTCAATCAGTAACACAACTTCCATGCCATAGACTAGTGAGAACGGGGTTGCCCCAGTTGAAGTACGTGCTAAGGTGCGGTAACCATGAAGAGCAAATGGTAACATCTCATGCCAATCTTTGTAAGTAACCGTCATCTTTTTTACAATCTTCTTTATGTTCTTGTTGGCGGCCTCCACTGCGCCATTCATCTTTGGTCTATAGGGAGAAGAGTTGTGGTGTTTGATCTTGAACTGCGTGCAAAGTTCAGTAATCATCTTGTTGTTCAGGTTGTTACCGTTGTCTGTGATAATCCTTTCAGGGATGCCATATCGACATATGAGGTTATGCTTAATGAACCGGGCCACCACATTCTTGGTAACGGAAGCAAATGAAACAGCTTCTACCCACTTGGTGAAGTAATCAATGGCCACAAGGATGAAACGTTGTCCATTAGAAGCAGTAGGTTTGATTTCCCCGATCATATCAATGCCCCACATCGCAAAAGGCCAAGGGGCAGTCAGAACATTCAGTGGAACTGGAGGTACGTGTACTTTGTCAGCATATATTTGGGAGTTGTGGCAAGTTCTAGAATGTTGGTGGCAGTCAGTTTCCATAGTGGACCAGTAGTAACCCACTCTCAGAATTTTTTTAGCCATAGTATGTCCACTTGAGTGAGTTCCAAAGATTCCGTCATGCATGTCTTCCATTATCTCTTCTGCTTGCTTCTTGTTTACACAACGAAGCAGAGTTGAATCATGATTGCGCTTGTATATGGTACCATTACTCAGGAAGAATTTGGAAGCAAATATCCTCAAGAACTTCTTGTCATTGATAGATGCCCCTTCAGGGTATTCCTGAGCTTCGAGATATCTTTTTACTTCATAAAACCAAGGCTTTTCTTCAACCTCGTCGGTAGCTATCTCGTAACAGTATGTCGGTTCGTCATGTCTTTCAATAATAACTATAGGAGCCTCATTGTCCCATCTGACCTTGAACATTGATGACATAGTAGCTAATTCATCTTCTAATTGATTCTCCTCTCGGGGAATGTGTTCAAAAGTAATCTCTTCGAAGTTAGGAATCAAAGATAGCACCAAATCTTTGTAAGGCATGATATTAGGATGCTTCGTGTCCCATTCTCCTTTGATCTGACTAATTACTAAGGCTGAATCCCCGTATACTTCTAAGAATTTGATTCTTAAGTCAATAGCAGCTCGGTGACCTAAGATGCACGCTTCATACTCAGCCATATTGTTGGTACAATCGAAACACACTCTTGCTGTAAATGGAGTGTGTCCACCTGCCGGAGAGATAATCACAGCGCCAATACCATTACCAAGTGCGTTCGAAGCTCCGTCAAAAACCATGGTCTATCGGGATCCTGGTTCAGGTCCTTCATCCAGACCAGGTTGTTTGTAATCAGTAACAAGCATAACATCTTCATCTGGAAATTCAAAACTCATAGATTGATAGTCGTCTACAGCTTGCTGGGCCAAATGATCTGCTAACACACTTCCTTTGATTTCCTTCTATGTTGTATACTGGATGTCGTACTCTGTTAATATCATCTGCCATCTTGCTATTCGTCCTGAGAGAGCGGGTTTCTCGAACACGTACTTGATAGGATCCATTCTAGAGATCAACAAAGTGGTATGGTTCAACATATACTGTCTCAATCGGCGAGCAGCCCATGCCAAAGCACAACAAGTTTTCTCGAGCGGTGAGTACCTTGTTTCACAGTCGGTAAACTTTTTGTTAAGGTAGTATATTGCATGCTCTTTTCGACCAGACTCGTCATGTTGCCCCAGTACGCACCCCATTGAGTTCTCCAATACTTTAGATACATAATTAGAGGTCTTCCTTCAACAGGTGGTATCATAATCGGAGGTTCTTGAAGATACTTCTTGATCTTGTCAAAAGCTTCTTGGCATTGGTCATTCCATTTCACTGCTTGATCTTTCCTCAGTAACTTGAAGATCGGCTCACAAGTAGCGGTCAGATGGGAAATAAACCTGGCAATGTAATTCAAATGTCCCAAGAATCCTCTATCTTCTTTCTCATTCCGTGGGACCGGCATTTCTTGTATGGCTTTTACTTTCGCAGGGTCGACTTCAATACCTTTACTACTAACAACGAACCCTAGTAGCTTACCAGACCTCACACCAAAAGTACACTTGTTCGGATTTAGTCTTAACTTGTATTTTTTCAACCTATCAAACAACTTCTGCAGATGGACCAGATGTTCTTCTTCAGTGTTGGACTTTGCGATCATATCATCAACATAAACCTCTATTTCTTTGTGAATCATGTCATGGAACAGAGCCACCATCGCGTGCTGATATGTTGCCCATGCGTTCTTCAACCCAAATGGCATGACCTTGTAACAGAAGGTGCCCCAAGGAGTAGTAAAAGTTGTCTTTTCCATGTCTTTGGGTGCCATCTTAATCTGATTGTAACCTGAGAAACCATCCATGAAAGAAAATATTTTGCATTGCGCAGTACTGTCAACTAGGATATCAATATGTGGTAGGGGAAAATCATCTTTAGGACTTGCTCGATTCAAATCTCTATAGTCTACACACACTCTGACCTTTCCGTCCTTCTTAGGTACTGGTACTATATTGGCGATCCATGGTGGATAACTCACAACTTTCAGGAAACCGATATTGAACTGTTTCTCAACCTCTTCTTTGATCTTCTGAGCCATGTCAGGTCTGCTTCTTCGTAACTTCTGTTTAACCGGAGGACTGTCTTCTTTGATAGGTAGGCGGTGAACCACAATATCAGTATCGAGCCCAGGCATATCTTCGTAGGACCAAGCAAATATCTCAACATTGTCTCGTAGCATCTGGATCAATCTCTATTTGACACCATCCTCTAGCTCAGCCCCTATCTTGATTTCTTTCTTTTCTTCATCGGTACCTATATTCACAACCTGAATTGGCTCTTCATGCGGCTGTATAGTCTTGTCTTCTTGATCTAGTAATCTAGCAAGTTCTCTGGGTACTTCACAATCTTCCTCACCTTCATCCTCAGCTTGGTAGATCGGATTTTCAAAGCCATATTTAGCAATAACAGAGTCGTTATCAATAGGATCCAGAGTGGATATGGATCTGCAGTGCATTATGTGGATGTGTGTAAGAACACATAGCTATAGAAAAGTAAAGAAAAAATAAAAAGTGAACACACAATTTGAATACGTAACGTCCAATGTTTTTATTGAATGAAAATATGCTTATGAAATGACAAGCCCTAACAAATGGAACGTTGTGCCCCGGGCAAGACACACGGCTTTAAAGTTTATTGTTTATTGAAGTACAGAAATTAAAACTGGGAAACATAAAACAAAACAAAACTAGAAATGGCAATTACTCCTGACTATAGGAGATAGAGACAATTTCTTCAGTCTTCCAGTTGTCCAGCCCTTCGTCAGGTGTAGGAAAGATCCACTTGTCCAGCTTGCAACCATCTTTGTTTTCTCCTACGGCATTGACCCCTTTGCTGATGAAACGATACTTCAGACCTTCTGGGTGAGAGTGTTATTCTCCCTTCTGATCTTTAGCGGTGCGGCCTAAACCCCATTTGTTGGACTTATACGGAATATCAGGGAGTTGCCCCCAGATGGTACAACCACCTTCTTCTACCACAGCCCTAGCGTCTTTCAGAGAAGCCATTGTAGGAGGAATTCTAGTAACTTTAGGAACAGTGTGGATAGACTTAGTATCAGGAACCACTTGAGGGACCAATTCAAATGCTTAACGGGGAGACTCAAAAGCCTCTCCAGTGAACTCTACATACTTGGTCTCATCTATGAAGCTAATCACGTATTCTTCTTCACCATACACCGTAACAATCTTTCCTTTTGTTGGGTATTTCAGTTTTTGATGGAGAGTTGATGTCACAGCATTTGCCCCATGGATCCAAGGGCGTCCAAGTAGACAGGAATAAGCGGGATGAATGTCCATCACATAAAACACAATGTTGAAAGTCTGAGAACCTACTCTGATCGAGAGCTCCACTTCACCATATACTGTACTCATTGAACCATCGAAGGCCTTCACTATCACATCACTGGTTTTCAGCACGATTCCCTCAGGGATGAGTTTGTCCAATACCATCTTAGGTAGCACATTCAGAGATGAACCATTGTCAACTAATACATGGGCCAGGGTGGTGCCCCCACATTCAATGGAAATATCCAGAGCTTTGTTATGATTCTTTCCACTGGGACTTAGATCAGCATCAGAAAACCCAAGGTAATTGTCAGTCGTCAGATTTGCAATACAATTCTCGAGTTGAGTGACAGAAATCTCTTGTGGCACATGGGCAACTTCTAGAAACTTCATCACAGCTTTGGCGTGAGTCTTGGAGCAACTTAGGAGTGACAGCATAGAGATCTTGGAAGGAGTATGACCCATCTGTTCAATAATGTCATAATCACTCTTGCGGATGATCTTCAAGAACTCATTTGCTTCTTCAGGAGATGGATTTTCAGCAGCAGTCTCAACTGGTGTCTGGATGGGTCCATGCAACGGTCCTTTGCCTCAGGTATCAGCATTTTGATTAGGAATAATTGTAGCAGCAGGTGAACCAGTGTTTGGAGAGATCTCTGGAGAAAACACTCTTCCATTTCTTGTCACTTTACTAGTTCCGGCAATGTTACCCACATCAGGATTGGCGTCTTCGGAAACTTTGTCAGCTATGAGTTCTTGCTTAACTCCTTGAATATAGACCTCGGCACCATAGTTCCAAGGGATAGCCTTATCAGAAGAATATGGAATTGGACCAGGCTTACTGATGATAGGAGCTACACGGGGTTCAGTAGAAATCTTGAATGGAGCCTTGGTTAGGATCTTCAATGGATCTTTGAAAATTACCGACACGTCTTCAATCTTCAAGCCACGGGAGAAACCTTCGCACAAATTCTCTATAGAAGGAATCTTTTCAAACCTGATAGTACCATGATCCATCCAACCTTGAATTCCTCTTTTCATGTTCTCACAACTATTTGATTAGGATGCATAATAGTAACAATCTGGGTCGCACCCCATAAATAAACCGGCTTGCAGCAGCTTTCTCTTGATATCCGGGAGAGGAGTTGACAGATCTCTCACATCATAGACATGGACTGTATCCATGATAGCATTAACAGTCTTGTCATGTTTTGGCATAGGGGCAATGATGATATTAGGAGTCTCCGGAGCGTCGAACTCGATTTCACCAGCTTCTATCATGTCTTGGACTTTGTTTCTCAAAGCCCAACAATTGTCTGCATGGTGCCCAGGAGCATTGGAGTGATAAGCACATGTGGCTTTAGGATCATAAGTTGGATTCGCAGTGTTGACAATCTTCAGAGGATCCTTCGTGGTGATCAAACTAGCCTTCAATAGATGTTGTAAGACTTGAGACAAAGGCATGTTGATCGGGGTAAACTGTCTTCTCGGTCTGTCTGTCTTACGCTGATACCCTTGTCTGGGAGCTTGTTGAGGTGTTTGTGTAGAGATTAAAACGGCTCCAACAGACTGATTCTGGTCATTCTTATTACGGCCCCTCTGACTATGAACAGCATTAGACTCATTTCTTCCATGGTATGGCTTCTTTGCAGTACCAGAGGTGGCGCCTACCTGAATCTTCCCACTTCAAAAACCGCTCTCAACATGTTCTCCAGTCAATATGAAATCAGTGAATCCATATGAGGAACTACCTAGTAAGTGACTATAGAATGGGCCAGTCAGCGTACCCATAAACATGTCAACCAAATCCCTATCAGTCAAAGCAGGTTGAACTCTTCCAGCTAGATCTCTCCATTTTTGAGCATACTCCTTGAAACTCTCTTTTGGACCCATAACCATGCTTTGCAATTGAGTATGAGTAGGTGCGAGATCAGCATTGTATTGGTATTGTTTATAGAAAGCAACAGCCAAATCTTCCCATGCATGGATATTGGCGCCATCCAGTTGATAGTACCATTCGAGTTGGGTTCCAGATAAGCTTTCTTGGAAAAAGTGGATCCACAGCATTTTGTCAGCAGTGTGAGGCTGAATCTTTCTCACATAGGATTTCAGATGCATCTTGGGACAAGAGACTCCGTCATACTTAGCGAAGGTCGGGGTCTTGAACTTTGGAGGGATAACGACTCCAGAGATGAGCCCTAATTCCTCAAAATCCAGCCCAGGTACCTTCTGGATTTCCATGGCCTTCATACGTTCTTCCAACTGCTTGTACCTCTCTTCAGGATATTCCTCCTCATAATAGTAGTCTCCTTCTTCATCATCTTGCTTAGCAGAAGCGGCGTTACTCTTTGCATCAGTCTTGATGCTAGCATCATCATCTTCTTCTTCCTCGTCTTTGGGAAGTTCAGCTTCTTCCGCCTTTCTGGGAGGACCCTTGCATCTTCTTCCTAGGTTGAGAACACCTTTAGGTTTCTTAGCTTTCTTCTTCTTAGTCAAGAGGGATTTCAGCTCATCTTGCCCCTTGGACAAATTCAGAATTAAAGCTTGGAACTCAGCATTCTGAGCTTGGAGATTTTTGACAGATTGTTCGAGATCCATTTCCTTACTGAAATAAACAGCGGAAAGATGAGAAACCTGTTTGTAAAAACCTGTGATATAATGCTATGAATGGTATGATTATGCGGATGCAATGTTTTCAAGGAGTTTAAAGGCTTCTTTAACACATTTAAAAAAAGAAAATAGAAGCAAAATAAATTAATAACTCAACTGAAAACCAATATATTATAAGTTTTATAGTTACATCAAAAGGTACTGAAAATAATAATAAAATAATAAAATAAAAAGAAATCAATCTTCAAGTCGGCGCTTCCTTTTCAAACTCCTGATCTCTTCCTTATGAGCTTTGAACCAGCCTATCAATCTCTTGTTCCCATGAGTGTATCTGATCTGGAGAGATAAAATCTTCGATCTTCCATTTACGGGAGAAATAGTCAAGCATACCGTCTCGCTCTTTAGCATCAG
Organism: Vicia villosa; assembly: GCF_029867415.1. Lineage (NCBI taxonomy): Eukaryota > Viridiplantae > Streptophyta > Magnoliopsida > Fabales > Fabaceae > Vicia > Vicia villosa. The sequence goes on along the minus strand of NC_081180.1, from coordinate 231,778,270 downwards.
CCACTAACACTGCTTTTTCAGCCTCAACCTCACGTAAGCGTTTTTCAAGATCAGATTTTTCTCGTCTCAAGCAAGCAACAGTGGCAGCAAGGTCTTCGTCCGGAGCGGGTACATAAGGCTCCACCTCTATAGGAATGACTGAAGGAGTAATCCTTGGAACTATAGGTGTGTCAGATGGATATGGTATTCCAAACTCAACGAATCGATCGTAAATCCATCTAAAATAGAGGTCTGAAGGAGTATAGTTTCTTAATCCCAAATCTCTTATACCCACCTTTTTTACCTCGTACCAAGCTTTAATGAAACGACCCTTTTTTCCGGTTGTATCGGAATCATGGTCGAAATTTTCCGCACTAAGATATATGGATCGTGGCCTACCTTTCAAAGCAAAACCAAACTGATGTCGAGCAAGGATAGGATTATAAGTGATTCCCCCTTGGGTACCAAGAAGAGGCACATTAGGGAATTCTCCGCAACGATCAAATAACTGGATTCCCTCGAACTCTTTTTGATGCCAAATGATATCATCATAAGAAAGCTTCATAATTCTCTGAATCCAAGTCAAACCTTCTTCATTCCTTATCACTGATCAAGGCAAGTGTGAAATAAACCACTTGTGCAGAAGTGGAATACATCCGAGAACACAACCTTGTCTTTTTGATACTCTAGCATTGAAGGAATGCAATAGATCACCAAGTAGAGTGGGAACAAGATTCTTGCCAAGGAAGATCTTAATAGCAGCCCTATCAACAACTTTGTCGCAACAGTGAAACAAAACTTGTCCATATATCAGTAACGTTAGAACACTTTCCAAAGCATCCATGCTTAAGGCTTCAGCAAAAATCTTGGCCTTCTCGTATAAGAAATCCACAGGTATCCCAAAATAGCCTCTTCTATTAATCCAAACCTTGTTAATTTCTACCCTTGGTAAGTGTAAAGCAGCAGCAATGTCTTCCAACTTAGGACCTCCTTCCTCACCAGTGTAAGGAATTTGATCAGGTATGGGGATGTCCATTATATGAGAAAATTATTCCAATGTAGGTACCAGTTGAAAATCTCTATAAGTAAAACAGTGAAGAAGAGGATCATAAAACTGCATCATAGAATTGAGGAGAGCTTCATCCACTCTGGTTCGCATTAAACTTATCAGTTTGTTGAGAGGCTCGGTGAGGACGAGAGAACCAGTAATATCATCACATAAGAGCTTTAATGTAGTAGGTACTTTCTTGAAGTTGAGAAAGAAAGGCTTACGGACTAGGATTCCCATATTTAGATGACCTACAAAACAAATTACGGTTAAAAAAACCTTTTTTTCTCCTTGAAATGGGTTAGCCATGTCATGAATGCATGTATGCATGATGCATCACAGAAAAACAAATCCACACAAATCACACAATTTTTGGCTTAAGGCTTGCATGGAGTATGATCAGGTGTCCTTCCCAAAGGGACTTCTATGGATAAGATGAAATCAGCAACGGGTTCTATGAGTTATTCAGAATTGTTAGCCCTTCTAAAGCACCCTCGGACATGATGCATTTGCACCATGCAATGATACTTTGAGAGAGAACCTATCTGAATTGTAGTATCGGGTAGCGACTAGATTCTTAACATTTGTCAAGAGTAGTCCCCCCACTACGTTCCTAAAGGCCAAGATGGGTTAAAGGTGACTAAAGGTCCTTGAGCTTCGGCGCACCCACAGGCACATACATAGACCTCCCTCATTTGAGAAAGGTGTGCATATAGCTATGGAGTCCTAACTCAAGCGTGAACTTCATATTGACTCATCTCCCACATATGTGAAAGAGGTCGCCATGACTATGCCACTCCTATCTTAAGTGTACTTGAATCCGGGTGTAGGATCGTCCTTCATTTATTCCCAAAGCGTCCCTGAAAAATAAAGCAAACAAAGCAAACAATAGAAAACATTTAAGTTAATCCTAAGCTTTTAAGGTAACCCCTCTTTTATTCGAAAATTCTCCCCAACAGAGTCGCCAGTTCTGTAATACGGTGAACTGACTTTATTGAAATGTCGCGGTAAGCAAGAGTCGCCACCGACTTTTATTTTATCTAAATTAAATAGAAAGGCTAAAAGAACAGAAAAACCTTTTTAAAAGAAAACTGAGTTCGGGGGGTAATTTATACAAAGGGAAGGTGTACGGCACCCTTTGCATCCATGGTTTTCCATGGGTTCTTAATTGCTTTTCTCTTTTGAAACCAAAAGTTTAGAAATGTAGAAGAAGAGAATAAGGACTTTAGCTCGTAAATGAGTGTAGCCTTTTTGAAGGTTTATGAAAAAGTGTAAGAAAAAGATTTAAGTCAGAGCAAAGAATTAGGGGCAAATTACCTTGACATTGTAAAAGAGTTCTTTTAGCCTTCCAGGGCTATCCATACCATAAGAGGGTAGGAAGTCCTTTTATTTGGAGGTTGAAGGGTCGTCGCAATTATCATTCGCCATAAGACTGTCCCTGCCATAGAAGGACAGGTAGTCTAAGGGAAGGATCAGAATAGTCATCATTATTAGGCAACCAGAGGACACCTCAGCATTTCGTAGGCAACTTCGAGGGACAAGATCATATAAGCGAATCGAAGGCAGCATCATTGGGGACTTATGATCTGCATGAACTGAGGGCAACATTGCTGAGGCGTCCTCGTATTCGAGGGACTTGACTATTCTGCACTGAAAACAAAAGGCAACAAGGCAACAGGCAACAAGCAACAGGCAACAAGAGAGGTTACCATAAAAGGTTTGTGGGTGCACAATCACGTGATTTATTCAGAAAATTATATTGTAAATAGTTATTCTAAATTCAGTTCGAGGTTACACTCCCTAAATTACTAACCACGCAGTAATAATATAATGCAGTGTTAAGTGCCTTCAAGGCCACACAATACAGTCCAGGAGGAGTTACATAATAAACCACGGGGAGGGGAAAAAGCAATAAAATAAAAACCCCAATAAAGCAAATAGTTTGACATAAGTAATAATAAAAAGGGAATAATAAAAAGGGAACGAGTTTTAGGGTTACCGAACGTTCGAGCTTTGACCAGTTGGTTAACCTTGAAAATTGGCAAAGGAAAAATTAACAGAAGAGTGAGTGCATTACCAATTCATTGGCAATTGAAGCTAACCCTATTTTAATCAAAAGAGGCGAAATAAAATGATATTTAAAATAATAATAAAATCAGGGACTTAGCTTTTTGATCTGATATGGCGCGTAGTCGGAGGATCTTGAGGTAACCCTGAAAATTTGCGCAAAGAAGAGAAGAGGTTAGTGCATTAACTGATCTAAACCCTGATCTATCGGGATGAATCAGGGTTAGAAACCATTAAATAAATAAAAATATTAAATAAAAACCCCAAAAGTCGAACGTTCGATTTAACATACCGATTAAATAATTACAGTCGAAAGTTCGATTTAATATACCGATTAAATAATTATTGGATTAAATCCTAATTATTTAATCAATTAAAGGTATTTATGAAAAAAGATTGAATAGATAAATAGTAAAAGAAACAATTATTAATAAAAAATCGAACTTTCGATAAAAAATAAATAATTGTAATTTATTTATAAAAAACTAATTGTTAAGATAAATAAATAAAAATAATAAAACAAAGGAATTATAATAATAAAAGGAAAAGGAAATAAACAAAAGTATATGTTGTAATTAAAAAAAGCAAAATCAGAAAACTGAGCTTTCGATTCACTGTGGGCTGCCTGTGAGGGTACATGGTGTACCAGCATGTTCTCATCCCTTAGATAGGGAGTTGAGATGATCTGATGGAGGATAACGAAGGTGCGTCGTAGGCGTTAGTTGACAGGGAGCACTGGATCTATGATCATGTAAATGGTAAAAAATAACTGAGTAGCCTGGGGATCGAACCCAGGTTGTTCTATTTGCAAGTGCGCCTTCAGCCATCCCTGCTACCTTCGCTACCTGATATACATACGCGCCATATATAATAAAAAACAAGTGAGAAAATTTGAATGAAAAGAAGCTTCGCGCCCAGCTTCTTCTTCCTCGCGAATACACACAGATAAGGCAACGGTTTTAGGTTGTAACCATAGACCTGCAACTTTCAATAATCAAGAAAACGCAATATAAATTCAAGGGAAGGCCATGGATTGAACCAAAATTACTTCCTGAGTGCAATGGTACAGGTTTCATGGTCCAATTAATCCTGTATTAAGAAACCCTAAATCGAAGGTCACTAACCCTAGCCTTGGTGAAACATCAAACCTGCATCTAAAATTCAATTGAAACATCCAGAAAGCTTGCAAATACAATTATAAACATAAATATGCAATCGAAACATGAGTATGATGCATGAATTACGTGAATCGATTTCAAACAAAAGTTGGCAAACCGTGAGCTATAGGCGATGATTTGCGATGCTTCAGGACTCAAAACCGATCTGGGAAGCTTCCTCAATGCCTTAGGAATGTGAATTGATCAACAAGAGTCCTTGAATCCGCTGCAAATTGGAAAACGTGTTTGAGAATTTGTTGAATTTGGAAGCTTCGTTAGGGTTCTCTTCCTGCCAAAAATTCATCCCCTAATGCTTTGTGTTAGTCAAGTACTTATAGGAGCATGATTAGGTCAATGCAAACTGAATAAAATCTCCATGAATCTTTTATTGGAATTTGATTTTCAAAGTTTCTAAATTTGAGCCAAATCCAATATTTTCCAACCAATCTTGTAAAGCACGAAAATATATTGGTAATATGCCTTAAATGATGATTGATTATGATTCAAGTTAAGGGAAAATCAAATCTTTTCAATTTTTCTTCCAAATCTTGATTAAATCCATGATTTTAATGAAATAAAATTCAAATAAAATCAAATATCCATCATATTTTCGTGGCTTTGAGATTGAGTATCTTTGATGACTTGGGGAACAAGATTGAATCAAAAAAGATTGGGCCTATTTGCAAAGAAATCTATTTTGGGGCCTTTTCTTTCACATTTTTCCCTTTTAAAATTGTCCAACTTTGACAAGGCATATCTCCCTCAGTTTTTAAGATATGGAGGAGTTCTAGGACTTTTTGGAAACCTCAAGATGTCTTCTACAAGACACCTTGGAAGATTTTTTTCCATTTTAAGAATTTATCTTGATGATATTGGCTTTGACAAAAAACTGCTTTTGGTTGACTTTTAAAAAGGACCTATAATCTTTTGATCCATATCTCTCAAATGAAGCATTTTTGGACTTGGCTTGTGAGAGACAAAATTGTAGGGAATTCAATTTCCTTAAAAATGAGCTTTGGGATGGAAAATTTCTGATGTTCCATGTGGGAGTTATGGCTGGTCAAAGTTCAGTTGACTTTCTCCTATGAAAACCCTAATTTAGAAACTTTTGAATTTGTTGATTTCTGATATTTTCTTGATGAACCATGATCAATCCTTGATCAAATGGTGAATGATACTTCAAAATAAGGTTGTTGACAAAAAATCAGGAGTTTTGACTGTACTTTGACCACAGTTGACTTTTAGGTCAAACTAAATCAACTGTTGACTTTTTGAGCAATTAAGTGATCAATCCTTGGAATTTAAACCTGAATTTTGTCATGGAGATAGTTTGAAACATCATAAGCCATATGAAATGCATTGGAGCATTTGATTCATTCATTTTCTTCAGAGAAGTCAAAACCCTAATTCCTTGAACCATTGTTTAGGAGGATGTGTCTTTGAGCATTATACTTTGATATGAGTTTGAATAAGAGAAATGAGATGGGAAAATTTTGGGGTATGACAGTGAGGACCCCACATAAGTGAATATAAGCAATAAAGATAAGTTTCACGAAAATACTAGGACACCTTAATCCTTTGATTTCAGAAACGTATTTCCTCATTGCTTCAGCTGAAATGCCCATCCTAGGTGATTTGGAGGACATTCCGAAGTTTAGACACACATCAATCACATAATATCGGTTAATGTGTCTCCAATGCTCACCACCCTTTTGAAGACTTTACCAATAGAACAGGAGTTCCATGCTCTCATAGACTTGATCATTGATCCATGTTTGAGTAAGCGACCTCCACTATATTCTTGAAAAAAATCTACCAGACACATTGAAAAAAATAAATTCTCTGAAAACATATGTCAAGACATTATGTCTGACACTTCCCTCAAGTTCTTCTAGCTTCAGATTGAGGTCTCTTCCTTAATAATTGCTAAGAAATACTTGAGAATGGTACAACAATCTCACATCCTGGGTACTGTAAGCACAAGATACATAGAATATGTTATACGACCATAACAAAGATTCTATCAATCTGGTTCCTTTGATCAAGAGGATCCTCTAGATATGAGCTCATCCTTCACAAGGGCTCCAGTGGTGATGACTTTATGAGTTCTTCTCAAGAGCTCGACTATTGTACTTTCATATACCTTGGTCAGAAATAAACTGTCACAGAGGTAGACCTACACAAATTAGATGTCTCCTATTCCATTTCAGGAGTAGTGTCCAAACAAAAGTATTCTTAACATTTTGTTTAGCACCCAAAATATCTGTTCTTCAACCGGTAGCTGCATACCTGCTGAAGTAATGTTCTAACATCTCATAGAACATTAGTTCCTTCTTCTTGGAACAAACAGCTGAACTTGGCGCTAGGAATATTACTGCCTCAACAACATCCCTTGATCAACTTCAATACAGACGGCCTAGTTTTACCAAGAGTAGCCGGATTCAGAGTTACTTCCCGGAAGGAATCAAGAATTATGAAGAGCAAACTAAATTTTTCAATCTTTCTTCATGTTCCTTGAAGAAGCAACCATCAGTCAAACTAAAGTGCCTTTCTGAGTGGACTTGAGAACCAAAACTCAAGTATCGTTGGTTACTTTGGTCAGTTGACTGAACCAGCTTTGTTTATCCCCTATCATGGGTGCAGTTCCTGAGGAGATCAAACCCTAATGCTAAGAGAACCAGATTTGAGAGAGATACCATGCAGCGGAATTACATTAACAACTCCTCATCATCCTTTAGGCACATCGTCTTGTACCGAATCTCTGCATCCACAATCTAGCAGCACAACCTTAGGTTTGAAAATAAACCAAACCAACACCAAAAACCACCACAACTTTCGACGCTCAACATAGTCCATCCTCCACTTCAAGGGACCATGTTCACACCAGACGATGTTCAAACATCTTTTCATTACATACATTCCTTGCCAAACCAGAAAGTATCCTCCCAGGATCTCATCCAGAGACAGAATAGGATGCCTGCTCTGATACCAATTGAAATTCTGGTATAGCAGACCCATATGTCTTGAAAGATGTCGAGACATCCGATCTGTCAAGAATTAAACACTAGCAAGGTATATGCACAGATTTATGATGTACTGAAAGATAAATGACACCAGAATTGTTTATCCAATTCGATGACAAACACACCTACTCAAGGGGCATACCAAGCTAGGGATGAGGTTCACTATCAGCAATATTAATTCAAATCTAAACTCCCCCGTTTACAACTCTTCGCTTAATCCCTACCCAATGACCCTTCTACCTAGATCTTATCTAGGTATGGAATATCTCCATCCCACTTCCAATCACCTCAGTGATGTTGCACAGGTTTCCAGTCCCAGGATCTGTAACAACGACCTAATCACCAACATTCTGATCACAAAGACAAACAGTTTTGGAAGACACACTTCCATGACAATACCTAGCCAAGACTCTTGACTACGAACACTAATTTGGAGTTACTTCAAAGCTTCCTCCAAGAACAATACATACTCCTCTTCAAATATTCTGATTGATTCTTTAGACCTTTTAAACATATAACGCCTTATATGATTTGCATAATATCCAGCTCAGCAGGCGCGATGTCAATAGTTATTCCATAGGACATGTTATTCTAGAACATTTTTCAACATCTCATAGGACATCTTCTTGTTGTACCTGTTGTATTTTGTACTTGTGTTATATTAGCAAGTTTTATATCCTATGATCCATATTGTTGCTAATATAGTTTAGCTAAACATAATTGCCAATTACATAATTCAGAGAATTAATAGAGCCTCTAGGCAGAAAAATGTTTATTCTTTCTATTTTCCCCACCAAATACTTTCTTTGTGGATGAATGGTGTTTCAGTACTTCTGCTCATCTCATTTATCTGAATAGAATAATCTAGTGAGTTATGTCCTCACCATATTCATTTTTAATTGACACTTTCTCTCTAGTTCATTCGTGAATTGAACTTTGGTCCCCGGTGTCATACCCCAATTTTTGACCCTAAGATCCTATATCATTCATATCCCAATCATTAATCAAGAGCTTCACTTGGAAGTTTTGTTTGTGGTGTTGCACTCACCTCATCAATAAGAGGGACCATCAAGCACCAATGATTGTTTATCTTGTATGCATATTGTACTAACCCAAATACCAAAAATTTTGCTTTGTTTCTTTGTAGGCTTTTGTTTTGTAGGTACCAAGCCAAGACATGCAATAAACAAGGCATTTTTCATATTTTGGACTGATGAAATCGATTTCCCTACTGGGTAAATCGATTTCCCTGCAGCAATCTTCAACAAAATCACATTCTGGACAGCATGAAATCAATTTCCCTCCTGGGTAAATCGATTTCCCTAGTGTAGTTTGCGCCAAATTCTCTTCTGGAACAGTGTGAAATCGATTTCACTCCTGGGGAAATCGATTTCCTTAAGGCGAAATTCAAAAAAAATATAAGGAGGGAAGCTTGACATCATTTTGGCACCTTTTTATTTGATCATTTTATCAATTTTCCACCTCATCAAAATTAACCCCTTCATTAAACCCACTTAAACCTCATTTTACCATTTTTACCATTTAATGCCACTTTAATTACCAATTAAACACAAGTTAATTACCAAACACAAAAAGACCAAACTACCACTACTCTTGCTCCAATTCTATAAATAGAGACCTCTACTCTCTCATTTCTCAAGCTTTGAGAGCCAACAAACCCCTTGCAATCGATTTCAGTAAACATCGGTAGTTTACTTCGGCGTGTCTTTTGTTTTCCTACCTTCAGTAAACGTCGGCGTGTCTTTTGTTTTCCTACCTTCAGTAAACGTCGGTAGTTTACCTTCAGTAAACATCGGTAGTTCACCTTCAGTAAACGTTGGTGTATTCTTTTGTTTTCCTACCTTCAGTAAACGTCGGCAGTTTGCCTTTAGTAAATGTCGGTGTATTATTTTGTTTTCCTACCTTCAGTAAACGTCTGTAGTTTACCTTTAGTAAATGCCAATGTATTCTTTTGTTTCTCTACCTTCAGTAAACATTGGTAGTTCACCTTTAGTAAACGTTAGTGTATTCTTATGTTTCTCTACCTTCAGTAAATGTTGGTGTATTCTTTTGTTTTCCTACCTTCAGTAAACGTCGGTGTATTCTTTTGTTTTCCTACCTTTAGTAAACGTCGGTAGTTCACCTTCAGTAAACGTTGGTGTATTTAGGGGTGGCAAAACGGGCCGCCCGCCCCGCCCGCCGCCCGCCCCGCCTTATGCCCGCCAAAAAACGAGCGGGGCGGGCTTGCCCGCCAAGTAAAATGGGCATCAAAATCATGCTCGCCCCGCCAAGATGGCGGGTTGGCGGGCGGCGGCCATACCCACCTATTTTTATTTATATTTTTTTAATATATTAATATGTTTTTTTACCTTTTAATTAAACTTTTCACTTATTTTTTAAAACAATTTTTTATAAAAATAATTTTTTAACAAATTTACTCTAAAAAATATTACATTTATTTATAAATAAATGTATAAAATAAACCATCAAGGATTGCAATTACTAGAATTAACTAAAAAAAGAGTGAGTTTTGGAGGAGGAGCGGGTTTTGGCGAGCGGCGGGCTTTGGCGGGGCGGGTATGGCGGGCGGCGGGTTTTGGCAGGGCGGGCTTTGGCGAGCGGCGAGCCTAAAATCTCAACCCAACCCGCCATTTTTTGGCGGGTGCGCGGGCGGCCAGGCGGGCCCCGCCCCGTTTTGCCACCCCTAGGTGTATTATTTTGTTTTCCTACCTTTAGTAAACATTGGTAGTTTACCTTCAGTAAAAGTTGGTAGCTCTTGCCATCGATTATGACTCGGTAATGATTATCCTTTCCCTATGCAAGGTGTTTTCCCTAATGGAGTTTTCATGTAAATGCAAGCTTCTTAAGCATAGTGTGTTTTGATGAAGACAATATGGACATCAAGCTTTTATAAAGGATGTGCAAAAAGAATTTCAAGTATCAAGCAAAAATACATCATTTCAAAGTCTTGAAGAAATTGTGAAGATTCAAGAATCAAGCTAAAATGTCAAAGGTATAAACAATACTCACTTTGACATATAATTGTTCACAAATATATTTCCATGCATATCATAAACATACTACAAAGTGTCATCCTTCAAAAGTTCACTTAAAACCTTTTTCAAAGTTAAAATTCAAAATAAAGGTTTTAGGAACCGGGTTGTCCCTATGGGGGAACCGGTTCCCAGCATTCTAAGTTTTCAGTTCTCTGTATTTTACTATGGGGAACCGGGTTGTCCCTAGGTGGGAACCGGTTCCTCAGTTCAAAATTTGAAATTTCTGCTGTAACGTTCAGCAGGAACCGGGTTGTCCCAGGTAGGAACCGGTTCCTACTGAACCAGTGTGTTTTTTCATTGCATGATCTTATTCAAACGAATCCATTTTCTTACCACTTGATCATTGCATTGTTTCATGGAAAAATAACCATTCAAAGAGGTGTTTGACACATTATAAATACTACATATTTCAGAATCATTATTCACCTTCTTCATTAACAATTCATACTCATAAACTTCATTATTTTTCAAGTGTCCACAAACCAGAATTTTTATATGAAACTTTCTACACACATTTTCATTGAGAATTCATTTAAAGTTTCATGCATACATTGTGAACACTTATATTCAGTTTGAGAATTGTTTATTTGAAGAAGAAGATCAATACAAGATTGATAGTGCTATACAAACTTCATCTAAATCTCTTGTAAAAATTCAAAGAAAATTGTTTCCTTACTATCCAGGATTGTTGGAAGTAAGTGGTGTGTTTGAAGAGGATTGTTCTTCATTCACATTAGTGTTGATTGATCTTAAAGGTGTTAAGAACCTTTGATCACCCTATAGGTTAGATAGTAGGCATAGGCTTGTACAATAATTCTAACTATAGTGAAATCTCTTTCGTGTTTGAAAGGGGACTGGAGTACTCTCGGATTGTGAGGGGAACCAGTATATATCGTTGCGTTCTTTACTTTTCCGCACTTTATCGCTTTCATCACCATTACCAAAGAAAAGAAAAGAACCCTACAAAAACCTTCAAACACTTAACCAAAAATTATTAGAAATATTCTCATAAAACCGATTAAATTTTTGAAAACCTAATTCACCCCCCCTCTTAGGCGCACTCTTATACTTACATTTGGCATCAGAGCAAGTTATAGGTAACTTGTTCCTAAAGATCCAGAATGGCTTCCGCAAATCAAAGACCGGTTTTCAAAGATGGTGGTTCTAACAACAAGCCTCCATTGTTTTGTGGTGAATATTTTGACTTTTGGAAAATCCAAATGAAGGCTCATCTAGAAGCACAAGGAGAAGAAGTTTGGGAGGCTGTCCTACAAGGTCCTCATGTTCCTACAACGGTCGTTAATGGTGTTGGATCGGAGAAACCTAAAGCGTCATGGGATGATAATGATAGAAAAAGGGTTCTTGCTGACAAAAAGGCGATCAGTCTTCTTCATGGTGCTCTTAGTATGGATGAATTCTTCCGAGTATCAACATGTACAACATCAAAAGAAATTTGGGATACTCTTGTAGAAACTCATGAAGGTACCGCTGAAGTTAAAAGATCAAGATTGAATACTTTAAGCCAAGAGTACGAACTGTTTAGAATGAAGCCCGGAGAAACTATTCTCGATTTGCAAAAACGATTCGTACATTTGACAAATCACTTGAAGGCACTTGGTAAGACTCTTACTACCGAAGAACTTAATCTTAAAGTGCTCAGATCTTTGACAAGGGAGTGGCAACCAAAAGTGACGGCGATATCCGAAAAGAAGAATTTATCAAAACTTACTTCCGCAACACTATTTGGAAAACTTCAAGAATATGAGACAGAACTTGGAAGATTGGAAAAGCATGAGAACTTAGAGAAGAAATCCAAAGGCATTGCATTAAAAGTAGATTCAATAGAAAGCAAAATGAAAGATGCATCGGATGAAGATGAAAACTTCTTGCTTCTTATAAAAAGGTTAGGCAAATTTTTTGGTAATAAAAATAATATTGATAATACTAACTATGTCAAAAGAAAGAAATTCTCAAAGCATAAAGATAAAGAAGCATCCACTTCATCACAAGAAGTTACATGCTATGAATGTGGGAAACAAGGGCACATAAAGCCGGAATGTCCAAAGCTTTCGAAGAAGAATGGATTCAAAGGCAAAAGGGAGTTCAAAAATAAAAAGGCCTACATAGCATGGGAAGATAATGAAGTAAGTTCCTCATCGGACTCCGATAGTGACGAAAGTGCAAACCTAGCACTAATGGCATCACACCACTCCGACGATGAAGAAGGCGAGGTTAGTTATGATGATTCTCTTTTTGATAATGGTGCGCAAGGTGAAATAGAAGAATTATTAAAAGAATGCAAAATTCTCTATAAAACTATCTCATCTCAAAAGAAAATAATATCATCGTTAGAAGAGAAGGTTAAGATAATTGAAGTAGAACATAAAGATGACAAAGAAAAAATGATTAGTGTTCAAGAAGATAATGTTGCATGCAAGAATTGTGAATCACTTTCCTTCCAAATTGTCCAATTAAAACGTGTTTTAGAAAGATATGAAAAAGGGCAAATTGGATTGGAAAATGTTCTTAGCACACAAAGATACTCCAATGATAAGAGCGGACTTGGTTTCTCTAAGTTTGATAAACCAACATCCAACAAGACTATCTTTGTCAAGGCTAGTAACCAACCAATTCAAGAGAAAGTGATCAAGCCTAAAGTAATGCAACATTATCCTAAAAGGAAGAACTTTGTTAAGAAGAAATCTTATCCTCCTAGATATAGAAGTAACTTTGAACCTACTTGTTTTTATTGTGGTATTATTGGTCACACACCCAATGCTTGTTATGTAAGGAACTTTAGTGTTCCTAGTGGACATTATGTATGGGTGAAGAAAGGAACTAGCTATGATGGACCCAAAGCCATTTGGGTACCTAACAAAACTTAATTTGTTTTGTAGGTATGCTTGAAGACCACTTCAAACCTATGGTATCTAGATAGTGGTTGTTCAAAGCATATGACGGGTGACTTAAACCAATTTTCAGATCTAAGGTTAAAGGCCAAGGGTTTTGTCACTTATGGAGACAACAATAAGGGAAGAATTCTTGGCAAAGGCAAAGTTGGTGCACCACCTTTCACATCCATTGAAGATGTTCTTTATGTTGAAGGACTAAAGCATAATCTTCTAAGCATTAGCCAACTTTGTGACAAAGGCTTCAAGATCAAATTCACTAAGGAGGAATGCTTGATCATCGATGATGTCACCAATGAGGTAAAACTCAAAGGTACAAGAATTAATAACATTTTTATGATTTCTTTAAATGATTTATCTTTGAAAGTAAAATGTCTTTTGGTAAACAATAATGAATCATGGTTATGGCATAAAAGAGCAGCCCATATTCATATGGATCATTTAAATAAGTTAACCAAACATGATCTTGTTATTGGCTTACCTAAGATAAAGTTTATCAAAGATAAACTATGTGATGCTTGTCAAAAGGGAAAGCAAACCAAATCATCTTTCAAACCAAAGAATGTGGTGACTACAACAAGACCACTTCAATTGTTGCATATGGATTTATTTGGTCCATCAAGGACAAGAAGCTTCGGAGGTAATGTATACGCTTTAGTTATTGTTGATGATTATTCTAGATATTCTTGGACTTTGTTTCTTGTGCAGAAAAGTGATGCTTTTAAAGCCTTTAAGAAGTATGCAAAACAAATCCAAAATGAAAAATCATTAAAGATTGTATCCATAAGAAGTGATCATGGTGGAGAGTTTCAAAATGCATCATTTGAAGAATTTTGTGAAGAACATGGTATCTCTCATAATTTTTCAGCACCAAGAACTCCACAACAAAATGGAGTAGTTGAAAGGAAAAATCGGTTTCTAGTAGAACTTGCAAGAACAATGCTTAGTGATGCAAATCTTCCTAAATATTTTTGGGCGGATGCGGTTAGTACGGCATGTTATGTTGGAAATCGAGTAATTATTAGACCTATCTTAAAGAAGACTCCATATGAACTCTTCAAAGGAAGAAAGCCAAGCATTGCTCACTTTCACATTTTTGGATCCAAGTGCTTTGTTCTAAACAATGACAAAGACAATCTTGGTAAGTTTGATGAGAAATCCGACGAAGGTATATTTCTTGGTTATTCTCTTTCTAGTAAAGCATATAGAATTTATAATAAAAGAACTTTAACTATTGAAGAATCTATGCATGTATCGTTTGATGAGACTAACACTTCCAAAGAGGAAATAGTTGTTTGTGATGATGATGATCCTTTAGATTTACCCCCTGAAGAACCTTCAAATGATACAATTGTGAAGGCACCGGAAGAACTTTCAAATGATACAATTGTGAAGGCACCGGAAGAACTTTCAAATGATATAATTGTGAAGGCACCGGAAGTACAACAAGAAAGTGTTCAACAAGAAAATGTACAACAAGAATCAAACACCAATGATCTATCAAAAGAATGGAGAACTCATAGAGATCATCCTATTGATAAAGTTATTGGTGATATTAGTCAAGGAGTTGCAACAAGATTAAATCTCAAAGATGCTTGCTTACACATGGCTTTTGTTTCTCAAATTGAACCTTCCAAAGTTGATGAAGCCTTAGGAGACGATCAATGGATAAATGCAATGCAAGAAGAATTAAATCAATTCGAGAGAAATCAAGTTTGGGAACTTGTTCCTAGACCAAGTAATAAACACATCATAGGTACTCGATGGGTGTTTAAGAACAAACTTGATGAGAATGGTATAATTGTTCGAAACAAAGCAAGATTGGTGGCCCAAGGTTACAATCAAGAAGAAGGAATCGACTTTGAAGAAACATTTGCTCCGGTTGCAAGGTTAGAAGCTATTCGTCTTTTACTTGCTTATGCATGTTCATTAAATTTTCAGCTTTATCAAATGGACGTCAAGAGCGCATTCTTGAATGGCTACATCAATGAAGAAGTCTATGTCAAACAACCCCCGGGATTTGAAGACTTCAAGAATCCTACACATGTCTTTAAGTTGAGAAAGGCTCTTTATGGCTTAAAGCAAGCACCAAGAGCATGGTATGATAGACTTAGCAATTTTTTGTGTGAAAAGGGTTTCGAAAAGGGTAAGGTTGATAAAACTTTGTTCATTAAGAAAATCAAAAGTAACACTTTATTGGTTCAAGTCTATGTTGATGATATCATTTTTGGATCGACTAACAAAGAAATGTGTGAGGAATTCTCATTGATGATGCAAGGAGAATTCGAGATGTCTATGATGGGAAAGATGAACTACTTTCTTGGACTACAAATTAAGCAACTCAAAGATGGAATCTTTATCAATCAATCCAAATATTGTAAAGAATTATTGAAGAAGTTTGATATGGAAAATTGTAAAGCAATGAATAC
The DNA here is from genome assembly GCF_029867415.1 of Vicia villosa. Taxonomy (NCBI): domain Eukaryota; kingdom Viridiplantae; phylum Streptophyta; class Magnoliopsida; order Fabales; family Fabaceae; genus Vicia; species Vicia villosa. Next base: position 231,762,602 of record NC_081180.1, on the reverse strand, counting down.
TCCAATGGGCTCCGGTACATATGTTGATCAAGATGAATCCGGTACTCCAATTGATATTACTAAGTATCGAGGTATGATTGGTTCTTTATTATATTTGACGGCAAGCCGTCCTGACATAATGTTTAGTGTTTGTCTTTGTGCTCGCTTCCAAGCAAATCCAAAGGAATCACATCTTATGGCAGTTAAAAGGATCATGAAGTATCTCAAAGGAACAACCAACGTTGGCTTATGGTATCCTAAAGGTAGTGTTTGCAATTTAATTGGTTATTCTGACGCGGATTATGCAGGATGTAAAACTGATCGTAAAAGCACAAGTGGTACTTGTCACATTCTTGGAAATGCATTAGTATCATGGGCTTGTAAAAAGCAAGCATGTGTTGCTCTTAGTACGGCCGAAGCAGAATACATAGCAGCGGATAGTTGTTGTGCACAAATTCTTTGGCTTAAGCAACAACTTCGTGACTACGGACTTGATCTCGGATGTATCCCTCTTCGATGCGACAATACAAGTGCTATAAATATTACAAAGAATCCGGTTATGCATTCAAGAACCAAACACATAGACATTCGACATCATTTTCTTCGCGATCATGTGCTTAAAGGAGATGTTGAAGTCACTTTTGTAGATACTCATAATCAACTTGCGGATATCTTCACCAAGCCTCTCCCAAAAGAATCGTTTTACAAAATTCGACGAGAGCTTGGAATTTTAGACGAAGGTGATGTTTAAAATTTATTCGTCATTTTCATACATCAAAGGTACACGTTTCTAAAATATTTTAAGTTAAAAAGTGCTTTATAAATGTTCATTCATTATGACTTGGTAATTATGTATGATATGTATGCTTTATATTTCATAAAATTAAAGTTTTTGGAAATTTTCAGCCTAGGAACCGGTTCCCATGTGGGACGAACCGGTTCCCCATACTAATTTCCAGAGGCGTGCTTTTTTGTGTTTCTCAGGAACCGGTTCCCATGTAGGGACGAACCGGTTCCCACGTACTTTTTCAGATTTTTTTCTTGCTTTTACTGTGGCTGTACGTCTTATTTTCTTTATTTTTATTTTTTTTTACTTATTCTTTTATATCACTTTATTACTCTTTATCTCTATTCAACCACACATTTACTTTCATTATTCACATACATTCATCTTCATCTTCTCCAAACACCCTTCCACCTCCATTGTCAAACCCCATTCAAAGCTCCACTATCTCACTTTAACCCATAAATCTTTATTACCCACTACCTCAAAACTCTATATAATCCTCCATTGTTAGAGAGTTCTATCATAATCTTAGGATAGTGACCAATGAATTTGATGATTTCACATTATTGTCAAAAGTTTCAAATAAAGATATATGCTTAGATGTTGAGGAATTTGGAAGAGTGTTAGGAATTCAATCTCAAGGCTTAGTGCTCCTTCAAGGTAACATACCGGAGGATTGGCAACCGTATAGTAAGATTGATGTTTTTGTGGATATGTGCCGACCAACTCAACGCGACACAGTTCGCCAACAGCTTTCTATCAAGTTTAACATGTTCGGTTCAAGCTTATCGGTGAGTGATAGGATGCTCCATCTTATCATTGCTTATGTTTTATTTCCAAAGAATTCTAACCATTCCAGGGTCAATGAGTTCGAGTTGATGGTTTTGCATGCTCTAAGACGTGGCATTGAAGTCAATTGGGCTCTTTCAATTATGCGCCACATGCAGCTTATGGCTTCCCTTAAAGGAGGCTTACCTTATGCAAGGGCCATCTCTCATATTGTTCGGAATGCTGGTGTTCTCCTCCAAAGGGAACCAAAGAAAAATATGGATGAACAAGAGTGTGCTATCACCACCGCTACCGCTCTTAAAAATACAGGAATTGTTACGGATCGTGAAGGTAGATTTTTCTACAAAGTTGACTTCGAACCGGCCGTGCCACAAATCCCTCAACCTCCCGAAGGTGGATACACAATGGATATGATGTTTGCCAAGCTTTGTTCTATTCAAACATCTATTGATAACAACAAGCGGGAGAATAACTATGAGCATAACCTTATGAGAAGACAAATGCGGGAAATTCAACGGACTCAAAGGCGTATCTTGGCTCATTATGAGAGAGAGGAAGGAAGTGAAGAAGAAGATGAACAAGAGGATGATGATGAAGAACAAATGGATGAAAGTGACTAAATTATGTGCTTTACATTTCTATGTTATGTTTTCTTTCTACTATTAGTTTTTATTTATGTTTTCTAGACATTGTTCCATTTATGTTTCGTGATGTTTAGGACTATTTGTGTTTGTGTTGTAATCGTAAAAAACTACGTTTCGTATCGTTTAAATCATGTTATGTTTGTAGTATTTCATTTTGTGTTATCTTTGTGGTATTTCACATTGTGTTATATTTCATATATTTTTTTCTCTTTTTCCCCATCCTTTTTGATAATAAACAAAGGGGGAGAAGAATATGCATGTGTTTTTGTTGTTGTTTTGTTTCAAAGAAAAATGCAGGCCATTGTTAAAATTATCAAATGAAACTCATCACCATAAATCAAGGAATCATGGATTTAGGGGGAGTCTCTAACATAGGGGGAGCCTTGCATTGTTCAACATAATTTCAAAAGCACAAAACAACTTTTTCAAAACATTTTCAAGACTTGGTTGTCATCATCAAAAAGGGGGATCATGTAAATGCAAGCTTCTCAAACATAGTGTGTTTTGATGAAGACAATATGGAAATCAAGCTTTTATAAAGGATGTGCAAAAAGAATTTCAAGTATCAAGCAAAAATACATCATTTCAAAGTCTTGAAGAAATTGTGAAGATTCAAGAATCAAGCTAAAATGTCAAAGGTATAAACAATACTCACTTTGACATATAATTGTTCACAAATATATTTCCATGCATATCATAAACATACTACAAAGTGTCATCCTTCAAAAGTTCATTTAAAACCTTTTTCAAAGTTAAAATTCAAAATAAAGGTTTTAGGAACCGGGTTGTCCCTATGGGGGAACCGGTTCCCAGCATTCTAAGTTTTCAGTTCTCTGTATTTTACTATGGGGAACCGGGTTGTCCCTAGGTGGGAACCGGTTCCTCAGTTCAAAATTTGAAATTTCTGCTGTAACGTTCAGCAGGAACCGGGTTGTCCCAGGTAGGAACCGGTTCCTACTGAACCAGTGTGTTTTTTCATTGCATGATCTTATTCAAACGAATCCATTTTCTTACCACTTGATCATTGCATTGTTTCATGGAAAAATAACCATTCAAAGAGGTGTTTGACACATTATAAATACTACATATTTCAGAATCATTATTCACCTTCTTCATTAACAATTCATACTCATAAACTTCATTATTTTTCAAGTGTCCACAAACCAGAATTTTTATATGAAACTTTCTACACACATTTTCATTGAGAATTCATTTAAAGTTTCATGCATACATTGTGAACACTTATATTCAGTTTGAGAATTATTTATTTGAAGAAGAAGATCAATACAAGATTGATAGTGCTATACAAACTTCATCTAAATCTCTTGTAAAAATTCAAAGAAAATTGTTTCCTTACTATCCAGGATTGTTGGAAGTAAGTGGTGTGTTTGAAGAGGATTGTTCTTCATTCACATTAGTGTTGATTGATCTTAAAGGTGTTAAGAACCTTTGATCACCCTATAGGTTAGATAGTAGGCATAGGCTTGTACAATAATTCTAACTATAGTGAAATCTCTTTCGTGTTTGAAAGGGGACTGGAGTACTCTCGGATTGTGAGGGGAACCAGTATATATCGTTGCGTTCTTTACTTTTCCGCACTTTATCGCTTTCATCACCATTACCAAAGAAAAGAAAAGAACCCTACAAAAACCTTCAAACACTTAACCAAAAATTATTAGAAATATTCTCATAAAACCGATTAAATTTTTGAAAACCTAATTCACCCCCCCTCTTAGGCGCACTCTTATACTTACAGTTTTCTTCCCCTAGTGGAATTTATCTTCCCAAGTGGAGTCCTTTCTTTTCTCCCTAGTGGTTTTTGTATTCCTTTCTGTTTAGTAACCATATCCAATACATTCATAAGCTAATATAACTCAGAAAATTGCTTGAAAGAAGCTTGAAATATGAAAACGAAGTGAAAGGTTTTTGAGCTATGGAGTGAGTTTGGCAGGGTAGTTTTGGCTATCAAAATCTTGGTAAATTTAGCAGGAATGTTGCTCTATTTATAAGGAGTGTGATGCAATGCTTAAGCATGTGAATTGAATCAGAAATGAGTGAATTTGTGTGAAGTTGCAAAGTGAGAAATGTGCGACTTCATTCCCCCCTCTACAACTAATGTTAAGCTTGCGTTTTATGGATCATTTGGCAATTTGAGAAAATAAAATCTGACCAAAGTTGCAAAATCAGCTCCATGGACCCTTATTCAGAAAATCATATCTCATAATGCAGGAGGCTTTTTTATCCCATTCTTGTTGTAATGTACTCTCCATGCGAAATAAAAGATAATGTGCTAGGAAAGTATTCATTTGGATGCTTGAGCAAAGAGTTATGATCAATTGAAAATGGCACAAAAAACTATCTCAACACTTATAAAATTTCTAAATCCTAAATGCCTTAAAATGACCTGTAATGTTTCAATGAATTCTATGGCCTTCCAAGCACAATTAGATTTTGACCCTTGTAGCAAATTTTTAGGACATCATGAAGAGTTTATAGCAAAAAGAAGCACCTCAAGATGATAAAAAATTGAATGAGTTATGGCCTTGGGATGTTGGGCTAAATTAACTTGAATCCACAAAATGACTTATAATGTTTCTCCATCTTTGATGACTTTTCATGCATAATAAGATCTTGACTTGCAAAGAGAAGTTGTTGAGGATGTCAAGGAGAATCATTTTCAAGAAGAAGCTCTCAAAAATGTTGAACCATGACAGAGTTGCACCCTTTTGATCACACACTTGAAATGTTGACTTTTTAGGTCAAAGTACTTGGATCAAATTGCAATCTTTTGATGTTTTCTTTCAATTCAAGACATAATGATGAACATATGAACTTCAAATGATGATATCTTTATTTTACTTTAAGGATCATGCAAAGAACTTGAGGTAACTTGATGAACAATGCATGGAAATAAACACATGAACCTTTGAAGTTTCTTGAGGAACAAGCCATCAAACTTTGAGATATCGTTAATTCAAATGAGATTGAATGATGCTTGAAACTTTATACTTTGAAATTAGAGGCCATGCTTCAATGAGGTAGCTCCTAAGGCTCAATGATCAATCACACACTCTTGACTTGAGGGACCAAAACCCTAGCTAAGGCATAGTGCTTGATGCTTTGGTCTAAACTCATCCTTGTAAAAGGGAAACAAAAGAAACACAAACATATCTTTGATATTTTGATTAGAGGTTAGTAACATATAAAGCTATAAACACAAAAGGGAAATGATAAATACAAATGATGCTTGGTGATCTCTGTATAAGTGAGCTCAAAGAGAGAGAACCAAGTTAGAGACCAAGTGTGATCTTGATGTAATGTATAGATGCAAATGAGATGGTATCTTAGGGATAAAAATTAGGGTATGACATATCGATTTTTCTAATTTATATTAATTTTCATAGTAATTTCTCTAGTTTCCGTGTTGATCGATTTTGTTAGATCCTTGATTGTGGGATTGGTAGAATTTTGCTATAACATGGTGCTTGAAAGATGTTAAGCAAGATGTCATAACATCTTGATCTCTTGATACAGCTGAGTATGAGCTCTTACATTGAAAACCAGATGTACTGACTGATGTAGTGACATTCTGAACCAGAACATCAACACAGGCTGTTTGGAATCTTGACTGATTTGATTTGATTTAAATTGATTATGTGATATTTCTTTTGGATATATCTCATTGATTTACGCAGGTCAAGAAGATTTAATCTGAAACAAAATAATCAAATCTTCAACAAAATTGAAGTTTCAAAAATTGGATGATTGAGACAATATTTGTTTCAAGATTCAAAAAGATTTCTATGCAGATTTGTTGCAACTCTCAGCTTGTGGATCAAGGAAAGTTTTTCGAAGTCCATGGACTACTGAAGACTATTTAAAGAGAACCCTAGACCTAATGTAACTAAGTCTTTCACAATTGTAAAATTAGGGGAAGGTTAGAAGTCTTAGATTTTAAGAGTATTTTGTGTTTTAAGTCACCCATGTATCTTTTGATACTGTGTGGTAGATTGTTTGTTGCTTGACTGTTTGTCAAATTATTATTCTCACTCTTAAAGCTTTTAAGCATTGAGTTGAGTATTATTCTTGGTTGAAGCTTTTAAGTAAGACTAATATTTTGTATTTGAAGTGTAATCTTCTAAATTGGGTTGTTCTTGATACAATCACTAGCTTTGAATTTATACTACTAATAGTGTATTTCCTTCCTGGTTTGGTAACCCTCAGATTAGGTGTTGTTGCACTGAACTGGGTTAACACTTATCTGTGTTGTTTATTATTATATCATTTTATTTAAGTATCAATTTCAGTCGAATGTGTCTGGTCTGTTTCTAGATGTTGTATCATTTGTCTTAACATCACGTGTTGCTGAGACAGCTGCATTAGCATGTATTGTATGTACTAGAAATTTTAAATTTTCTATGCCTAGTAAGTCGAATGTGAGTTTGATTCTCGCTCTAATCGATTGGTTTGGTCGGTCCGATCGAATTTTAAATAATCGATAAATATATACATTTTCTAATGTGGAAAATCCATATAAATAAAAAGTAATGAGACATAAAAATCTTATAAAGTTAAAAAAAAAAAATTACCGTTTTACATAATTAAGAAAAAAACATTTTTTTTTATATAAAATAGGAGGAAATGTTGATAGCAAATAAAACGGTGTAGGTAGTAGTTGTACTAAAAATGTGCAAGCTTAAGAAGGTGAGGCCAACACAAGAGGTAGTAGTAGCATAATTTTGCACCAACCAAACCCACGGATAAAAGATGCAAACGTGCACAAAACAATAACAATTGGCATTAAATAATTCAACCAATTTTGTCCCTTTCCCCCGAAAAATGGCATAACAATCCCATCCGTACATCATTCCCTACGATTGAGACACTGGGATTCCTCCACTCACCACTCAAATCTTTCTCTGTCTCTATCCCCATCTTAATTAATGACCAAAAATCAAAATTAATTAAATTTTTGAGCCACTTGCTCAACAACCAAAATACATTTTTCTCATTTCATAAATATTAAGTTGATTTAATTTACAATTTTTAGTATAATTAATTATACTTTTTATGAGGCTGATTAAATTTTTAACTAATATTTTTGTAAATTAGTTTTAATTTATTATAATTTGCTTTATATTAAAAAAAAATAATGTATGTTTCCTTTGTTTTATTTAGATTTAGATGTGTTATTTGAACTTTATATATTTTTCAAGATAATGTCTTTTGTTGACTTCAATGAAAAATAATTTTATTAAAAATGGTAAGTGAAATAGTTAAATAAAAAATGATTTTATTAAAAATGGTAAGTGAAATAGTTAAATAAATCTAAATACAATTTAAAAAGGTGGGTGTGAGTTAACTCAAAAGTATATGTTAATTGAATTATATGAATGTAAATTTTTGGTTTCAGTTTAGACAACTCAATTTTTTTTTATATTTATTAATATAACCATTGATATTTATAAATTATTAACTTAAAAAAATTAAAAAATAATTTAATAAAAGAAAATATTAATAATTGTTGTATCTAATATTGATATCATAAAAATTAAATAATTTGAAATATATAATATTATGAAATGGACACTTAAAATGGATATTCAAATTGCAAAAACTAACTTTTTTTTAAACTATAATATGAATTTATATAAATTTATAATACAATATAAAATGAAATTCATATGACTTAAACTTCTATGTAAGAATAGGGGTGGCAAACCGACATGTCTATCCTGTTTAGGTCTATTTTGCAAAAGCCCAAAAAAATACGGTGAGACAAGACGGTCATAGTTGAGTACACGGACCTAAAATCTTGGCATGCTTTGCAAAAATGTGACGGCAGAGCGGGTTAAGCCCGCAGACATTGTACTTTTTAAGTTTAAAAATATAAAATTTATGTTAAGGTCCGTGCTTATAAAAGTCCACATGAAAAAATAGGACAGAGCAGTCACACTAAAAGGTGAGGATCTAAAATTTTAACTTATCCCACATAAAAATGCGAGTAAAACGGGCATGTCTAACGGACCCAACTTATTTTGGCAGACCTAGATAACACGAGAGTTGTAAAAAAAATTCCGTTTTTTCTGACTTTTTTTTCTCTAATGGACCCCACATTCCACCATCACATTTTAACCTAACCCATCATCCATCATCACCATGTCCCTTCCCACATGCATCATTAATATCATCACTCACAAACATATCCCTAAACCACAAACACTCCAAACAAACATAATCACACAAAAAATTCCAAATTCATATTCCAACAACAAACCCTCCCCAGGTCAGTTCCATTTCCTTCCCAACACTATTATCTTTCCATATTTACACTTTTTTTTTTTTTTTTTATTATTAGTCAAACTTTAACTTTTTTTTAATTAAATATAGATATATAGATAGATATATTTTTATAAAATAAGGAAATAAAATAAAATAAGTATCTCTCTATCTACACCTGTCTCTCTCTTTTGTGAAATCAACAAAATGGAAATAGTTGCATCATCATTTTTTCTATGGTTTTGTAAATGTAAACAATCTCCCTTTCCTTCACTTTCTACCTTACCTATTTGATTTCTTCATTTTTCTCTCCTTCCGTGAAAGCCTTGAAAATCCTTCAGGTTTGGTACTATTATCTTATTAATATTTTTCACAAATATATTTTTTTTTAATTTATATTTATTTAATTTTTTCTGGAATTTTGAATCATCTTGATCTGGTTAATGTGTTTTGATTCTTTGTTTTTCAATGGTTGTCTGTGTTCTTGTTTTATTTTCCTTGTAGACAGACAGACATTTGAGGTTGTTTTTGTTTTTGCTATTGTTGTTGTTTGGAACATGATTTGGTTTTTTTTTTTTGTTTATGATTTTTTTTGGTTATATTTCAGGCTTTTACAGAAGGTGGGAATTTGAGTAGAAAGGGGGTGATGTGGTGGATATTTTGATTTTGGAAAGGTTAAGTTTTTGGTTAATTAGTGAATCTTTGAATGAAAAATTTCTGATTTTTATTTTTGTTGATGTGATTTTCTGGTAATTGTTGTTGATGGGTTTGAAGAAATCAATAGTTTGTGAATTGTGATCTTTTTTGCTGCTAGAGTTGGATAATTTAAGGTAAAGATGGAGGAAAATACTAGTTCGTGGTTACAACGGGCGAAGTATTCTCATACGGTGTGTCATCGATTGGATACGTCGAGGATGAAACCGACTCCGTTCAACGATCAACTAGAACAGGAACAAAATTCGAGGTTTTCTTCGTATGTTAAGCGGAATCTTTTAACCAACAAGCAGAGATCTTTGTCGCCGTTGCCGAAGAATTTTATTTCCGATGTGTTTAGAGAAGCCAAACATGAGCAGAAGAGGTTCTCGACGCCGGGTCCGAGGAGGGACAAGAGGATTATGGGAAAGGTGTCGTTGAGCCAGGAATTACCCAGGGTGTCGAGTTCGAAATCGCCTTTTTCGAGTCCGAACAAGCAAAAGATGCCAAAGGGGCTTACGAAGGATTCTTCGTGGGCTAAGCTTTTTGAAAGCGGCGGCGGTGGAAAGGTTACTGCTTTGGAAACGGCGGAGGAATGGACTATTGACATGTCGAAGCTGTTTCTTGGACATAAGTTCGCTCATGGCGCTCATAGTAGGCTTTATCATGGTGTATATAAAGAGGAGATTGTAGCTGTTAAAATGATTAGGGTACCTGATGATGACGATAACGGAGAATTGGCTTCTCGATTAGAGGATCAGTTTGTTAGAGAAGTCACTCTCTTATCTCGCCTTCATCATCGAAATGTCATAAAGGTGATTACGATAACACATCTTCTCTTTTGCATGTTGATCTTCTCTGATTACGATAACATATCTTCTCTTTTACAGTTCATAGCTGCGAGCAGCAATCCCCCGGTTTATTGTATTATCACAGACTATATATCCGAAGGCTCGTTGAGGGCTTATTTGCATAAGCTGGAGCGCAAAACTATTTCTCACGAAAAGTTAATCACTTTCGCTCTGGATATCGCTCGTGGGATGCAATATATACACTCTCAAGGTGTCATTCATAGGGATCTTAAACCAGAGAACATCCTTATTGGTGAAGACTCTCGTCTTATACTTGCTGATTTCGGCATTGCCTGTGAAGAGGCCGTATGCGACCTATTGGCTGATGATCCTGGAACATATCGTTGGATGGCACCTGAAATGATCAAACGAAAATCCTACGGGAGAAAGGTTGATGTGTATAGTTTTGGGCTTATCTTATGGGAATTGTTGACCGGAACAATTCCGTACGAGGATATGAATCCAATCCAGGCTGCTTTTGCTGTTGTGAATAAGGTACGTTCCTTCCGTTGTATTCATATCATCTACGATCGTAATGTGAATGTCGCTCTATAGTTTCTGTTCTTTCGAAAATTTAGTTTGATTCGGATCTTTTTGAATAGCCAACATGGAAACGATATAATTAACGTATGTATGTTAGATTCTCTAATTTCGTTTTCTATCAAAATTCTAGGTTGTTTCGTTTCTTTTTGAACGGCTGACATGGAATAGTATTAATGATTTACGAACCGAAATCGATAAAATTAATGTGGCAGCATGCATGATCCATCGATGATTTTTTCCTAGATTTTCAGTCTCCGAGGAAACGCTATTAATTTTTGCAGAATTTACCTACACAGTTGACGGTTCTGATATTTCTGTTATATGGTATTGTATTTCTTCAGAAATTAAGGCCGATTATTCCTCCAAGCTGCCCACCTGCAATGCGAGCATTAATCGAGCAATGCTGGTCGCTGCAACCCGACAAGAGGCCTGATTTCTGGCAGATTGTCAAGGTATTAGAGCAATTTCAATCATCTCTCGCACGTGACGGAACCCTGACGCTGGTGCAGAGTCCTCGTTGCCAAGATCAAAAGAAAGGGCTTCGCCATTTGATGCAAAAGCTTGGTCCGGTTAATCAAAATAGCTACAGCGGCCCTAAGCCTAAGCCGAAATTCACATGAGTTTTTGAAAGTGCCCTGGCATTTCTAGTAAACCAGGTTCTTTGTAATTACAAATGGAAGGTTTGTTTTTTTTTGGTTATCTGGTTAAAGTCAACTTTATGATAACTTTATGACATTCATGTGATTGTAAATTTGTTTTCTAGGCATGCACAATTGAGGTGAAAGTATCTTTTGTTTGCTTTCTTACACACGCGCGCGCACACACTCAAGTTGAAATCAACTTGGCACTTTCTCTTGCGTAGTTGTATTGTAGTTGATACTTGATACCAGATAGTAACTCCTCCTTAAGCATATGGTGCTTTCGCCTTTATTTCTCTTATCGGTAGTTTCTCTTATTCTGGTTGTTTTTGTTGGAAATGATCTCGTACCTCGAGTGGAGAATCTGCGAGGTTTATCGATTAGTTCAACTAGTTAGAATATGCTTATGGAAAGTTATGTGACAGTTTGGTAGGATATAGAACAAAGAGGAATAGAATATTTTAAGAGTTGTTAGAAAAGTTAGGTAGTGAAAGGATAGTGCAAGGATAGGAATAATTCGTTGAGATTTCTTGAGATTTTGTGAATGCAGCAATGTGTGTATTGTAGAAGAGAAAACTCTTGAGAAGAGTTTTCTTTCCTATTCTTATTTTCTTAATGAAAGTGTTCTTTCTATTCAAACTAATTTTTGGGTTCTTAACGATTGATTCGACATGGAGGATCTTCGAGGAGAGTCGATGATGCCGGAAATAGAGAACATGTGGGCTGAAAAAGTAGCATTGTCAAATATTTAGTGAGACATCTTATTGCTAGGTTTGCTAAGGTTGAAAAATTCCTGCTTATTCCACTAAATAGGGTCGGTTACATGAATCAACTTCCGCTGTAATGTTCTGTTCTATTTAAGACTATGTTCTTATCCAACTTGTTAATCGTGATGTTTTTTCTAGAAGTTTCGCTTATAATTTTTCTAAGTCTTCCTCTGGTTGTTTTACTTTTCTTTATGGTCTACTCTTTTTACAATAGAATTTATAGGTCCTGTCTTTGTAGGGCCAAACCATCTAAATTTATTTTCTACCGTCTTTTCTATTATAAAGTATTAACTTATTCAAACACGGTCTCTAATATTATCACTCATAATCCTATTATATATAGTCTTATCACACATCCAACGTAACTCTTCATCTATGGTACATTTATTTTTTGTGTTGATTTTTACTTGTCTAATATTCTATCTTATATAATATCACAAGTCTTTTGTTTGATAAAACAATTTCTTTTTGAGTGGTATTTTTTGTGTCAAATAAAACTATGCAATGTGGTTGCACCCTTTGTAAATAACAAATTATTATAAACTTAATTGCTAGTTGAAATAGTAAATGGACAATATTATAAATTCGTGAGAGAAGTGCCACCTTATATGCAAACGGATTGAGTATGACTAATCGAGTCTATATGGGGACAAATGTAGTCACACCTACGTGTGGGCATGTGCCTCTACTATATTACTTATTCTAAAAAAAGAAGATTCTGGTTAGAAAATACATATTGTATATATTTTGGTACATGCGTTTGTTGACTACTACCTTATAATGCTACTAAATAAATATAATAAGCGCAATAAATAAATTGGTTTGGGTCCCTCCAAGATTCTTCTGGCGTTTTCAAGATTTTCTTCTCCACCTTGTTTTTTTTTTAATATCTTGGTATATGACATTGCCACCGACTAATTCGAAGGGACCAATCCTACCGTCTATTTGCGGGGCTCTGTTTAAAACGGAGTAAAATTCTGTATTGACTGGTCCAACACATGAATTGTTTGTATTTAGCATGATTTAAACCTGAAACCTTAAAATGAGTACACTCTTAAGACCCAAGTCTCAACTACTACACCAACTAATGGAGTTTCTCCACCTTGTTTATAGTGTTATGCATGGAGGATTCAAGATGCTACCCCCAAAATTATATCTGACACTCCCTTCCATTTTTCTTAATTTTAAAAATATTCCTTATCAAAAAAGAATAACATTTTTGAACAAAATTTTTGGTATAATGATTAAAATTTTCGGTATTTACTAAATTTTTCGGTACCCTACAAAATTTTCTGGAAAATTTAAAATTTATCACTCTATATCGAAAACTTAGTTGATATTGAAATTTTTGGTAGTGTATCTTGTCAATTTTTTTTTACGATAAGGATTTTGCCGAGAGTTTTGTAGGGATATCATTTCATTGGCAATTTTGTGTGGTCTAGAATGAATCTAAGATTCTATAAATATGGACATATGTTTTAGAGAAAGACATCTAAACAAATGTCTCGTCCTCAATTTCTAATTAAGGCAGAAGTGTATTTCAACGGAAGCAATTCTCTTGTTGAGTTCAAGCTTACAGAATGGTGTCTCATCTCTCGCCAGCTTGACAGATAAGTTGAATGAATTGCTATCAGATATCGAGAACAGAAGGGTGAGAAAGATAGAGTTTCGTGGAGATTGGGTTGATAGTAATGGAAGGATGAAATACAACTTGATTGAGTTGAAGTCTGATGAATATGTAACGACCATGTGGAAATCATTTTGCTGTAGGATAACTAAGGGTTCGATCGAGTTTGATGCGCATATATCAAGATTTTTTGACGACATAATCAAGATACTGAAACGTCAAGATTCATCTCGTAGTATCTAGGTTTTTGTTATGGACTCGTCCAATGGCTAGACATGACCCAACTAACTTCTGCACGCAAAACGGTCCGATAACCTTGGCCTGACCAGTTGAGGGCAAATGAAGCACTTTTCCTCCCGCCCCTCCGTCGGGGATATATCCTCACCTGATCATATGACCAGAAGACCATCGTTGTCCTCGGTCAGACCTCCTGCCCCCTCCGCCAGGGACATATCCTCACCTGGCCAGAGAACCAGCGGACCACTCCTGTCCTCGACTAGGCCTCCCATCCCCCCGTCAGGGACACATCCTCCCCTGGTCAGAGGACCGGCAGTCCACCACTATCCTCAGTCGAGCCTCTTGCCCATCCGCCGAAGACACATAGAGGACCATAAGACCACCGTTGTCCTCGCCCAGGCCTCCTGCCCTTCCATCGGGGACATATTCTCACCTGGCCAGAGGACCAGCAGACCACCCCTGCCCTCTGTCAGACCTCCACGTAAGCCAACATCAAGATATATATCTGCCTCTCTGTCCAGGACAGATGCTCACTCGTCGGGTACCATCGCTGCCCAGAAGAGCACATATGCTCGCCTCAACGACTAGTTCTAGATTCCTGGCAGTCACATATTTTGGACCTGGATCCCCGATCCAGCTCACATATTTTGCTTCTACTGACTTGTTCACTTAGCGTAATGCATTAATTTGCAAAGGAATGGGGAGCTGCTACAAAACCAGATTCTGCAGGATTTCTCTGTTGCGTTTAGCGGCCTCAAGTTTGCTTAGCACACTAGAAAAAATCAGAGAAAAGGCCAAATAGACCTGACCCAAGTCCAAGGGCCCAACAGAAATTCTGCAAGATAGGCTTAGCGCAGAACAACCTCATTTAACCATTTTACACAAAAGTCACATCTCTTTCTCTTTCTCCTTCAAACCCTAGCCTCCATTGCTCTTGTGTGTAAAGTTTTGTGGTTCTCTTTTCCATTTTTTGTGCTAGCTCCATTTCCCCATTTCAAGTTCAAGGTTTGTTGAAGTTTTACTATTTATGTTAATTTTGGTTTTGTTTAGGTTTTAGATTTTACGTTATGCATGTGTTATATTGTGTTAAATTGTGAGATAGAACTGTATTTGTGAATCAATTTCGTGGTGTGTAGAGATTTAGGAAATTTTAGTAAGAATTTGTGATAATTTAAGTTTTAGGGTTTTGTTTGAAATGAATTTATGTAGTTCTCACCATCATCATAATGCTTTTTGTGTATTGCTATTGTGTTGCTGAATGGGTTTTGAGACCCTATTGTTGGAACTGGGCATAGTTGCTTATGCATAATTTTTTTGCAGAAATTCACAGGTGTGCTTAACGCGCCTAGTCCGCTTAGCACACTGAGTGAAATTTCAAAAAAAAAAAAAATTCTATTGTGGATTGTAAGTAAGGGCTTTTGGTACACCTTTGGTATGTTTAATCAAGATTTTATAAAAAAAATTCATGTTGTATTGATGCTTTTTGTGCCCATTTTGTATCTCTGTCATACTCCAAAATTTGTCCTCATATATTTGTAAATGTTATTTTATTTGGAATAATTGACATAGCACAGTTGGTAAGGATTTGAGGTTAAAAGGTACAACAGCGAGAGGTCCCGGGCTCGAATCCCACTTCTAACATTTTCCCTTTTACTTGCTTTTTAATTTTAGTTCTAACATTATTTCCATTTATTCAAAAATCACAAAAATTGCATTTTTTTTTATCATTTTAATTTTAATTTTCGTACTAATTAAATAGGCATTTTTTAAAGTAGTCAATTTTTTACTTTTATGTATTTTTTAGTCAAAAAATTATGAAAAATCATAAAATAATAAAAAAATCAAAAATAGTATTTTTTCATCATTTAATTATTATTTTCGTATTTGTTTATTAGGCATTTTTAAAATATTATTTTTTCATTAAAATCTTTATTTTTTGTAATTTTAGTCCAAAAATCATTAAAAAAAAAGATTTGCAAAGATTTTGTTCATATTTTTTAATATTGCATAATTGTATAGTTTAGGAAAGAATCAACATAATTAGTTAAATATTTGAGAAATCAAAATCAAATTATATTTGATTTAGAGTTATGATTTATTAATTAATTGATTCTTTTAATAATTTTACTAACCTAATTTTTATGTATAAATAGCACTAGGTTCTACACTTTGAAAGGACCAACAACTTTCTAGCCCTCATTCTAACAATTATCAACAATTCTCATCCTCTCCCAACCAACTATTTTCTAAAATTTTCTCCATCAACAATTTTCTAAAGATCAACAATTTTCACAAACCCTGTCACAAACATTTTCAACTTTTTTTATATCTTTTCAAAAGCTTTCAATATCTCTTATTTTGGCCAATGATGACACCTGAGGCTTTCCTTTTTTCAAAAGATTTTACTATATTCAAGAAGACTTCGGTTTGTGGTTTTTGGCCAATGATAATAGTTGAGGCCACCTTTTATCAAAATTACTATGTTTTTTTTACCTCCTCTTTATTTTTTGAAACGCTTTCTTTCAACCCTTTTTAAAAACCTCTTTCAAATACTTTGTCTAGAATTACAATATTTTTGGCCAATGATGATACCTGAGGCCTGTTTTTTAAAAATCATTGTTTTGGTCATTGTTGTTACATTTTAGTTTAAATTTATGTTTCATAATTTTTTTTAAATCCTTGGGGATTTTTGCCCTTTTAGCCCTGATGTAACTTTCTGAACCTTTCTTTATTTCTTAGTGAAATTGTAGATTATATGAGGCCAAACCTTTTTCATAATATTTTTTTATTATAACTATTATCATTACTAACCTTTTTTATTATAATTATTATTATTATTATTAATATTTTTGTTAAATTGCTTCTATTATTATTATTATTATATTATTGTTATTATTACTATTATACTATTATTATTATTATTATTATTACTATTATTATTCTTATTCTTATTATTATCCTATTTTTGCAGGTACTTCCTTTGGCTAAAGAGGAGTGGTGCAAGAATATGAGTTTACCATTGTTAGGGCATAAAGCTTTTGCCTCTTCAAAAATCCCATTGGCATTCCATGGACCTCCAGCCACTCCATATCAGATCAAATCCTGGTTTTTCTTTAATTCATTTTTTTAATTATTGGTTTATTGTTTTATTATTTAAATTTTCACTAAAGTCTTAATCTTTTTTTCTCAAACCATAAAATTCATGTTATTTTAATAAATCACTCTACAATCTTTTTTTATAAAATTAATTTGTTTTTTTAATTTAAATTAATAATTTAGAGTAATATTTATTTTTAGGTTTAAATAATTAATTTTTTAAATTTAGGTTAATTCAACAATAACATTTTTAGACTTAGGTTAATAAAATTAGGAATTTCCCTTATACTTCTCGAATTCCGGCAACTTGAACTTGGTAGGTACTTTCACATTAGGAACAAGACAGAGATCATGCACATTTTTTCCAAACAGCTCTTTCCCACGAAGAGCTTTCATCTCTTTCTGCAATTCTTCAAACTGATCTTGGAAACCATCCGTTCTGTCGTGAATACCCAAACCTTCACTTGGCGCAGCATTATAAACGGGCTCTGGGACAAAAGGACCAGTATGAACAATAGGAGACGTAGTGACCATGACATGAGTCAAAGGACGAGTCATCTCAGGAACAGACAGATAACCTTCAGGCATACCCCAGGGATATCCATTAGGCATACGTTGCTGAGTAGTAGCAGCAGGAATAGCAGGAATTGTTGTAGCACCGATTTCAAAAATCACAATGGTTTGACCTTGAGTTCGGGCATTGGAGGGAGGAGGATCCTGATTCTGATTCTGAGCAGCCATCAATGTCTCGACCAAAGTAGTGAGACGCTCCACACCAGATCTCAAAGTAACAACCTCTTCACGTAATTCTCTATTCTCTTGTTCAAGACCTTCCATCTTCTTTTTGCAGTTAGCTCGAGTGTTATACTGGTGAGACAGCTTGATTCTGTATAAAGGACGCTGAATAAGACTTCGGGAATACTCTCGAAAGCAAGACCAAGATGCGGAATGATGCATGAAATGCAATACAAATGATTTTTATTTTTATTGGTTTTCAAGGAACTTTAAGACATTAATTGTAAACATCATAAAAATACAAGATATATAAAATATAACTGAAAAACAAACTTCTTTCATTAATAACGGAAAAGCTTACAAAAGGTTCAAAAATACAAAATTACAAAACAAGAGAAAACTAAAATCTAGTAGGAAACATTTCTGATGACGATCCAACTCCTCTTTGCAGCTTCCTACGGAATTTCTCCAACTCATCTTCATAAAAGGCCTTCAAGTGAGTCTTCTCGACCATCAGCTTATCAGCAACTTCCTTCCATGCAACAAAATCTTCCTGATTACCAGAGGAAAATAAATCCTCTTGTTGTCTCTTCCGCTTTTCACCATGTTGCTGAAGTATTTCTTCCTGGCGACGGATCTGATCATCTTTTTCCATCAACCAACCATCTTGAAGATAAAGCATCTCATCCTTTTCTTTCAAATGTTTCTTCAACTCTTTCTTCTCAATCTCCGAAGCATGAAATTTCTTTTCCCAAGTATCTCTTCTTATCAATATGGTGCCAAGCACGCACAAACCAATTTCTCATATCTGAATCTCCATCCTTATTATGATAAAAGATTCCTGACACAAGAATACTAGCAGGTCGCTCCTTCATGGGGTAACCGAATTGACGCTTTGTAAGAATAGGGTTGTAGGTGATTCCTCCTTGTATACCAAGAAGAGGTACATTAGGGAATTCTCCACAACTATCAATAATCTCACCAATGTCATAAGCAGGATTGTACCAATGGATATTCCCATTAGTAAGAGGCATGATCTTCTGAGACCATCAGAGACCATCAGGATTTCTCAAGAAATTCCTAGTTTGAGGTAAGTGTGAAATAAACCACTTATAGAGCAAAGGAGTGCAACAGTTGATACATCCATCTTTCTTATCAGTCCTATGGTGAATGGAATGGTAAGTATCCCCCAGCAAAGTAGGCACAGGATTGCCAATCATGAATATTCGAATAGCATTAACATCGACAAAGTTATCAATGTTAGGAAAGAGTATCAAACCATAGATGAGCAAGGCCAGAAAAGTCTCAAAAGCGATCATACTTCCTTTACTAGCCAACATAGAAGCCTTCCCAATCAAAAACTTAGAAGTCAACCCCCAAATTCCTCCTTTTTTAGTCATGTTTGCTTTTACATCTGATATCTTCAACTAAAGAAGTTTTGATATCTCATCCACCTTAGGATCTTTCGCTAGACCACTAAACGGTATATCATCTGTAACTAGAAAACCAATCCAATACGAATACTCTTCCAAAGTGGGCATAAGCTGATAATCCGGAAAGGTGAAACAATGATAAACCGGGTCATAAAACTGCACAAGAGTCTCAAGAATCCCCTTCTCCACTTTAGTCTTCAAGATAAAGATCAATTTCCCATAACGGTTTCTGAAGTTGTCAGGATTAGGAACCAAAGTTGCTAGCTCTTTCAACTCTTTCGCACTTGAATTCCTGAAAGTGTACTTCTTGATGCTTCTCTTTTGATCCATAGTACCTGTGATGTTTACAAAAAAAAGTCTCTAAGTTCCTTGAAAACCATTTGTGAAGGACATTTTTTATGAATGCATGAATGCATGGTTTATGCATCAACCACAATCAAGAGCACACAAGATCACACCAAATCACACAATCCAGGTTCAAAGGTTCGACGTCACGAGCATGGAGCCATGGGTCTACCCATCCCACAAGGTGTGTTCTAAGGAATTTTGTACCTGCCAATCGAGTTCTAAAAAGGTTCCTAGAGTTTTTTATCTTCTATCAGATACTACCGGTACGCACAATTGCTCATGGGCGCTAATAATATGCCTAAAAATACCTCGTCTGAGCGTAGCATCGCATGACAACAAGCTCCAATTGGTACTCGAACTTGTTTCTGCGCTACATCCTAAAAAGGCTTAGATGGATTTAAAGGGTTCTAGGCCATTCAGCTTCTACGGACACTCATTATTGAAAGTAATAGCCTTATTATGATGGTTCGCAAACTTCCTTCCATGAGGCCTCCACTGATTGGGGTTCCACCATATGATGCTTATGTTAAGGATTGCTCCTGACATGCAACTATTGGTCTTACCACCTCCTATCTCAAGTTACTCACCAAAGTCTGGGTTAGGACTTTATCTCATTATAGAGGAACCATCGAGCACCAAAAAGAAAAAAGAAAAAAACAAAGCACACAATAATATATACAAATAAAAAACACACAGATAAACAAAAATAGGTTTAACACACTTAAAACTGGATCCCCAGTGAAGTCACTATTTTTCTGTAGCGGGGAAAATCTGAGATCAAAGCCATTAATTGACTTGACTCATTATTTCAGTGAAAGTCGCCCCCGCGCTTTATTGTTTCTAAAGGAAAAGGGAAAAGAACGAAGAATTAAAACAAGAAAGAGATCTTAGGTACGGGTGTTGATTATACGAAGGGAAGGTTTTAAGCACCCCTCATATCTGTGGTACTCCATAGGAACCTTTTTGAAAATCTGTGTCGTGTGTGCTAAAGAAAGGTTTGTTTATTTTTTAAAATAAGCTCGGCAAGACATTGAGCCTTGTGCCTACATACCTCCTCGGTGCAATGGAGAAGTCAGAGCTAATGTAGTTCCACTTAAAAGGGAAAACGTTTAAAAACCGAATAAACACTTTATCATCATCGGAGATAAATACTCAGTCATTGATCTTGATCATGAGAACAAATGGATTCTTTGCATCAAAAATGAAAGAAGGGCTCCAACTCGGATGAAAATCAACGAGTATGCCACTAGCTCTCTCACATGGAAAAGATTCCATTATATCAATCAATTTCAAAATCGTGGGATATCACAACTCACTACAACAATTAATCGTGTCTAAACTTTGAAAGAAAAGCCACTAAGGGTAAAAGATATTTTTAAAGAAAAAGGTTTTAAAAAGGTTGCATACATAATAAGATTTTGAAAAAGGGAGAAGATTTTGAAAATCTAAGAAGGGGAGGAGATGGAGAGGCTATCCTAGTGCATAAAGTAAAAGCTAAGGAAAGAACGATCTAACCAAAAAGAAGCCAACACTTGACATTAAGAGTCAAGGTAGATTTCCCATCCTTTGGACTATCAATACTAAACCAACACATTGCCACTTGGGAATCCAGATGAACTTATTGACTTTAGCACAACTTTGCATTAAGCACATTAAAATTATGACGAAAATCGGGCAGAGTAATTGCTGTTTTCGGGTAAAATCCTTATCACGACGCCTTGGAATTAACCATCAAAGGCTTTCGAGGAAATACCAAATCTTGAACAAAACTTGGATCTACTTTAAGAACACACCAATACAAGTCTTGATCTCTCAACAATTGAAAGAAAAAAATAGAGATGGATGATGGTTTAGCTCAAAGTTAGTGAGGTTCAAGATGTAACTCACTAACTTTATGAAAGAAGAAAGAGCTTTGAGTGAATTTGGTTGGGATGAGGAGAGAAATTGCAAGAGTTTATTTGGCTATTCAAGCTTGTAAAATGAGGAGGTGAAGGCCTTTATTTATAGAATTGGAGGTGGAGGTGTGGGCAATTTGGTAATTGTTCATTTGGTAGTTAACTTGTGTTTAATTTGATAAAGTGGGGTTAAAGTGAGGTTAATGAAAGAAATTAATTTGTGGTGAGGTGAAATATTGGCAAATGACAAAGAATAATCAAGGAAAATGTGTTTGGTGCCAAAATAATGTCATGCTTCCCTCTTCTTTTTTTTTTTCAAATTTCGTCCATGGAAATCGATTTCCTATATGGGTAAATCGATTTCCATAGTGAAATTTTCAAAAAGGGTTAAATGGCTTTCACCCCCTGCAATAGTAGCGAGATTTGATTTATCCCCCTTAAAAAAAAATTGGATTACCCCCCTGTAATATTTGGGCACCCCCCTAAGCGTGTAAAAACTAGGGGGGTAAATCAAAAAAATATATTTTACAGGGGGTAATTTTCCCTCTTAGGGGGCAAAAGACTTATAATTTTAATATTATAGGGGGGTAATCCAATTTTTTTTTTAAAAGGGGGGTAAATCAAATCTCGCTACTATTGCAGGGGGTGAAAGCCATTTAACCCTTTCAAAAAATTCCTTTTCTTGCAATGTTTTGATTTCTGCCCGATCTTTTACCTGTAACATATAAACAAAAGAAACAAAATACATATTTTTGGATTTTGGTTAGTATAAAACAAACTAAAAGCTAGAGGTT